>NC_056735.1:862113042-862438042 GCF_019279795.1 Protopterus annectens | reverse complement strand
ACTTACACCTTACTGGAACCATATTGTAACAAGAAAAGGGGGTGGTCATGGTAGTGCAGAGGTTAGTGCTTTCACCTCACAGCAAGAGGTTATCTTGTTAGATTCTCGTCTAGGCTGCCTTCTGTGCAGAGTCATGTCCTCCCTGCGGTCACACTGGCTTCCTCCGGGTGCTCCGGTTTCTTCCCACATTCCAAAGACATGCAGTAGGTGGATTGGACACTCTCTAAATTGGCCATAGGTGAGTGTGTGTTTACGAGTGTGTGGTGTGAATGCACTACTGTGGCAGGGCTAGCCACCCGGTGGTGTAAACCTTAGCTCAATATGTTTGTCACTTGAATTAACACCCTGACCCCATGTGCAAAATGGGAAAAAGGGGTTGAGGATGGATAGATGGATTGTAGGGAGAAAAGAAACCTGAGGATTGAGTTAAACTGTAGGAGAGAATGGAGTTTTCCTTTAATGTCATACTTTCGTGGGAACTCCTCCAAGCATCATTATTGCAGCTGTTCAGTCTCAAGAATGAACTCTTATAGTCCCTCTCCTTTCTATGGAGCAGTCTACCTTTATCAGTACTCATGGTCGTCAACTAATTTGCTTTTTTGAATCCACATCAAAACTGCCCAATTTACATAGGTCTTGTGAAACTAAACACAAGCAGTTTAATTAACAGCCACTTCTTAGTTTAATTTGCTGCTGGACACATTTCATTTATGACTTTTTATTTTTACAGATCAAGAGGAAGGGATTGCCACTTTTGGAGTAACATTTGGTATAGAGCGCTTATTGAGACCTTACTGTTACGATTTAAGACTGATAACTTCTTAATGTGATTTACTGAGTGTGAGGTGGTGCAGAGAGAACTAGTAGTAGTGTGGTAGGCTTAGTTTTATGCCTTTGTTTGGCTTATTCTTAAAGGCTTGTTTTTGAGATCATTGAAAAACAGAATTGTTGACAGTCATATTGATCATTGCTGCAGTAACTGCCTTCGCTATATGGGTTGTATACATCCTAGCAAGGATATAACAGCCGGACAGCTTCTAAAGCTTCAAGGAACCGTCCACATATCCAACATGTTACGTAGTTCAAGCTGAGCTGAATAGAAGACAAATTTGGGTGCAAAGCCCTTCACAACTTTACTGCCACTGAAGAGTAAGCTTCTTTGAGGCTTTTGAGGATCAATGGTCTGCTTGTCCTTTCCTTTGCTCGGCAGATAAGTTCCCTTTGGGGGGGATGCTTCCATTTTCTTAATTTTGTTAATGTTTTATTACTTCCCTTTTCAGGAAAATTTATTTTAAAGCTGGGAGTGTTGTGTTTTAACGGACTATCTCTAGACTGTAACCCACTTTTAAACAGAATGCTTGTATTTTTTCAGTTTAAGTTTAAAAGTGGTGTAAAGTAACCGAAAACATAGGATCTGAAGTAGTTTACTTCATTTGATCTTCAACCTGTGGGAATACGGATCCGAGCTGGCAAAGATTAGTAGCATCAGCTCCGAGCTCCAGACTCTTCCCCTTACCCATATTACAACTCTCCTGCCTTCCATCCCCAGATCGCGTTTGCCGCGATTTGTGAAACATCTTGTCTCTAGAGCTCCAGCTAGCAGGGTGTTTTTTGACTATAAGTTTTCAAAAAATTTCTGTTATTTTAGCCGTTTCAGATTAGTATAGGTACCCTTTCTCCCCTCCCAACACTTTGATGTTGTGTGTAGGTTTGTAGTAGTAGTTAGTTTAGGGTAGTTTTTCTGTGGTGCCCCTCCCCCCCTTAGTCAGTCTAGTGTGGTGAGTGGGTGTGTTGTTACTTTACAGAAAGAAAGTTTTTGACTGTTTTCTTCACTTTCTTCTTTAAGCAGGGCTGAAAAGCTTATTTTTGAGCGCTGCACAGAGTGTGGCCATAAGCTCTCCCTAGCAGATGGCCACACTCTGTGTGTATTGTGCTTAGGTGTGGCCCACCTGAATGTGGATTGCTCCATTTGTGCGGGGCTCAACCCCTGAGCCTTGAAGGATAGATAGGCCAAATTGGCCCTCAAAGGTCTTCTGCCTGCCACTGAACCTTCCTCCTCGTCCTCTGCTTCAGTCACAGTGGCCGCTGTGACTGCCTTTCCGGCTTCTTTGCCTCTGGCCTCCCCTCCCTCCCAGGCTGAGACTGAAACTCCTGCATCTAAGCCTGTGTGTAGCGGAGCAGCAGAGAGGTAGTGAGTGAGAGGGAGAGTCGAGGACGAAGGAGAAGAGGAAGAGGTCCCAGGACCACTCGTCACCGAACAAGTCTTCTCTGATCCGTGACTCCCCTCAGCTCCGGTCTCAGAGATTCTCCCCGGAGCCGGAGGAGGCATGTCCAGTCTCCTGGGCCTCAGTTCCCCGACCGGCCAGGTCGGAGTCTGTGGCTTTGTTACGGTTGACCCGTTCTTTATCGGACATGGATCTGGATAAGATGATGAGGCGCTTCATCCGTACACAGATCCAGATGGGGGTCTTGCCAGCCCCCCCTCCCTCAGGAGTGGGGAGCTTGCTTCTCTTTTTTCAGCCCATTATTCCTTCCCCGATCCGACCTTCGGCTTTGGTGTTCTCTGATCCGAGGGTGGCCTTGGTCAGGGAGTAGGCGCTGACTGTCCCTGCGTTCTTGACGCCAACAGCTGCCTGGAGATCCGAGCCACTCTTGGAGTCTGAGCCTGGGTGTCGGATCTGAGGGAGTGGAACCTTTTCCATCAGCTCTGATGATGTCAGTCCAGGTTCCCTCCCTCGGGGCTTCGTCCACTTCTGGTCCAGCACCGATTCTCGCATTGGACCTGGGGAGACCAGCCTCCTTATTGGCTTCCCAGGAGGTCTGCTCTCCTTCGCTGTTCGATGTGGTAGAACTGGTCCTCTCCATCGGATCGAGTCCCCTGACTGCCCCCTTGGACTCCGCCCAGATTCCCTCGGCTCTATCTATGGTCCCCATTGTCTTACCAGAGGGACAGCCTGTGCCCGAAGAGCCCCAGACAGTTTCCCTCAGAGGAGCAGATGGCTTGTGAGTGCTTCCTGGAGAGCCCCATGGGAGATATACCTCGCAAGCATACGTGCAAGAGGAGGAACTTGGACCCCCCCGAGTCCCTAACCAAGGACACAGATTTAGATGAGGGGGAGGCCTCCCCAAGGTCACCTCCTGATGATGTCTCCTTTGGAGACATCATGGAGATCCTGAGCCAGCGGGGTGGTTGGTCTGCCCCAAGCCCTCCTCTGATGAGTCTGTGTTTCTGGAGGCTTTCGCACAGGCCCATCTATGTCTTGGGTGTCTTCTCCCATGGATCCTTTAGTAGATTTGATCATCTTGCAGGCGTGGAAGGAACCAGATACTGTGAAGCCGATCCCCAAGCTCCCCAATAAGGTTTTAAGTCCCCCTATTGACGGGCCTTCCTGATACAAGGGCTCCCCAGTGGACACCATGGTGGTAGCAGCAGCCACGTAGAGGAAACTATCTCAGGAAAGTTCCTCAGTCCACCCTCCTGACCGAAAGTCATGGATGATGGACCGCTTAGGGAAGCGGGTGTATGCTTCTGCTACCTTTTCAATATGGGCACTGAACTACTTGGCCCATGTCATGAGTCTCCAACGCGACCTGGTGAAGGAACTGGAGGAGTCTCCACCCAAGTCTATGTCGCAGGAGGACAAGACTTTGTTCTCTGCGAAAATGGCCACTCTGAGAGCAGCATCTAATACGTCCATGCGACTCCTCACCCATGCTATGGAAGGAGCAGCTAGGATGGCAGGGTACGGCATGTACATGATGCGTAACGCCTAACTCAGGTTGTGCCAATTTACCAAACCCTTTAAGGTGTCCTTTGCCAATGCCCCTTATGACGGCTCGACTCTTTTCGGTAAGACCATCAAGGAAACACTAGTCCAGAATGAGAAGGACGTGAAGACACTGTCTGCCATCGGGATCCGCTTCTCTAACCCTCAAAGGTCCTTTTCCCAGAACCAGAGAGGGCAAAAGAAGATGTGCTTCCAGAAGTCTCAGTATTCCCGGGACACTCTGGGCTCTTCTTCCCCTAGAGGCAGAGGGTGACAGAGTGGACGCTGGCCCAGAAGCCGAGGGGGACCACAAAACTTCGGGTCTGGAGAACCTTTCTCGGACAGACCTGGGCAGCAACCCTGAGGGGTTGCCTGACTGCTCTACTGTGGAGGCAGTCAGAGGACAATTGTCCTTGCACCCAGCAGCATCAGAGTCCATAGTAATGGACCACTGGGTGCTTCAAATCATATCCAGAGGATATTTTATCTCCTTCGTGGGTTTCCTCATATCTCCCAAACACCTCCCGGACATTCCACCCACGCAAAGGGAGGCAGCAGCACAGGAAATTTCCAAGCTGCTAGGAAAACAAGCCATTGAAACAGTCCCCCCAAATCAGTCCGGATCGGGCTTCTACTCCAGGTTCTTTTTGGTGCCAAAGAAAATGGGAAACTTAAGGGCCCATTCCGGACCTCTCTACCCTGAACCTGTCAGTTGCCAAAGAAAAGTTCCGGATGGTCAGACTACAGTCCATCATGCCCTACCTGCAAGAGAGCGACTGGATGTACTCGTTAGATCTCCAGGATGCTTATTGTCACAGAAATTCACAGAAGCTCCAGGAGGTTCCTCTGCTTCCGGCTAGGGGCCAATCATTATTTTGAGCCCTACCCTTTGGTCTCACCACAGCCCCCAGGGTGTTTACCAAAGTGATGGAGGTAGCGTCTCACCTGAGGCTTTGGGGGATTCAGGTCTATCCGTACCTGGACGATTGACTCCTCACTGCTTCCACCAGGCGTCTACTTTCCCAAACCAGGGACTACTTTTTGACACTTGCCCTGAGTTTGGGTATCACAATCAACACCTCCAAATCTCTACTAGAGCCTGTACAGGTGATAGACTACATTGGTGCCAGGATAGACACACTCCAGGGCAAAGTGTTCCTGACCTCGGCGAGAATTCAAAACCTCAGGATGCATGTCTCTCTAATTTACCATTCTCACCTCCTGATAGCGGAATCAGTGTTGAGGGCCCTAGGCTCGATGGCAGTGACCATAACTCTCCTTCCATGTGCTCTGCTACACATGCGGATTCTTCAGTAGACTCTAGCGGTTCACTGTTCCCTATTGGATTTACCACTATCCTGTCCACCTCAGTCAAGTGTGTTGGTCATCCCTCATATGATGGATGAGCTCTCTGGACATTTTGGAGGGACGACCCATTGTTCCAGCCCCGGCCCAAACCACAGTGACCACAGATGCCTCCCAACTCAGGTGGGGGGGCATTGTTCAGGAAGGGACAGTCCAAGGCCTGTAGTCCCCCATAGAGACCAGCTTGCATATCAGTGTCCTAGAGATGAGGGCGGTCTTTCTAGCATTGCAGGCCCTTCATGCCTTTCTTCCTCGGGGGACGATTGCTATTCAGTCAGACAACATGTTGGTAGTCTGGTATATCAACAAACAGGGATGGACCAGATCTTATCCCCTTTGTCGCGAGGCCATGAGAGTGTGGGAATGGGCGATCTCCACCGGACGCTTTCTTATCGCAATGCACATTCCGGGATGGTTCAACATTCTAGCAGACAAGCTAAATCAGACTGTTTTGATGCCTTACGAGTGGTCTCTGAATCTGTCAGTAGCGGAACAGATCTTCAGCAGTGGGGTCAACCTTGCTGCGATCTCTTCGCAACTCCTTCCAACGTGAAGTGCAGCAGGTCTTTTGCTCTGAACCCCCTGCCAGGGGAGTCCCCAAGAGACGCTCTAGTTCATGCTTAGCCTCCCAGTCTTCTGTATTCTTACCTGCCAGTTCCTCTCATCCCGAGGTTTCTGCAGAAAGCTTGTCGACTGGGGAGAAGGTGATCCTCATTGCCCCATTCTGGCCTCGCCAGGTGTGGTTTCCATTCCTTTGGTCTCACCTTCTGGCTCCACCTTGGATCCTAGATCCCATTTGGGATCTGATTTCACACCCATCGGGGGTGCCTCATTTGAGTCTGGACAGCTTGAAGCTCACGGCTTGGCTGCTCCTGTTCCTGTGATTGCTAGGACTCCTGGACTTTCCTCCTCAGTTAAGTCCATTTTGGTGGCTGCTCATAAGTTATCAACCAGAAAGGTTTATCGCAGCAAGTGGAAACATTTTTTTTCTGAGCCTCTCAGAGGAGTTTAGATCCTTTCACGGCACCTGTTTCCACCATTCTGGATTTTGTAGCTGATATCTTCCAGCATGGTTGTAGTTTTTCTACTGTCCAAAGTTCAGTTGGCTGCCATTTCTTATTTTCATATAGGTGAGAATTCTGCATCCTTGGCATCTTCTAGACTGTGTAAATATTAAAGACACTTTTTTATTATGCCCCCGGTCAAAGATCCTGTCCCCCCGTGGGACCTTACTATGGTTCTCCAAGCTGTGGTCGCCCCACCTTTCGAGTCTGCCGCTACTGCTGATCTAAAATATCTATCATGGAAAACGGCTTTTCTGGTCACTATTACCTCTGCTTGAAGGGTTTCAGAATTACAGGCCTTGTCCATAAAATTCCCGTACATGATTTTACATAAAGATAAGAGTTTCCCTTCAAACCAGTCCATCTTCTTCCTAAGGTGGCATCACCAGTCAGTATCATTCAGACTATAAATATGCCTGTGTTCTTTCCCAATTTTACCAACAGGGTGGAATACAAACTACACATGTTGGATGTTCACAGACAGTTATGATTCTATTTACACAGGACAAAAAATTTTCGTAAATTTGATCAATTGTTTGTTTCATTCTATAGACCCTTTTTGGGCAAACCTATTTCTAAGGTCACTATAGCAAGATGGATTTCTTCATGCATCCTGTAGACCTATAAGGACAAAGGCATGTCTCCTCTAGGTCAGGTTAAAGCTCATTCCACTAGGTCCATGGCTACATCTGCAGCTTTCAGGACTGGGGTGTCTTTGGATGACATTTGCTCTGCAGCTACTTGGTCCTCATCTCATACGTTTATCTCCCATTACAAATTGGATTTGACATCTAGAAGGAGAGCATCCTTTGGCTCCGCGGTGCTCCAGAATATCCTTCCATGAGGGCCACCCAGGAGTTTAGTAGCTGTGGTCTCTGTCTTACAGGTTGAAGCCTACGGGTCACAAGTATGTTATCAGGTCAGGTTATAAGTGTAAGTTCAGCAAACTCGATCTGGGGATGGAAGACAGGGGAGGTGTATTATGGGTAAGGGGAGGAGTCTGGAGCTCTGAGCTGATGCTTGTAATCTTTGTTGGCTCGGATCCGATACGGATCTGTATTCCCACAGGTTGAAGACAGAAGAAGTACAACTGCTCGGATGGAACGATCTGAAGTAGTTAACTTCATTTGTTCATCAACTTGTGGGTATTGGATTCAAATCGGATCCGAGCCAGCAGCTTTATTCAGCTAAGATCCTAGCTCCAAGCTCCTCCCCCTTACCCATAATCCCCTGCCATCCTTCTCTATCCTCAGATCTTGTTTGCCGTGGCTTAATCAAGCACCTAGAATGAGTTCCAGGCGTAGGGTTTCGTGAGTTTTTCAAGAAAATTTACCTTTTTTCATCTAGTTTTTTAGTTTAATTGTTAAGCGAGTGAGTGTTGTTCCCTTTTGTAGTTAATTAAGCTAGTCTTGTTGGTAAAATTTATATATTTTTTAGTTAGTCTAGTCTTCTCTCTTCCTCGTGTGTGTGAAGGTGTGTTTGGGTTGGGCCTATTTTATTACTATGGCCGAGGCCCCTAAAACCTTCTTTTCTAAATGCACCAAGTGTGGCCATAAGCTATCTTCGGCGGATGGCCACACTCTGTGTGTTATCTGCCTTGGGGTTGACCATCTTTCTTTGGACTGCACAATTTGTGCAGCCTTCAACCCCAGGGCTTTGAGGGATAGGAGGTCGAAGCTGATTCTGGCGGGACTTCTGCCCCCGGACTCGGCTTCGTCCTCTTCTCCCTCGGCGGCACCGGCTGCTACCACAGCGGTCCTGCCTTCTATCCCTGCTCCCCTGGCTGGGACTCACCCTGCCACAGTGGCTCAGGAGGAGAGGGAATCTAGGAGGGAGAAAAGAAAGGAGAAGCACCACAAGCGGCGGGCTGAAGCTTCCTCTTCGGCTCTGCCAGTTAAGCAGTTAGTCTCTCTTAGGGCTTCCAGGCCTTCTCCTTCCCAGCTCCATTCACCCCGCTTTTCCCTGGAGCCAGAGGAGGAGGAGACCTGGTCACCTTTGAGGTCTTCGAGGCATCACTCCAGGCCTGCCTCGGTGGCCTCGTCTAGATCGACCCGACGTTTGTCAGATGCAGATATGGACCGGATGATACGTAGGTTTCTCCAGGCCCAACTGCAGATGGGAGTGCTCCTGCCCCCCCTCCAGGGGGGAGCTCGACCCCCCCCTTTTTCGCCCCGATTGCTCCTTCTCTAACCCATTTCCGGGGTTCAGAGCCGTCGGATCCAGGCAGCATTGGAGCCGGGGGAGCCTTGGCACCGATAGTATGCCCTACTTCGGCTCCGAGCACACCCTCTGGTTTGTCGGGTCCTTTTTCGGATCCAAGCTCTCTGAGCCGTGAGCTGAGCTTTGGATCCGGAGGTGTTATTGTGTCTTTGGCTCCGTCTCCGTCGGAGCATACTGGCCCTTGGATCCGATTGCATCGGCGCCGGCTCCGGTCCGCACCTCGGATCCGAAGGGGTTGCTCTCGGAGCTTAGAGAGAGCAGTTCTCCTTCGGCGTTCGATGTTGTGGAGAGGGTCTTGTCGAGGGATTCGAGGCCCCAGGCTCCTGCTGCGGTTCCACCCATCACTCCCTCTCAGACGGGCCTACCTTCCATCACCTGGCCCCAGGGACAGCCTGCACCTACGTCCCAGATGGTTCCCTTAGAGGAACAGGATGTGGTTGGGGAGGCATCCTCGGACAGCCCTCCCGAGGAGGTTCCTCACAAACGTAAGTGCAAGAGGAGGCACTTGGACTCACCTGAGTCCCTGACAGAGGACACAGTCTTAGAGGAAGGGGAAGGTTCCCCAAGGTCAGCCCCTGAGGACGTCTCCTTCGGAGACATTATGGAAATGCTTCATATTAGAGGGGGGTGGTCAGCCCAAAAGCCTTCCTCCGATGAGTGTGTGTTTCTGGAGGCGTTTGATGCAGGCCCATCTACCTCTTGGGTGTCCCCTCCCGCCGATCCCCTGGTAGATCTGATCACTACCATGGCATGGAAGGAACCGGACACTGTGGAGCCCATACCAAAGAGACCAGACAAAATTCTCAGTCCACCCACAGATAGGACGGTTTGGAGCAAGGGTGCTGCAGTAGATGCCATGTTGGTGGCGGCTGCCACCAAGAAGGGTCTAGCCCAGGAGAGTTCCTCGGTACACCCTCCCGACAAGGAGTCTCGGACGATGGACCACATAGGGAAGCGGATGTTTGCTTCAGCCACCTTCTCAGTAAGGTCGCTGAACTACATGACACATGTTATACGACTCCAGTGGGATCACATCAAAGAATACACAGGGTCGCCCCCAGAGTCCATGTCGGCCGAGGATAAGAAAACCTTCTCAGCCCGAATGGCCACTCTTAAGTCCATTTTGAACACTTCTATGCGACTTCTTTCCCATGCCACGGAAGGAGCCGCTAGAGCTAGCGGAGCGGGCATTGTCTTAAGGTGGCATGCTTGGCTTCGTCTCTGCGACTTTGCAGAACCCTTCAAGGCATCCTTAGCAAATGCCCCTTTTGACGGCTCTTCGCTGTTTGGCAAGACCGCCCGCTACATGCTGGTCCAGAGCGAGAAAGACAGGAAGACGTCTGCCGTCTGGATCCGCTTCTCGGCTCCCCAGAGGTCCTTCTCCAGGAACCAAAGGAGACAAAAGAAGATGTGGTTCCGGAAATCTCAACAGTCCAGTTTCGCTCTGGACCCCTCGTCCTTCAGAGGAAGAGGAGGACAGGGTGGACGCCGGCCCAGAGGCAGAGGGGGACCAAAGAATTTCGGGTCGAGAGAACCCTTTTCGGATCAGCCCGTGCAGCAGCCCTGAGAGGTTACCCGACTGCTCCACTCTGGAGGCAGTCGGGGGGTGTTTCTCGAGGCACCTAGCAGTTTGGGAGTCCATTACAACAGATCGCTGGGTGCTTCAAATCATATCCAGAGGTTACACTATCCCCTTTCTGAATCTCCCTCTCAGACCCCGGAGCCTCCCCGATGTCCCACCCAATCAAAGGAAGGCAGCAGCCAAAGAAATAAAGCAGCTGCTAGAAAAAAGAGCAATCCAGCCCGTCCCCCAAGATCAATCCGGATCAGGCTTCTACTCCAGGTTCTTTTTGGTGCCAAAAAGACGGGGGACTTGAGACCAATCCTCGACCTGTCCACTCTGAACCTGTCGGTTGCCAAAGAAAAGTTTCGGATGGTCACCATTCAATCCATTCTCCCATTCCTGCAGGAGAATGACTGGATGTGCTCTATAGACTTCAAGGATGCGTGCTACCACATTTTGATGGACAGACGATCCAAAAGGTTTCTCCGCTTCTGGCTGGGAACCAGCCACTATCAGTTCAGGGTCCTTCCCTTTGGTCTCACCACAGCCCCCAGGGTGTTCACCAAAGTGATGGCAGTTGTAGCGCCCGCCTGAGGCTTCAGGGAATACAGGTCTTTCCGTACCTAGACGACTGGCTCCTGACCGCCCCCACCAGGCATCTACTCTGTTCAGCCAGGAATTACTTCCTTCACTTGGCCTCTCATCTGGGAATTTCAATCAATTTCAAGAAATCCTCCCTTCAACCAACTCGGACCTTAGATTTCATAGGGGCCAGGCTAGATACAAACCTGTTGAGGGCCTTCCTAATTCCCGACGGGCTTCAAACTTTGACATTCCACGTGATGGCCCTCTTACAATCCTCGGCTCCCCAGCGAATTGGTCCTGAGGGCGCTAGGTTCCATGGCGGCTGCCATCAGTCTGTCACCACTAGCTCGACTAAACATGAGGGTCCTGCAATGGACCTTGCAGGTCCAATGGTCCATCCTGCAACATCCGCTAAGTACAGCTATCCCCCTCAGCAAGGTTTGCAGGAGGTCCATACTCTGGTGGATCCAATCCTCAGATCTCCGGGAAGGGCGCCCCTTCTCTATGACCCCACCCCAAGCCACGGTGACCACAGACTCTTCTCGCCTCAGGTGGGGGGGTGGGGCACTGCATGGGCAGAACCGTCCAAGGCACGTGGACACACTCTGAGACCTTGTTGCACATCAGTGTCCTAGAGATGAGGACGGTGCTTTTAGCGTTGCAAGCACTCCAGGCCCTTCTTCCCTTAGGGACAATTGCAATTCAATCAGATAACATGTCAGTAGTCTGGTATATCAACAAACAGGGGGGAACCAGATCCTATCCGCTGTGTCGAGAGGCCATGAGAGTTTGGGAATGGGCGATTGCCACCAACCGCTTTCTCATAGCAACGCACATTCTGATTCGGTCCAACATTTTGACACACTGGCTGAGTCGAACCATCCTCTCACCTTACGAGTGGTCTCTGAACCCGAGAGTAGCGAAGCAGATCTTCCTCAAGTGGGGTCAACCTTGCTGCGATCTATTCGCGTCGCCTTCGAATGCAAAATGCAGCGAGTACTTCGCTCTACTTCCCCCACCAGGGGAATCCCCCAGAGACGCTGTAGTCCATGTTTGGCCATCCGGTCTACTTTATGCTTATCCACCTCTCCCCCTCATGGTAAAATTCTTGCAGAAAGCTCATTGGTTGGGGAGCAGAGTGATCCTCATAGCCCCATTCTGGCCTCGTCAAACGTGGTTCCCTTGCCTATGGTCTCATCTGGTCAATCTTCCATGGATTTTGGATCCCACTCCGGATCTGATTTCTCACCCCCTGGAGTTGACAACTCCAAACCTGGACAATCTGAAGCTCACAGCTTGGTTGATCCAGTTCCAATCATAGCTAGGACTCCCGGTATCTCCTCCTCCGTTAAAGCTATTTTAGTAGCCACTCATAAACCTTCTAATAGAAAGGTCTATAAGAGCAAATGGAAACGTTTTTCGATTTGGGCAGAACATAGACATATGGATCCCTTTACAGCCCCGATACCAGCTGTATTAGAGTTTTTGTCACACTTATTTGATCAAGGTGCCAGCTCCTCCACCGTCAAAGTCCAGTTAGCAGCAGTTTCACACTTTCATGTGGGAAGTGATCTCGGTTCATTAGCTTCTTCCAAGATCTGCAAAACTTTCGTAAAAGGTACTTTCCTGTTAAGGCCTCCTGTTAAGGATGCAGTTCCCCTGTGGGATTTAACCCTTGTTCTTCAGGCTCTTACTGGCCCCCCCTTTGAACCTGCGGCTTCGGTGGGTCTTAAATACTTATCTTGGAAAACGGCCTTTCTCATTGCCATCACTTCGGCTAGAAGGGTTTCAGAGCTTCAAGCCCTTTGCGCCAAACCTCCATATCTGGTCTTCCATAAAGATGGAGTTTCCCTCAGGACCAATCTCTCCTTCTTACCTAAAGTCGCCTCTGAGTCCAACATTAATCAATCTATCAACTTACTGTTTTTTTTCCCAAATTATCAAAACAAAGGTGAATACAAACTACATTCTTTGGACGTGCACAGACAATTGAGGTTCTATTTACACAGGACTGCTGATCATAGGAAATCTGAGCAACTCCTTGTATCCTTTGCTAAACCCTTTTAGGTAAACCTGTGTCAAAAGCTACATTGTCCAGATGGATCTCACAATGTATACTTCTTGCATATAAGAGTTCTGGCCGACCAGAACCTGTCAGAGTTCACGCCATTCTACTCGATCGATTTCCACTTCTGCCTTTTGGTCCAGGGTGTCCTTGGATGACATTTGTTCAGCAGCCACTTGGGCTTCATCCCATACCTTTATTACCCATTACAAGCTGGATATAATTTCCAGAGGGAGGGTATCCTTTGGCTCTGCAGTGCTCCAGAATATTCTTCTATGATAGATAGGCCAAACTGGCCTCAGCGTCTCTGCCTGCCACTGAACCTTTCCTCCTCGCTCCTCTGCTTCAGTCACAGTGGCCGCTAGGACTGGAAATTTTTCCGGTTTTTTTTGCACTCTGGCCTCCCTCCTCCCAGGCTGAGACTGAAACTCCTGCATCTAAGCCTTGTGTAGCGGAGCTTGTGCAGAGGTAGTGAGGAGAGGGAGTCGAAATTTAAGAGCAGAAGAGAGAAGAAGGTCCCAGGACCACTGGAGTCACCGAACAAGTCTTCTCTCGATCCGGTGGACTCCCCACTCAGCTCCGGGTCTCAGAGATTCTCCTCGAGCCTTGGGAGGGAGCGTATGTCCAGTCTCCACAGGCCTCAGATTTCCCACGGGACAAAGGCCAGGTACGGAGTCTGTGGCTTTGTTACGGTTGACCCGTTCTTTATCGGACTTGTGGGATCTGGATAGAATGATGATGAGGCGCTTCACTCCGTATTGCACAGATCCAGATAGGGGTCTTGCCAGCCCCCTACCTCTAAAGGAGTGGGGAAAGCTTGCTTTCAGCCCATTGTTCCTTCCCCGATCCGACCTTACGGCTTTGGGTGTTCTCTGATCCGAGGGTGGCCTGGTCAGGAGAGTAGGCGCTTGACTTGTCCCTCATGTTCTTGACGCCAACAGCTGCTCTGGAGATCCGAGCCACTCTTGGAGTCTGAGCCTGGGTGTCGGATCTGAGGTCAGTGGGAACCTTTTCCATCAGCTCTGATGATAGTCAGTCCAGGTCCTCATCGGGCTTAGATCCCACTTCTGGTCCAGCTCCGATTCTGCGTGATTGGACCTGGGGAGACCAGCCTCCTTATTGGGCTTCCCAGGAGGTCTGCCTAGCTTCGACTGTTCGATCGTGGTGGGAACTGGTCCCTCTCCCAATCGGATCGAGTCCCCCTGACTGCCCCTTGGACTCCGCCCCAGGTTCCCTCGGCCTCTATCTGCTGGTCCCCATTGTCTTTACTTCAGAGGGACAGCCTGTGCCCGAAGAGCCCCCAGACAGTTTCCCTCAGAGGAGCAGATGAAGCATTGAGTGCTTCCTGAGAGAGCCCCATGGAGATATACCGCAGTTATAAAACCTCCTGAGTGCAAGAGGAGGAACTTGGACCCCCCGAGTCCCCTAACCAAGGACACAGATTTAGATGAGGGGAGGCCTCCCCAAGTTTGTCACCTCCTGATGATGTCTCCTTTGGAGACATCATGGAGATCCTGAGCCAGCCGGGAGGTTGGTCTGCCCCAAGCCCTCCTCTGATGAGTCTGTGTTTCTGGAGGCTTTAAGCACAGGCCCGATCTCTATGTCTTGGGTGTCTTCTCCCATGGATCCTTTAGTAGATTTGATCATCTTGCAGTGGGAAGGAACCAGATACTGAAGCCGATCCCCAAGCTTCCTCCCAATAAGGTTTTAAGTCCTATTGGACGGCCTTCCTGGATACAAGGGCTCCCCAGTGGACACTGATGGTGGTAGCAGCAGCCACGAAGAGGGAACTATCTCAGGAAAGTTCCTCGGTCCACCCTCCTGCCCGAGAGTCACGGATGATGGACCGCCTAAGGAAGTGGGTGTATGCTTTAGTTACCTTTTCAATATGGGCAGTGAACTACTTGGCCCATGTCATGAGGCTCCAAAGCGACCTGGTGAAGAAGTTGGAGGAGTCTCCACCCAAGTCCATGTCGCTGGAGGACAAGATGTCGTTCTCCATGAAAATGGCCACTTTGAGAGCAGTATCAAATACGCCCATGTGACTCTCACCCATGCTATGGAAGGAGCAGCTAGGATGGCAGGGTACGCATGTACATGATGCGTAACGCCTAACTCAGGTTGTGCCAATTTACCAAACCCTTAAGGTGTCCTTTGCCAATGCCCCTTATGACGGCTCGACTTTTCGGTAAGACCATCAAGGAAACACTAGTCCAGAATGAGAAGGATGTGAAGACACTGTCTGCCATCGGGATCCGCTTCTCTAACCCTCAAAGGTTCTTTCCCCGTAACCAGAGAGTGCAAAAGAAGATGTGGTTCCGGAAGTCTCAGTATTCCCGGGACACTCTGGGCTCTTCTTCCCCTAGAGGCAGAGGGTGACAGAGTGGACGCTGGCCCAGAAGCCGAGGGGGACCACAAAACTTCGGTCTGGAGAACCTTTCGACAGACTGGGCAGCAACCCTGAGGGGTTGCCTGACTTGCTCTACTGTGGAGGCAGTCAGAGGACAATTGTCCTTGCACCCAGCAGCATCAGAGTCCATAGTAATGGACCACTGGGTGCTTCAAATCATATCCAGAGGATATTTTATCCCCTTCGTGGGTTTCATATCTCCCAAACACCTCCCGGACGCTCCACCCACGTAAAGGAGGCAGCAGCACAGGAAATTTCCAAGCTGCTAGGAAAACAAGCCATTGAAACAGTCCCCCCAAATCAGTCCGGATCGGGCTTCTACTCCAGGTTCTTTTTGGTGCCAAAGAAAATGGGAAACTTAAGGGCCCATTCCGGACCTCTCTACCCTGAACCTGTCAGTTGCCAAAGAAAAGTTCCGGATGGTCAGACTACAGTCCATCATGCCCTACCTGCAAGAGAGCGACTGGATGTACTCGTTAGATCTCCAGGATGCTTATTGTCACAAAAATTCACAGAAGCTCCAGGAGGTTCCTCTGCTTCCGGCTAGGGGCCAATCATTATCACTTTTGAGCCCTACCCTTTGGTCTCACCACAGCCCCCAGGGTGTTTACCAAAGTGATGGAGGTAGCGTCTCACCTGAGGCTTTGGGGGATTCAGGTCTATCCGTACCTGGACGATTGACTCCTCACTGCTTCCACCAGGCGTCTACTTTCCCAAACCAGGGACTACTTTTTGACACTTGCCTTGAGTTTGGGTATCACAATCAACACCTCCAAATCTCTACTAGAGCCTGCACAGGTGATAGACTACATTGGTGCCAGGATAGACACACTCCAGGGCAAAGTGTTCCTGACCTCGGCGAGAATTCAAAACCTCAGGATGCATGTCTCTCTAATTTACCATTCTCACCTCCTGATAGCGGAATCAGTGTTGAGGGCCCTAGGCTCGATGGCAGTGACCATAACTCTCCTTCCATGTGCTCTGCTACACATGCGGATTCTTCAGTAGACTCTAGCGGTTCACTGTTCCCTATTGGATTTACCACTATCCTGTCCACCTCATTCAAGTGTGTTGGTCATCCCTCATATGATGGATGAGCTCTCCGGACATTTTGGAGGGACGACCCATTGTTCCAGCCCCGGCCCAAACCACAGTGACTACAGATGCCTCCCAACTCAGGTGGGGGGGCATTGTTCAGGAAGGGACAGTCCAAGGCCTGTAGTCCCCCATAGAGACCAGCTTGCATATCAGTGTCCTAGAGATGAGGGCGGTCTTTCTAGCATTGCAGGCCCTTCATGCCTTTCTTCCTCGGGGGACGATTGCTATTCAGTCAGACAACATGTTGGTAGTCTGGTATATCAACAAACAGGGATGGACCAGATCTTATCCCCTTTGTCGCGAGGCCATGAGAGTGTGGGAATGGGCGATCTCCACCGGACACTTTCTTATCGCAATGCACATTCCGGGATGGTTCAACATTCTAGCAGACAAGCTTAATCAGACTGTTTTGATGCCTTACGAGTGGTCTCTGAATCTGTCAGTAGCGGAACAGATCTTCAGCAGTGGGGTCAACCTTGCTGCGATCTCTTCGCAACTCCTTCCAACGTGAAGTGCAGCAGGTCTTTTGCTCTGAACCCCCTGCCAGGGGAGTCCCCAAGAGACGCTCTAGTTCATGCTTAGCCTCCCAGTCTTCTGTATTCTTACCTGCCAGTTCCTCTCATCCCGAGGTTTCTGCAGAAAGCTTGTCGACTGGGGAGAAGGTGATCCTCATTGCCCCATTCTGGCCTCGCCAGGTGTGGTTTCATCCTTTGGTCTCACCTTCTGGCTCCACCTTGGATCCTAGATCCCATTTGGGATCTGATTTCACACCCATCGGGGGTGCCTCATTTGAGTCTGGACAGCTTGAAGCTCACGGCTTGGCTGCTCCTGTTCCTGTGATTGCTAGGACTCCTGGACTTTCCTCCTCAGTTAAGTCCATTTTGGTGGCTGCTCATGTTATCAACCAGAAAGGTTTATCGCAGCAAGTGGAAACATTTTTTTCTGAGCCTCTCAGAGGAGTTTAGATCCTTTCACGGCACCTGTTTCCACTATTCTGGATTTTGTAGCTGATATCTTCCAGCATGGTTGTAGTTTTTCTACTGTCCAAAGTTCAGTTGGCTGCCATTTCTTATTTTCATATAGGCGAGAATTCTGCATCCTTGGCATCTTCTAGACTGTGTAAATATTAAAGACACTTTTTTATTATGCCCCGCGGTCAAAGATCCTGTCCCCCCGTGGGACCTTACTATGGTTCTCCAAGCTGTGGTCGCCCCACCTTTCGCGCCTGCCACTACTGCTGATCTAAGCTTTCTATCATGGAAAACGGCTTTTCTGGTCACTATTACCTCTGCTAGAAGGGTTTCCAAATTACAGGCCTTGTCCATAAAATTCCCATACATGATTTTTCATAAAGATAAGAGTTTCCCTTCAAACCAGTCCATCTTCTTCCTAAGGTGGCATCACCAGTCAGTATCATTCAGACTATAAATATGCCTGTGTTCTTTCCCAATTTTACCAACAGGGTGGAATACAAACTACACATGTTGGATGTTCACAGACAGTTATGATTCTATTTACACAGGACAAAAAATTTTCGTAAATTTGATCAATTGTTTGTTTCATTCTATAGACCCTTTTTGGGCAAACCTATTTCTAAGGTCACTATAGCAAGATGGATTTCTTCATGCATCCTGTAGACCTATAAGGACAAAGGCATGTCTCCTCTAGGTCAGGTTAAAGCTCATTCCACTAGGTCCATGGCTACATCTGCAGCTTTCAGGACTGGGGTGTCTTTGGATGACATTTGCTCTGCTACTTGGTCCTCATCTCATACGCTTATCTCCCATTACAAATTGGATTTGACATCTAGAAGGAGAGCATCCTTTGGCTCATGGGTGCTCCAGAATATCCTTCCATGAGGGCCACCCAGGAGTTTAGTAGCTGTGGTCTCTGTCTTACAGGTTGAAGCCACGGGTCACAAGTATGTTATCAGGTCAGGTTATATGTGTTCAGCAAACTCGATCTGGGGATGGAAGACAGGAGGTGTATTATGGGTAAGGGAGGAGTCTGGAGCTCTGAGCTGATGCTTGTAATCTTTGTTGGCTCGGATCCGATACGGATCTGTATTCCCACAGGTTGAAGACAGAAGAAGTACAACTGCTCGGATGGAACGATCTGAAGTAGTTAACTTCATTTGTTCATCAACTTGTGGGTATGGATTCAAATCGATCCGAGCCAGCAGCTTTATTCAGCTAAGATCCTAGCTCCAAGCTCCTCCCCTTACCCATAACCCCTGCCATCCTTCTCTATCCTCAGATCTTGTTTGCCGTGGTTTAATCAAGCACCTAGAATGAGTTCCAGGCGAGGGTTTCGTGGAGTTTTCAAGAAAATTTACCTTTTTCATCTAGTTTTTAGTTTAATTGTTAAGCCGAGTGAGTGTTGTTCCTTTTGTAGTTAATTAAGCTAGTCTTGTTGGTAAAATTTCTAATTTTCTTAGTCTAGTCTTCCTTCTTCCCCGTGTGTGTGTGAAGGTGTGTGTGGGTTGGGCCTATTTTATTACTATGGCTGAGGCCCCTAAAACCTTTTCTAAATGCACCGAGTGTGGCCATAAGCTATCCCCAGCGGATGGCCACACTCTGTGTGTTATCTGCCTTGGGGTTGACCATCTTTCTTCGGGCTGCACAATTTGTGCAGCCTTCAACCCCAGGGCTTTGAGGGATAGGAGGTCGAAGCTGATTCTGGCGGGACTTCTGCCCCAGGACTCTGCTTCATCCTCTTCTCGGGCGGCACCGGCTGCTACCACAGCGGTCCTGCCTTCTATCCCTGCTCCCCTGGCTGGGACTCACCCTCCCACAGTGGCTCAGGAGGAGAGGGAATCTAGGAGGGAGAAAAGAAAGGAGAAGCACCACAAGCGGCGGGCTGAAGCTTCCTCTTCGGCTCCGCCAGCTAAGCAGTTAGTCTCTCTTAGGGCTTACAGGCCTTCTCCTTCCCAGCTCCATTCACCCCGCTTTTCCCTGGAGCCAGAGGAGGAGGAGACCTGGTCGCCTTTGAGGTCTTCGAGGCATCACTCCAGGCCTGTCTCGGTGGCCTCGTCTAGATCGACCCGACGTTTGTCAGATGCAGATATGGACCGGATGATACGTAGGTTTCTCCAGGCCCAACTGCAGATGGGAGTGCTCCTGCCCCCCCTCCAGGGGGGAGCTCGACCCCCCTTTTTCGCCCCGATTGCTCCTTCTCTAACCCATTTCCGGGGTTCAGAGCCGTCGGATCCAGGCAGCATTGGAGCCGGGGGAGCCTTGGCACCGATAGTATGCCCTACTTCGGCTCCGAGCACACCCTCTGGTTTGTCGGGTCCTTTTTCGGATCCAAGCTCTCTGAGCCGTGAGCTGAGCTTTGGATCCGGAGGTGTTATTGTGTCTTTGGCTTCGTCTCGGAGCATACTGGCCCTTGATCCGATTGCATCGGCGCTGCTCCGTCCGCACTCGGATCCGGGGTTGCTCTCGAGCTTAGAGAGAGCAGTTCTCCTTTCGGCTGATGTTGTGGAGAGGGTCTTGTCGAGGGACTCAAGGCCCCAGGCTCCTACTGCGGTTCCACCCATCACTCCCTCTCAGACTGGCCTACCTTCCATCACCTGTCCCCAATGACAGCCTGCTCTTACGTCCCAGATGGTTCCCTTAGAGCAACAGGATGTGGTTGGTGAGTCATCCTCGGACAGCCCCACCGAGGAGATTCCGCACAAACGTAAGTGCAAGAGGAGGCACTTGGACTCACCTGAGTCCCTGACAGAGGACACAGACTTAGAGGAAGGTGAAGGTTCCCAAGGTCAGCCTCGAGGACGTCTCCTTCGGAGACATTATGGAAATGCTTCATATTAGAGGGGGGTGGTCAGCCCAAAAGCCTTCCTCCGATGAGTGTGTGTTTCTGGAGGCGTTTGATGCAGGCCCATCTACCTCTTGGGTGTCCCCTCCCGCCGATCCCCTGGTAGATCTGATCACTACCATGGCATGGAAGGAACCGGACACTGTGGAGCCCATACCAAAGAGACCAGACAAAATTCTCAGTCCACCCACAGATAGGACGGTTTGGAGCAAGGGTGCTGCAGTAGATGCCATGTTGGTGGCGGCTGCCACCAAGAAGGGTCTAGCCCAGGAGAGTTCCTCGGTACACCCTCCCGACAAGGAGTCTCGGACGATGGACCACATAGGGAAGCGGATGTTTGCTTCAGCCACCTTCTCAGTAAGGTCGCTGAACTACATGACACATGTTATACGACTCCAGTGGGATCTCATCAAAGAATACACAGGGTCGCCCCCAGAGTCCATGTCGGCTGAGGATAAGAAAACCTTCTCAGCCCGAATGGCCACTCTTAAGTCCATTTTGAACACTTCTATGCGACTTCTTTCCCATGCCACGGAAGGAGCCGCTAGAGCTAGCGGAGCGGGCATTGTCTTAAGGTGGCATGCTTGGCTTCGTCTCTGCGACTTTGCAGAACCCTTCAAGGCATCCTTAGCAAATGCCCCTTTTGACGGCTCTTCGCTGTTTGGCAAGACCGCCGCTACATGCTGGTCCAGAGCGAAAGACAGGAAGACGTCTGCCGTCTGGATCCGCTTCGGCTCCCCAGAGGTCCTTCTCCAGGAACCAAAGGAGACAAAGAAGATGTGGTTCGAAATCTCAACAGTCTAGTTTCGCTCTGGACCCCTCGTCCTTCAGAGGAAGAGGAGGACAGGGTGGGCCTTGCCCAGAGGCAGAGGGGACCAAAGAATTTGGGTCGAGAGAACCTTTTGGATCAGCCCGTGCAGCAGCCCTGAGAGTTACCCGACTGCTCCACTCTGGAGGCAGTCGGGGTGTTTCGAGGCACCTAGCAGTTTGGGAGTCCATTACAACAGATCGCTGGGTGCTTCAAATCATATCCAGAGGTTACACTATCCCCTTTCTGAATCTCCTCTCAGACCCCGGAGCCTCCCGATGTCCCACCCAATCAAAGGGAGGCAGCAGCCAAAGAAATAAAGCAGCTGCTAGAAAAAAGAGCAATCCAGCCCGTCCCCCAAGATCAATCCGGATCAGGCTTCTACTCCAGGTTCTTTTGGTGCCAAAAGGCGGGGACTTGAGACCAATCCTCGACCTGTCCACTCTGAACCTGTCGGTTGCCAAAGAAAAGTTTCGGATGGTCACCATTCAATCCATTCTCCCATTCCTGCAGGAGAATGACTGGATGTGCTCTATAGACTTCAAGGATGCGTACTACCACATTTTGATGGACAGACGATCCAAAAGGTTTCTCCGCTTCTGGCTGGGAGCCAGCCACTATCAGTTCAGGGTCCTTCCCTTTGGTCTCACCACAGCCCCCAGGGTGTTCACCAAAGTGATGGCAGTTGTAGCGCCCGCCTGAGGCTTCAGGGAATACAGGTCTTTCCGTACCTAGACGACTGGCTCCTGACCGCCCCCACCAGGCATCTACTCTGTTCAGCCAGGAATTACTTCCTTCACTTGGCCTCTCATCTGGGAATTTCAATCAATTTCAAGAAATCCTCCCTTCAACCAACTCGGACCTTAGATTTCATAGGGGCCAGGCTAGATACAAACCTGTTGAGGGCCTTCCTAATTCCCGACGGGCTTCAAACTTTGACATTCCACGTGATGGCCCTCTTACAATCCCCGGCTCCCCCAGCGGAATTGGTCCTGAGGGCGCTAGGTTCCATGGCGGCTGCCATCAGTCTGTCACCACTAGCTTGACTAAACATGAGGGTCCTGCAATGGACCTTGCAGGTCCAATGGTCCATCCTGCAACATCCGCTAAGTACAGCTATCCCCCTCAGCAAGGTTTGCAGGAGGTCCATACTCTGGTGGATCCAATCCTCAGATCTCCGGGAAGGGCGCCCCTTCTCTATGACCCCACCCCAAGCCACGGTGACCACAGACTCTTCTCGCCTCAGGTGGGGGGGTGGGGCACTGCATGGGCAGAACCGTCCAAGGCACGTGGACACACTCTGAGACCTTGTTGCACATCAGTGTCCTAGAGATGAGGACGGTGCTTTTAGCGTTGCAAGCACTCCAGGCCCTTCTTCCCTTAGGGACAATTGCAATTCAATCAGATAACATGTCAGTAGTCTGGTATATCAACAAACAGGGGGGAACCAGATCCTATCCGCTGTGTCGAGGCCATGAGAGTTTGGGAATGGGCGATTGCCACCAACCGCTTTCTCATAGCAACGCACATTCTGATTCGGTCCAACATTTTGACACACTGGCTGAGTCGAACCATCCTCTCACCTTACGAGTGGTCTCTGAACCCGAGAGTAGCGAAGCAGATCTTCCTCAAGTGGGGTCAACCTTGCTGCGATCTATTCATTACGCTCGAATGCAAAATGCAGCGAGTACTTCGCTCTACTTCCCCCACCAGGGGAATCCCCCAGAGACGCTGTAGTCCATGTTTGGCCATCCGGTCTACTTTATGCTTATCCACCTCTCCCCCTCATGGTAAAATTCTTGCAGAAAGCTCATTGGTTGGGGAGCAGAGTGATCCTCATAGCCCCATTCTGGCCTCGTCAAACGTGGTTCCCTTGCCTATGGTCTCATCTGGTCAATCCTCCATGGATTTTGGATCCCACTCCGGATCTGATTTCTCACCCCCTGGAGTTGACAACTCCAAACCTGGACAATGTGAAGCTCACAGCTTGGTTGATCCAGTTCCAATCATAGCTAGGACTCCTGGTATCTCCTCCTCCGTTAAAGCTATTTTAGTAGCCGCTCATAAACCTTCTAATAGAAAGGTCTATAAGAGCAAATGGAAACGTTTTTCGATTTGGGCAGAACATAGACATATGGATCCCTTTACAGCCCCGATACCAGCTGTATTAGAGTTTTTGTCACACTTATTTGATCAAGGTGCCAGCTTATCCACCGTCAAAGTCCAGTTAGCAGCAATTTCACACTTTCATGTGGAAGTGATCTCGGTTCATTAGCTTCTTCCAAGATCTGCAAAACTTTCGTAAAAGGTACTTTCCTGTTAAGGCCTCCTGTTAAGGATGCAGTTCCCCTGTGGGATTTAACCCTTGTTCTTCAGGCTCTTACTGGCCCCCTTTGAACCTGCTTCGTGGGTCTTAAATACTTATCTTGGAAACGGCCTTTCTCATTGCCATCACTTCGGCTAGAAGGGTTTCAGAGCTTCAAGCCCTTTGCGCCAAACCTCCATATCTGGTCTTCCATAAAGATGGAGTTTCCCTCAGGACCAATCTCTCCTTCTTACCTAAAGTCGCCTCTGAGTCCAACATTAATCAATCTATCAACTTACTGTTTTTTTTCCCAAATTATCAAAACAAAGGTGAATACAAACTACATTCTTTGGACGTGCACAGACAATTGAGGTTCTATTTACACAGGACTGCTGATCCTAGGAAATCTGAGCAACTCCTTGTATCCTTTGCTAAACCCTTTTTGGGTAAACCTGTGTCAAAAGCTACATTGTCCAGATGGATCTCACAATGTATACTTCTTGCATATAAGAGTTCTGGCCGACCAGAACCTGTCAGAGTTCACGCCCATTCTACTCGATCGATTTCCACTTCTGCCTTTTGGTCCAGGGTGTCCTTGGATGACATTTGTTCAGCAGCCACTTGGGCTTCATCCCATACCTTTATTACCCATTACAAGCTGGATATAATTTCCAGAGGGAGGGTATCCTTTGGCTCTGCAGTGCTCCAGAATATTCTTCTATGAGGACCTCCCAAGTTTTTTGGTAGCTGGGGACTCTGCCCCACAGGTTGGTGAACAAATGAAGTTAACTACTTCAGATAAAGAAGTTATGTACTCACCATAAAGTTCCATCTGAGTAGGTAACTTCATTTGTCAGCAACCAACCCCCCCCTAACTTGTAATTCGTCCTTTTTAGGATCTTTGTGCTCCCTGTATCAGATGACATCAGGTTAGGATGTTTAGTTGATCCTTTGGTTGTAGTATTCTGTAATGCTAAGCAAACTCGATCTGAGGACAGAGAAGGATGGCGGGGGGGGTATGGGTAAGGGGGAGGAGCTTGGAGCTCGGATCTTAGCTGAATAAAGCTGCCGGCTCTGATCCGATTTGGATACGATACCCACAGGTTGCTGACAAATGAAGTTACCTATTCAGATGGAAAGTTATGGTGAGTACATAACTTCTTTTTATGGTGAGTACATAACTTTTTTTTTGTGAATAAATTGTGTTCATTTTATTTTTATGAACATGGCATAGTGTTTTAAAGTACTTTTTACTCTGCTTGTCTGTTGAAGTAATTGTAGAGTGGTACTGTTTACTGGCAATTTCTACTTGGCTTCCGTGGGAAAGAGGTGCCATTTTTGGCTAGATTATGAAACAAACTACCTTTCCCACAGTCTGTCCTTTTTCCAGGCACAAAGGGAAAACAAAAAGAGCAATCAGCCTTTGTCATCCCAGAAAGCGAGCAATTTGCCTCATCTGCAGGTGGGTGACTCTATTGTGGCTATCTTTACCTCAGACCCCTCATTTCTACCCTGGATCTCTCTAGTGTAGCACCTATAGCCACTATGGACTGGGGGATTAGCCATGCCCTCTGCAGTTCTTGAGGTCCTCTCAGTTGGCAATGGAGAGCCACTACTGTCCGTCTTGGGAGAGGTTTCCTTGTGTTAGAATGATGTGCTCATTCCTAGGGGAGCAGCTGTTGCCATTGTTAACAAGGTTGGCCCAATTTTTTCCTGTCAAAAAGAAATACAAAAAAGCATGTATCTACCCTTCCTGAATTTTCTTTTGATAAGAGTAGTTTAATGGGTCAGGCTGTGGATTTTATTCAGGCTGTTTTTCCTTATTATAAAGTAGTCTGTTGTAAAAGGAAGGATTCCATCTTTTTCTTAAGAGATTCAAGATTTTGAATCTGAATAGGAAGCTGCAGGGATGAATACATTTTTTTCCCTCTGATTACTGATTCAGACTTGCAGGAGAGCCCAGTTTCTAATTCTTCCTGTGGAGGTTTCTTTGTCTCTGAGACTGTATTGCTAGAATGTGCCAGTGTTTTCAGTGGGAGAACATTAAAGTTTCTCATTCCACCAGAAAATGCTATGAGGTGTTACATAAAGATTTTCCAGAACCTAAATGTATTCTTCCCATTCTGTCTGCTTTAGATAATATGTGTGCTAATGCCTGCAAGCTGCCCCTAAAAAGGCAGGTAGGATGTATACATTTTCTCAGTATTTAACATTTTTGTACAGTATTCCCAAATTTGACTCCTGCAGTTGTAGCTTTAGTTGATCCCACTGCTGCTAAGCATTTAGTTAATTCCAATCCTACTCTTTCTAATAAAGTTTGAAAAATTATCGATGGGTATGGGAACAAAGTATATACTTCTACAGTTTTTATTTTCGGAATTTTGAATCGTCATGCTCATGTTAAAAGTTTGTTTTGATAAATTGTGTAAGTATTGAGGAATGATGTTCTTCATACCACATTGCTGCAGTCCTAACACTTGGGTAGTCCGCTGTCCCAGTCGGCCCGAATACCAAAGTATATGGCTGACGTCGGTCAAGGCGCATTAGTCTGACGTCAGGACGTCAGGGTACAAATGCGCATGACCGACGTCATATCCTCAGTCTTTTTTGCCGCATGGTCCGATGCAGAAGCAGTTTTGCGAGTGCAGGTTGGCGTTCTGAAATTTTCTGAAGTCGGAGTTTCAGACCGAATCAAAGTTGGCTAAGTACCCCGTTGGGGAATATTTTGGTTTTTTCTTTCCTCAGTATTTAACCGGATGTCAGAAAAAGTGAATAACTGTATTTCTTGTGGGAAACAGATACCTCATAGGGATTACCATACCTTGTGTATACCTTGTTTAGGGCCTGAGCACGGCGTTGTTGGATGTCGCTCTTGTGCTAGATTTAACAAACGCACTATAAAGAGAAGGTTAGACTGTGCCAGGTTAGTTTTTGGGAAGCGTTGTAATTATAAAATGCCGCCGGATGCTCCGGCGCCCGCTTCAAAAAGCGCAAGGACAAAGCAGTAAAGCCTAGGTTGGAAGAACCGCCAGTCCCGGACGTCGGTTCTTTAGAAGGCTCAGTGGAGCGGAGGTTCTGCCAGAAGTTTCTTTGGAGTCTCAGGAGAGACTTTACTGTTACAAGATGTGTCTTCTCAGGAGGTAGGCCAGGCTGAAGGGGCTTCTCAGGTGGCTGTTCTCCCCTCTCTTCCTAAGGTGGTTAGGCCCTCCCTTCTGTTTCCAAGGCTTCTTTGAGAGGCAGGCCAGGTTTATCTTCAGTGGGGTCTCTCCTACTTCTTCAGGATCTTTGCCTAAGAAACATATGCTTAAAATGGCAGAAGATTTGATTACTATGATTAGAGGTTCTATGCCCCCTCCTGATAAGAGGCCTAGGTGGAACCTGAGCTTGAGAGTTTTGAGCAGTGTTCGAGGCTTCTGAGTCTTGGCTGAAGACTTGCAGGAGTATCCTCCTTATTCTGATTCTGATGTGGATGATTCTACTCCTTCGGCTTCTCCTCCTGAGGATTTCTCTTTTCAGAGACTCTTCATTCCATGAGGGAGCATTTTAAATGGGAAGGCCAAGATTTCTCTGATTCCAGGAAGAGGCTTAGGGAATTTTTGTTTTTACCCCAGCATAGGCCTTTAGCTATACCTCCTGTTCTGGATGTGGTGGAAGATGTTTTGCAGAGGCTGAACCCTGATTCTTTGCCTCCTGCCCCAGTTAAACCAGATAGATATTATAGGGTGCCTGAAGCTCATAAGTATCTTTTTAAGAGTCCTAGGGCAGACCCAGAAACTGTTTCTCAGGGGCCTAAAGGTGTTAAGGCTTCTGTTGTTAAAAATCCTGTTCCTCCTGATAAAGAGGCAAGGGCTTTGGATAGATGGGGAAAGAAGGTGTATACTTCTTCCACTTTAGCCATGAGGGCTTTGAATTGCCAGTTCCACATGTTAAAATATCAAAATTATCTCCTTTCACAATTGAAGTCTAAGGTGGATGCTCTGGCGGAAGGTATTGAGTGTAAAGAGTTGCAGGATTTAGTTCATGTGTCTGAACAGGTTGGTAAGCATTCCTTGCAATGTGGTTTTGATGCTGTGCAGGCCTCTTGAGGTGGCTGCCACTGGTTCTGTTCTTCGTAGGCACGCCTGGCTAAGGGATCAGAATTTAGCTGAGCATGTTAAGACAAGGATTTTGGATGCTCCGTTACAGTCTGACGTGTTGTTTGGTTCTCCTGTGGAAGCTGTTTTAAAGAAAATGGAGGACAAGGCTAAGTCTATGCAGACTGTTAAAGATTTTTGCAGGTTCAGCCTCCAAGTTTAGTAGAAATTGGCCTACTAAGGGATGGACATATCCTGCTTATGATTCCCAGTCTAGGGGTAGGTCTAGACGTGGTAGGGGCAGAGCTCAAGGTTCTTTTAGGCCTAGAACAGGGAGTTCACCTGCTCAGTCTTCTGGTGAGGGCAGGGTCAGTCCTTTCGTAAACAGACCCAATGACCTGCCTTTTCAGCTGCCAGTGCTTTCGTCTGGCAGCACCTTTGGGAGGAAGGCTGGCACTTTTCAAAGAAAATTGGAGTTTAATTACCCAAGACAGATGGGTATTGGATATCATTCACCACGGTTACAGGTTTTATTTCCATACCTTGCCTCCTTTCAAAGGCATGCCAGACATTCCTCCTCTACAAAGAAAAGAGGCTCACAAGCAAATTTCGCTGTTACTCCAAATAGGGGCCATTCAGCCGGTTCCTGTGCCAGAAAGGGGCCTAGGATTTTATTCTCGCCTGTTCCTAGTACCAAAGAAGGGGAACACGTGGAGACCAATTTTGGATTTATCTATCCTCAACACTTATCTGGACATTCCCAAGTTCAAAATGTTGACGTTACAACAGCTTTTACCTCTGCTGGGCAAGGATCACTGGATGGTAACTTTAGATCTCAAGGAGGCTTACCTTTATGTACCTATCAGACTAAGTTGCAGGAAGTATCTGCGTTTTAAGAGCTGGGAATTCCCATTATCAGTTCTCTGCATTGCCCTTTGGCTTATCTACTGCGCCCAGAGTATTCACAAAGGTTCTGGCTCCAGTGATAGCTTACTTCAGGCTAAAAGGAATACAAATCTATCCTTACTTGGGCGACTGCCTGATTCTGGCTCAAGAAAAGGAAGGCCTTTTACAGCATTTGGAATATGTGATAGCAGTGCTAAGATGCCTGGGGTATTCTGTGAACGAAATAAAGTCCAGTCTAGTACCCTCTCAAGACATGTGCTTTCTGGGTGTGAGACTGAATACAGCAACCCAGATGGCCTTTTAACCCCGGACAAACAAAAGAATCTTTCCCTTTACTTCCATCAACTATCTCTTCAGTCCGGGCTGACTGCAAGGACAGTCCTTCAAGCCTTAGGGTTCATGGCATCTTGTATTCTGGTGCTTCCCAGTGCCAAACTGCATATGAGGAAGCTGCAATGGTATCTCAAAATGTATGGACACAGCACTGCCAGGATTTGGACACTGTCATTCAAATAATACCTTGCATTCAAAAGGAATTTTGTGGTGGGCTCAGGAATGTCACCTAAACAAGGACTCTCTGTGACCGCCAGAGGCGAGTCAGATTCTAACGACAGATGCCTCAGACATAGCTTGGGGAGCTCATCTGAATGGAAAGTGGATACAAGACAAGTGGCCTGCCAGACTACAGCATCTACATATCAACATGAAGGAGATGTTAGCAGTCCAGTTTGCATTAATGGCTTTCAAGGAGTTACTTCTTCCAGGGCAGGTGTTGATTCTAACAGACAACACAACTGTCATGTGGTACATCAACAAACAAGGGAACACATTCTTACCCTCTATGCAGGCAAGCAATGATTTTATGGGAGACTGCGCCAGCTTGCAACTAACTCTTCAGGCAAGGTTTCTGCCGGAGCACAGAACTCCTTAGCAGATGTGTTAAGCAGACAAATCATGGATCCCCACAGTGGAAACTGGATCTTCATGCATTTCGGAAATTGACAGTGTCATGGGGAACTCCAGACATAGATCTGTTCGCTTCTCCACTAAACCACCAGCTGCCAAAGTTTTGCACAAAAGGTTTCATCACACAGCTTGGAAAGTGGATGCTCTTTCTTTCAGTTGGACAAATCTTCATGTGTATGCCTTTCCACCTCTGCCTCTTCTCCCAAAGGTACTCCTAAAGGTCAGACAAGACAAGCCAAGGATGATTTTAATAGCTCCAGATTGGCCTCGCAACACTGGTACCCATTACTGAGGAGTCTGGTAAGGAAGCCTCCATGGCCTTTACCTTTGATTCCACACCTATTGTCTCAGAGGGACGGTCATCTACTCAATGTCAAGCTTCACTCTCTTCATCTAACAGCCTGGCATATTCTGTTTTG
Organism: Protopterus annectens; assembly: GCF_019279795.1. Taxonomy (NCBI): domain Eukaryota; kingdom Metazoa; phylum Chordata; order Ceratodontiformes; family Protopteridae; genus Protopterus; species Protopterus annectens. Next base: position 862,408,608 of record NC_056735.1, on the reverse strand, counting down.
AAACACAGCAGGTCTCAACTTCCTCAACAAGTTTTGAATGTGATTATGGAAGCCAGAAGACCTAGTACAAGGAAAGTGTACGCAGAAAAATGGAAGAGATTTTTATTTTGGAGTGCAGCAAAGAATTTGGAGGTTTCTGAGCCTAATTTGAGTGTGGCTCTTCAATATCTGACTGAGTTATTGGACAAAGGTTTGTCTTTCTCTTCCATTAAGATTCATGCTGCAGCAATTTCAGCTCACTATGATTGTGACCCACCATTGTTTTCTCATCCTTTGTTCAAGCAATTTCTTAGAGGGGCAAAGAATATAAGACCCCCACGTAGAGCTCCTACTCCTGCTTGGGATCTCAATTTTGTGTTGGAGAAACTTACTCTACAACCTTTTGAGCCTCAGCCACTGCTGAGTTGAAATATTTGTCATGGAAGACTGCTTTTTTGTTGGCCATTACTTCTGCAAGAAGGGTTTCTGAATTGCAGGCCCTTATGGCGGTGGATCCTTTTTTGATTTTCCAAAAGTACAGGGTATCATTACGTACTAATCCTTCCTTTATGCCTAAGGTGGTTTCTAGTGTGGCTTTGAACCAAACTATTCATTTGCCTACTTTTTATGCAGATCCCCAAAATAAGGGGGAAAATATTTTGCACACTTTAGATGTACACAGGCAGTTGCGTTATTATTTAAGCAGGACTAAGGATTTTAGGCAGTCTCAGCAGTTGTTTGTTTCTTTTGCTTTGAGTTCTCAGGGCAAGCCTGTGTCAAAACAAACTATTTCTAAGTGGATTGGGTTTTGCATTGCATTTTGTTATTCCCATCATGGCAAGGAGATTCCAGCTGGGATTAGGCCTCATTCCACTAGGGCTACTGCCACTTCAACAGCATTTCTAAGGGGTGGCAACTAAGGATATTTTAGGCAGCTACTTGGAGTACAGTGCATAGTTTCTCTAAACATTACCACCTTGCTCTGTACTCTAAATCTAGGGCTGGTTTTGTCACGCTATTTTGCAGGGCATGTTGACAGCTCCTGCTTCTTTATGATTTGCCAGCCTCCCTTACCTCTGCTTTGGGATTCTACCCAAGTGTTAGGACTGCAGCAATGTGGTATGAAGAACATAGTACAGTTTTGTACCTACCATAAATGTAGATGTTCGAAGATCCACATTGCTGCAGTCCAATTTACCTCCCTCCTTTCCCTCTGTGTTTAGGGGTGGTTGTGTGGGTGGGGTTATACTCTTGTAAATTTGTATATATTGTATATATATATTTGGTGCAGGAGTGTTTGGTGTTTTTTGGTTTAGGCCTTATCTTTTAGGGTCTTCTGACATCTGGGGCAAGAAAAGACTGAGGATATGGCGTCGGTCATGCGCATTTGTACCCTGACGTCCTGGCGCCAGACTAATCGCCTTGACCGACGTCAGCCATATACTTTGGTATTCGGGCCGACTGGGACAGCGGACTACCCAAGTGTTAGGACTGCAGCAATGTGGATCTTCGAACATCTACATTTATGGTAGGTACAAAACTGTACTTTTATCTTGCACTCTCCTTGTGTGAAAAAATCTGCTTTAAATAAATTTAGTTTCTTCTATTACAGAAGTCACTACTCATAGTTTACAGTGTGTTTATGACTTTGTTGATACTTCTTTCAGGGCTATGGCCACTGATTACTGTTTTAAGGAGGTTTGCATGGCTGCATTCTCAGGATCTGCAGGATGATGATAAAAAATGAGATTTAAATTCTCCCATAGATAGAGATTTAGTGTTTTGGCACCACTGCAGATATCATCAAAAAGTATGAAAGCGGCAAACTGATCAAGGGAATCCGTAAGATTTTTCACCTCTCCCCTTTCCAATGTTTCCAAGGGATTTTCTACCTCCTCATCCAGTTTTGGTCAAATAAAACCCAGAATAAACCATCTCAACAAAATACGGGTAAACCTATGTTTAAAGAGAAATGGCAAGAGGTTCCAAAAAGAATTTCAAACCTTCCAAAATCAAGGATAGTCTAACAAGTCTGGCTGTTTGAGACCTTGTGACCTCACTCCCACCCTGGCTCCTTTTTTCTCCAGAAAGTCTGAAAATCATTCATTATGGTTACAGGTGGCAGTGGGAGGAAATTACTCCTTTCTTTGGGATCATTCCTTATCCTTCAAGTCATACTCTGTTGTTTTCCCTGGTTCTTCATCACATAATGTTCCAAGGAGTGAAAGAACCAGTTCTTCATTCATGGGTGGGAAGTTTTTTTTTTTAATTTAAGGATGTTACTAATACTTAAGAAAGAAAATGCTTGGATACCAGTTCTGGATTTTTCTTTCCTGAACCTGTTTGCGATGGTGCCCAAATTCATAATCTTGTCACGTCACAACCTTTTACCTCTTGTTCCTCTCTCACGTTTTCTGATAACTCTAAACTTGAAAGATGCTTGTCACATCCCTGTTCATCCAAATTTATTTATTTATTTTATTTTATTTATTTATTTTTCATTTGTTGACCGGGCTAGTGTAACTGGATATATGTCCATTTTCAGTAGAGGCCTGGGGAGAAAAGCTCTGATATATGCAATTATACATTGATTGCAATAGTATCATAACATGCAACAGCAGGAAGTGACATTAAAATTGATTTAGATAAGACATAAAAAAGTGTACAGAGTCAGCAAGAGAAAAAAATTTAAGATAACATATAATATGAAAAATAAGCAAGATTAGTTATTTTACATCAGAGGCCTGGTACAGGCATAATACTCCTGTCTACTTACAGCTTAAGTAGAAGGTGAGTACTTCTAGAGTAAGTCACTCATTTAATAGAGCTGAGAGGAAGTCTCCTTTAATACTTGGGTAGTGGTTGGCATTTTTAGTTAAACCAAATAGACATTGTAGGACAGAGTAGAGGGGATGAGTGAAGGGAGTGGGAGATAGTGAATGGGATGTTAGTCAGGGTAGAGCAAGGGCATAGCCAGTGTGTTATGAGGTATTCCTTGAGATATTTTTTGAAGAGAAGAGTGTTCATTAGGAAAGTTGGTTCCAGGCTTTTCCCACTGTGTTAGAGAATATTGAGTCTCCAGCCTTGTATGGAGTAATCAGACTAGAGATGATTGGGGTATTCATAGGGTGGTAGAGAATCTTTTGGGTGATAGTAAGTTGTTGATAATGAAGTTGGTTCTGCAGTTCTAGCCATCCCAGCTGTTTAAGGTTGTGACAGTGATGGTTTCTAAAAGGGGCGCCTGTGGCAAATCTGGCAATGTTATTGTAGCTGGTTGCTAGTTTGCTCATGTTGTTTTTAGATAGGTTGGTATAAATGGCAGAGGCATAAAACAGGGTAGAGATAAGGTGGGTTTGGGCAATGTTAGTTCTGGCCAATGGTGTGAGGAAGGTTTTGATTCTATAAAGGGAACCTAGTTTTCTGTTTACTAACTTTATAGTAGTTTTAATATGATTATCATAGTTAAGGTAGTGGTCTATTGTGATGCCTAAGAGTAAAGTTGTAGTGTCTGGGGATATGGTAGTTCCATTGTTAGAGGTTACTGTAAAATGACATTGTGGAGACTTTTGGGTAGGAGTAAAAAGCAACAGTTTTGTTTTTTTGGGGTTCAGGAGGAGGCAGTGTTGCATAAATCAATTTTCAACGTTATTAAATACTGTTTGAGGGTCTGGAGTGAGGAAATATAATTGGCAGTACAGATTAAAGTTGAAGCATCTGCATATTGTATACAGGTGGCTTGTGGAGTGTTAGCTTTAAGATCATTAATAAAGATAGAAAAGAGAAGGGGATCTAATATAGAGCCTTGAGGTACTCCAATATTAACAGGGAGGGGTGTAGATAAATTATTATCCCAGAGGACAGCTTGTTGTCTGTTATCTAAATAGGACTTAAACCAGAGTATTGCCTGGGTGTCAAGTGATAGGGCTGTTAGTATGTCAATAAGTAGGTGATGGTTGACCATGTCAAAGGCTTTTGACGGGTCAATAAATAGTGCAGAGGAAAGAGAGTTATTATTGCAATTTTTGTTTATGCAGTCAGAAGAGGATAACAAGGCAGTGGTAGTACTGAGGCAAGGTCTAAAACCATGCTGATAGCAAGTAAATTATGAGAGAGAAGGTGGAAGAATAGCTGTCGGTGGATACATTTTTCCATTATTTTAGCTAATGGAGAGAGTAGAAATCTCAGTAGACGAGCCACCATTATGCAGAGGGATAATGTGCAAGACTTTCCAGATGGAGGGAACTGTTCCTTCTGAGATTGTTCTGTTTATAAGGATGGATATAGGATAGGCAATGACTTTAGATGCTATTTGTAGGTATTCAGCTGGTAGACAGTCAGCTGAGGGGGTGCATGGTTTGAGTTTGTGAAGGAGGGAGCAGATGAGTGATGTTGGTACTGGTTGTAGGTGAAAAGAAGGAGCTGAGCTATTTGTGCCATCTGATAGGCTAGAGCTAACAGGGGGTGGAGTATCTGGTAGATTTTGAATAGCTTCGGTGAAGTAGTTGTTGAAGGCATCAGCAATTTGTTTAGAGTTCTTCTGGGTAATACCTGATGGGGTGGGAGTTTTAGTATGCCCTGGCTGAAGCAATTTGTTAATGCCTGACCAGAAATTTTGTGGTAGCTTCTGGTGGGTCTGTTGTAGGTGAAGGTAGTAGTTTCTTTTGTCGAGTAGAATTTCCTATTTGGTAGAGTTTCTTAATTGTTTGAAATAAAGATGGTCAGATGGGTTTTTAGATGCTCTCCATTTCGCCCGTATTTTATTACGTAGGATGATCTTTTGCCTAGTTACTTTAGAGTGCCATGGAGCTTAATGCGTTAGTCCTAATACGGGTTGAGAGAGGGGCATGGTAGTCAAAGATTTGTAGGAATTTTGTATTGAAGTAAGATACTGCTTCATCCAGCTGAAGATGATATAGAGGTGACCAATCACATGCCTTAATTTCATCTTGGAAGTTCTCTGGATTGAAGTGTTTTTTTGAGCGTGAGGTTTTGAGGAGATATGGAGTGAAACTATGTTTTTTTTGTTTAATTATACAGGTTAGAGAGTGGTCACTAATGTCATCTGGAAGGGTACCTGGTCTGTATGTGTCATGGTGGCTGTTTACAAGGATCCAACCTAGGGTGCCTTCTTTACTGCTAGGCTTATGGATTCTAGTGGGGTGGTTATAATTTGGGAAAATCCATAAAGATTTATGTGGGTGGTAGGATTAGGGGAGCTGCAGGTAGTCCAGCCTATATTAAAATCACCTAACACTACGGTTTCCTGAGGTAGATGAGTGGAGAGGCAACTGAGGATACTTTCAAGGGTACTAATGTTATTTCCAGGGAGAAGGTAGGAACAAATTATGTAGATTGATTTACAATTGTTGATTTGAAGTTTGACCGTAAGGATTTCAGCATTAATATTTGAGGGTAGGTATGTATTGAAGGTTGTAACTTGAAGTTCAGTTTTAAAGAAGATGGCTACTCCCCCACCCTTTTTGGTTTTCCGATCATATTGAAGAATGTTATATCCCGGAGGGGTGATTTCCTGGTCCTGAGTAGTAGGCTTTAGCCAAGTTTCTGTAATACAGAGGATGTCAAATTATTGTATATCTAAGAGTGCATGAAGGTGGGTTAATTTATTGTTTAGACTACAGATGTTGAGATGGGGTATCAGGAGGGAGTTAGAGGGTTTTATTGGGGTGTGGGAATTAGAAGTTTGGTTCTGGGGGCCCCTGGTAGTTTTATTTGTGGGGCCAGGGTTTGGATGAATGTCGCCATCTAGTAGAGGGTTTTGTTGAGGTCTTTGTATAGTCTTTAGGAATTTAAAATCACTATTTAGGTTTTTTTATCTTGGAAATAGCTAATATGGGTGGATCTATAGTACTTTGTAAGTATATAGATGGAAACAGAGGTTATGTTAATGTGGATGTGGGAGATTATTTGAGAAAGTGATTGTGTTTGTTTGTGGGGCAGGTGAATACTAAGTGAGCAGTGTTTGTAGATGGTTAAAGAATAGGGGATGGTTAGTGAAGCTAGAAAAGCTGTTATGAGTAGTAGGTTTATATAACTTGTCTTATACATTTTGGCCATAGGGAGGTAAAGGATAGGAGATAGTGTAGATTGAGGGAGGGAGTATAGTATAAGATATAATATAGGTAGTGGTGGGAGAGAAGGATGAAATATCAGTTTAAAAGTTGTTGGTAAGTATAGTTGGGGTGGAGAAGGTATAGAGTTCATATAGGTGTAATGTTGCTGCAAGGTGTGGTAGGGAGTAGAGGTGTGATGGCTAATAGGAGAAGACAGTGGTTGGGTGATGGGGAAAGGTGTGGTTACAGAAGTATAATGTTAACAGCACAGGTGGGTGGGATACGGGGTAGGGTAGGGGAGCGGAGTAAGCTCGCAGCGTGAACAGAGCAGGTTAGAGCAAGTAAAGATAGTGCAGCAGAAAAAAGTGTCAGTAATAGATATCCAAAGAATGAAGGTAAGTGGGTAAGTAATGAATACTTTTGGGAAAAAAAGAGACTAGGATAACAGTAAAGAAAGAGAGTTTGAGATATAGCAAGAAGGGAGTGGTATTATAGATTATGGGGGGTATAGCAGGTAAAGGAAGGAGGGAGTATGTTATTTTCGAAATTAAAAAGGAAAAGTCATGTCAGCTTTATATACGGAAGCCCCAAGAGATTAGTCTATGTCTAGAAGTATTAAGTGTAGGTGCTGCCATCTAGTGGTAAGAAGTGGAAGAGCTAAGGATAGTAGGGAGAAGAGATATAAAGGTGCAAGTAGTGATTAAGAGGTTTACAGGGTTTAGAGAAAGGAAGGGGCAGTAACAAGCGGTCTGCGGTAGGCTGCTTAAAGAACTCACGCTCGGAAGGCCAATGAGCACTATATATGGAGATTAAAATAGTGTAAGTAACAGTTTAACAGAAATAACGTTGGGTACATACATTCACAAACAGTTTATATTTGGGAGTCCTCACAGTAGTTGGCTAGTAGGAGGCACAGATTAGCAGGCAATTTCCGGGAGTTCTTCTGGGTTTAAGTAGGAGATATTCCTTTTGAGTGTGTAGGCAGGAAGGGAGTACACAGGGCGGATAGTCTGCAACCATTGCTTTGACTTCTTTGCCGAGTGTGCTGTTTAACTCTAGTATTGCTGTTTGGGCACTGCTTTCAATTTAAAACCATTCTGTCCAGGGGACTGCAATGGAGACTTGAAACTTGTGTTACATTTTCGCATTGACCAAGCTGGTACCTTCTCCTCCTGTTAAAGTACACTGCACATTAAGCAGCTACCATAACACTGGCCAACTTGGTTCTACCGCCTTTTACTGTGCACTGTATAATACTGATAATTATTGTATAGTATTGTGTAGTATATTAATATACTGATAATAATAATTTCAGATGTTTCTTAAAATTTTGTGTGTTTGGATCACATTCAGTTCTTTGCCTTACCTTTTGGACTATCCACTGCTCCAATAGTGTTCAAAAAGTGTTGAGTTCCAGTTGTAGCGCATTGCAGGCTACAGAGTGTTCACACTTTTCCATATTTAGACAACTTGGCTTATATTTGCAGTGTCAGGAATCTTACAGTTGTGTAAGAGATGCTCTTGCACAAGCTGGGATTCCAAGAAAACAATGTCTGTCTTGACTTCTGGCTACACAGGCTTGTGTTCCTAGGATGTCAACTAAACCTCCATTCAAAGAGCTTTTCTTCTACATGAAAAGTAGACATTTTATCTCTAACTATATCTGTTTTTAAGGTTTTCCCTCGTTAGTCACTGGGATTTTGGGTCTCATGGGATGGTATGATTCTTGCGATAGCCCTGGTAAGACTACACACAAGAAAGATACAGTGATTTCTGAAATCTCTTTGGTCTCTATGCCAACATCCTTTATCTTTTCAAATCCCGGTGAAAACCTGGAGTTTGTCCAAAGAGAACAAGCATCCAAATCCAGGGCCCCTTCTTCCCTGCTGCAAAGCAGTCAGTCACTACAGGCTCCTCAAATTTTCCTTGGGTAGCAGTTTCAGGATGGATAAAAGTGTGGGGGCTGTGGGACACCAAGGACAGATACAGAGATATAAATATCAATGAGATGCTTGCCCTGATCGAGGCATTCAACTCATTGAACCGTCTTTGGTTCCTGGAATCTCTTCAAGTGGTTACAGACAACACAGCCTGCAGAGTAACATTGTGCTGTGAGGCTATATCTCAGTTAACATGACTAGTCTGCAGAGTATGACACAGTTCCCCCAAGTAACAAGGGGGTACCAATTCATACCCTGTTTGCAGACTAGCCATGTCAGCTTGGGATATAGCCTCACAGCACAGTGTTACTCTGCAGGTATCCTACATTCCGTCATAGCAAAATTGTGTGGAAGGCAGCTGAGCAGGACCAGGGTCAACCCTCACATATGGAAGCTAGATCAGGGGGTCTTCCAAGGTTTCATCCATCTGTGGGGAGTTCCTCAAGTAGACCTCTTAGCAGTTGATTGTTCAGCAAGGAGGCAAAGATTCTTTATCAGGACTCCATGCTGGAAGACCAAGAAGATGGATGCCTCTTTCCCTTGGACAGGATTGTTCTGGTTTGCTTTTCCACCCTTTCCACTAATATCCAAGCTACTTCTGAAGATTCATAAAGAATCCCCACTATCATTGTGGTGACTCCCTTCTTGTCCAGGCAGCCATGATTCTCCTTGCTTTTGGAAATGGCCAGGGGCAATTGCCACAAGCTTTCTCACAGACTGGATCTATTCACACACAAACAGTCAACTTCAGTTGCCTGCTTTAATGATAGGGTCTTAATTCGCCTGTTTACTGAGGATGTGCAGCAGGTACTAATGTAGACAAGAAAGCCTGCTACTAGAAAGTCATATATTATCAGGGGAAGGGGTTTTCTTGTTAGTACCAACAACATAACTGGCAGCACCCATTCAGGGCTAGTTATCCTTTGGTTTTACAGTATTTGTGTTTAGTGTCTTATGGGCTTTCCAGCTCCTCTGTCAAAGTTCATGTATCGGCTATTTCAGCTTGTCTGCCCATTAATTCTTCTCTTCCAATGCTGTCTTGTGCCAGATTGGGTTTTGCATAAGAGTGTTGTCACCTGTACCTTCCTCCATAAACCAACTGTTCTGTCCAAAGAAAACGCACAAACCAAGAAGAACAAATAAAAGGTATCCAGACAACCACACTCCACTTGAGGTACTCCGTAATGACAGTTTATTGGGTTCTCAATAAACCACACTCAAAACACGATAGTCCACAGATTAAGTGCTTTCGTCTGAATAACCAACTTCATCAGAATACACAGCAATACAACTCAAAGGATTTAAATACCCTCCCAAAAGCAAAAACCCTGACATCACATCCTTACTATTAAGATCACTTCCTGTCAACTAAATACAAATATTTAAAGGGAAATAATACCTGACTTAAATTGCCAAGACACTTATGAAAAAGTATATACTCCCATATTGCAAATAAATATAAAAATGTGAACACACATACATATCACCGATAAATATAAATGTATAACAAACAGCTGTAGATACTGCTTGATACAGAAAAGTGGGGTAATAAACCCCATGAAATGACAATAAAACCTTTTAAAATATTTTTAAATATAAAACAAAGCTCTTAGCTTCAACAAAGGGCATAATATGTATATCGCTTTATTAATGCCAGGATATCAACAATTTGCCATTTCATCTCTAATAATTCTAAATAATCATCCTACCTGGGCCATTCCCAGGGTCCCAAGTCTGCATGATCAATGGCAAAAAACTAAAAAAATAGACGTTGGATATTTGTCCACATGATTAAAAAGCATTGTTTTTACATTCTTTGTTTCTTTTATTTTGCATTTAATATCACCCTAGCAGTGCTCATATACTCTCTGCTTAAAGGCCCTTTTCGTTTTACCCACATAAAATATGTTGCATAACCTGCACTTAGCAATGTATACCACCCTTTTAGGAAAACAAAAATTTTTTTTTTTTTTTTACTGGGGTAGATTCATCCAAAATTCTTAATAAATACATATTCACCCTCCATAACATATGGGTACTGCCCACACCTACCACATTTAAGGCATCCACCAATTTTGTTCTCTCTTCTTCTGTCTTTCCAAGAGTGTTTTAAAGCTATAATCTTTTTGTAGACTCGATCACTGGTTTATCTCCCTACAATTTTAGAGACATCCTGGTCAATAGCATCACTGGCCAAGAATTAACCAATGTGTTTTTGATTTCATAAAATCCAAGGTGATGGCTAGGGTACACGATCTTGAAAAATATTGTTATTAGAATGTAATCTATCTCTAACTTTCCATCATCAATACCACAACCACTGAATAAAATTTTTACTATTAACCCATTCCATCTTTTTGAAATGAGTAACCTCATTCTCGATTTCTTTTAAAAATTCATAGGATAACCCCTGCTTGGGATCTCAATTTTGTGTTGGAGAAACTTACTCTACAACCTTTTGAGCCTCTGACCACTGCTGAGTTGAAATATTTGTCATGGAAGACTGCTTTTTGTTGGCCATTACTTCTGCAAGAAGGGTTTCTGAATTGCAGGCCCTTATGGCGGTTGAGCCTTTTTGATTTTCCATAAGGATAGGGTATCATTACGTACTAATCCTTCCTTTATGCCTAAGGTGGTTTCTAGTGTGGCTTTGAACCAAACTATTCATTTGCCTACTTTTTATGCAGATCCCCAAAATAAGGGCGAAAATATTTTGCACACTTTTAGATGTACACAGGCAGTTCGTTATTATTTAAGCAGGACTAAGGATTTTAGGCAGTCTCAGCAGTTGTTTGTTTCTTTTGCTTTGAGTTCTCAGGGCAAGCCTGTGTCAAAACAAACTATTTCTAAGTGGATTGGGTTTTGCATTGCATTTTGTTATTCCCATCATGGCAAGGAGATTCCAGCTGGGATTAGGCCTCATTCCACTAGGGCTACTGCCACTTCAACAGCATTTCTAAGGGGGGTGGCAACTAAGGATATTTTGGAGGCAGCTACTTGGAGTTCAGTGCATACTTTCTCTAAACATTACCACCTTCCTCTCTACTCTAAATCTAGGGCTGGTTTTGTCACGGCTATTTTGCAGGGCATGTTGACAGCTCCTGCTTCTTTATGATTTGCCAGCCTCCCTTACCTCTGCTTTGGGATTCTACCCAAGTGTTAGGACTGCAGCAATGTGGTATGAAGAACATAGTACAGTTTTGTACCTACCATAAATGTAGATGTTCAAGATCCACATTGCTGCAGTCCAATTTACCCTCCTCCTTCCCTCTGTGTTTAGGGGTGGTTGTGTGGGTGGGGTTATACTCTTGTAAATTTGTATATATTGTATATATATATTCGGTGCAGGAGTGTTTGGTGTTTTTGGTTTAGGCCTTATCTTTTAGGGTCTTCTGACATCTGGGGCAAGAAAAGACTGAGGATATGACGTCGGTCATGCGCATTTGTACCCTGACGTCCTGACGTCAGACTAATGCGCCTTGACCGACGTCAGCCATATACTTTGGTATTCGGGCCGACTGGGACAGCGGACTACCCAAGTGTTAGGACTGCAGCAATGTGGATCTTCGAACATCTACATTTATGGTAGGTACAAAACTGTACTTTTTATCTTGCACTCTCCTTGTGTGAAAAAAATCTGCTTTAAATAAATTTAGTTTCTTCTATTACAGAAGTCACTACTCATAGTTTACAGTGTGTTTATGACTTTGTTGATACTTCTTTCAGGGCTATGGCCACTGATTACTGTTTTAAGGAGGTTTGCATGGCTGCATTCTCAGGATCTGCAGGATGATGATAAAAAATGAGATTTAAATTCTCCCATAGATAGAGATTTAGTGTTTTGGTACCACTGCAGATATCATCAAAAAGTATGAAAGCGGCAAACTGATCAAGGGAATCCGTAAGATTTTTCACCTCTCCCCTTTCCAATGTTTCCAAGGGATTTTCTACCTCCTCATCCAGTTTTGGTCAAATAAAACCCCAGAATAAACCATCTCAACAAAATACGGGTAAACCTATGTTTAAAGAGAAATGGCAAGAGGTTCCAAAAAGAATTTCAAACCTTCCAAAATCAAGGATAGTCTAACAAGTCTGGCTGTTTGAGACCTTGTGACCTCACTCCCACCCTGGCTCCTTTTTTCTCCAGAAAGTCTGAAAATCATTCATTATGGTTACAGATGGCAGTGGGAGGAAATTACTCCTTTCTTTGGGATCATTCCTTATCCTTCAAGTCATACTCTGTTGTTTTCCCTGGTTCTTCATCACATACTGTTCCAAGGAGTGAAAGAACCAGTTCTTCATTCCTGGGTGGGAAGTTTTTTTTTTTTAATTTAAGGATGTTACTAATACTTAAGAAAGAAAATGCTTGGATACCAGTTCTGGATTTTTCTTTCCTGAACCTGTTTGCGATGGTGCCCAAATTCATAATCTTGTCACGTCACAACCTTTTACCTCTTGTTCCTCTCTCACGTTTTCTGATAACTCTAAACTTGAAAGATGCTTGTCACATCCCTGTTCATCCAAATTTATTTATTTATTTTATTTTATTTATTTATTTTTCATTTGTTGACCGGGCTAGTGTAACTGGATATATGTCCATTTTCAGATGAGGCCCGGGGAGAAAAGCTCTGATATATGCAATTATACATTGATTGCAATAGTATCATAACATGCAACAGCAGGAAGTGACATTAAAATTGATTTAGATAAGACATAAAAAAGTGTACAGAGTCAGCAAGAGAAAAAAATTTAAGATAACATATAATATGAAAAATAAGCAAGATTAGTTATTTTACATCAGAGGCCTGGTACAGGCATAATACTCCTGTCTACTTACAGCTAAGTAGAAGGCGAGTACTTCTAGAGTAAGTCACTCATTTAATAGAGCTGAGAGGAAGTCTCCTTTAATACTTGGGTAGTGGTTGGCATTTTTAGTTAAACCAAATAGACATTGTAGGACAGAGTAGAGGGGATGAGTGAAGGGAGTGGGAGATAGTGAATGGGATGTTAGTCAGGGTAGAGCAAGGGCATAGCCAGTGTGTTATGAGGTATTCCTTGAGATATTTTTTGAAGAGAAGAGTGTTCATTAGGAAAGTTGGTTCCAGGCTTTTCCCACTGTGTTAGAGAATATTGAGTCTCCAGCCTTGTATGGAGTAATCAGACTAGAGATGATTGGGGTATTCATAGGGTGGTAGAGAATCTTTGGGTGATAGTAAGTTGTTGATAATGAAGTTGGTTCTGCAGTTCTAGCCATCCCAGCTGTTTAAGGTTGTGACAGTGATGGTTTCTAAAAGGGGCGCCTGTGGCAAATCTGGCAATGTTATTGTAGCTGGTTGCTAGTTTGCTCATGTTGTTTTTAGATAGGTTGGTATAAATGGCAGAGGCATAAAACAGGGTAGAGATAAGGTGGGTTTGGGCAATGTTAGTTCTGGCCAATGGTGTGAGGAAGGTTTTGATTCTATAAAGGGAACCTAGTTTTCTGTTTACTAACTTTATAGTAGTTTTAATATGATCATCATAGTTAAGGTAGTGGTCTATTGTGATGCCTAAGAGTAAAGTTGTAGTGTCTGGGGATATGGTAGTTCCATTGTTAGAGGTTACTGTAAAATGACATTGTGGAGACTTTTGGGTAGGAGTAAAAAGCAACAGTTTTGTTTTTTTGGGGTTCAGGAGGAGGCAGTGTTGCATAAATCAATTTTCAACGTTATTAAATACTGTTTAAGGGTCTGGAGTGAGGAAATATAATTGGCAGTACAGATTAAAGTTGAATCATCTGCATATTGTATACAGGTGGCTTGTGGAGTGTTAGCTTTAAGATCATTAATAAAGATAGAAAAGAGAAGGGGATCTAATATAGAGCCTTGAGGTACTCCAATATTAACAGGGAGGGGTGTAGATAAATTATTATCCCAGAGGACAGCTTGTTGTCTGTTATCTAAATAGGACTTAAACCAGAGTATTGCCTGGGTATCAAGTGATAGGGCTGTTAGTATGTCAATAAGTAGGTGATGGTTGACCATGTCAAAGGCTTTTGACGGGTCAATAAATAGTGCAGAGGAAAGAGAGTTATTATTGCAATTTTTGTTTATGCAGTCAGACGAGGATAACAAGGCAGTGGTAGTACTGAGGCAAGGTCTAAAACCATGCTGATAGCAAGTAAATTATGAGAGAGAAGGTGGAAGAATAGCTGTCGGTGGATACATTTTTCCATTATTTTAGCTAATGGAGAGTAGAAATCTCAGTAGACGAGCCACCATTATGCAGAGGGATAATGTGCAAGACTTTCCAGATGGAGGGAACTGTTCCTTCTGAGATTGTTCTGTTTATAAGGATGGATATAGGATAGGCAATGACTTTAGATGCTATTTGTAGGTATTCAGCTGGTAGACAGTCAGCTGAGGGGGTGCATGGTTTGAGTTTGTGAAGGAGGGAGCAGATGAGTGATGTTGGTACTGGTTGTAGGTGAAAAGAAGGAGCTGAGCTATTTGTGCCATCTGATAGGCTAGAGCTAACAGGGGGTAGAGTATCTGGTAGATTTTGAATAGCTTCGGTGAAGTAGTTGTTGAAGGCATCAGCAATTTATTTAGAGTTCTTCTGGGTAATACCTGATGGGGTGGGAGTTTTAGTATGCCCTGGCTGAAGCAATTTGTTAATGCCTGACCAGAAATTTTGTGGTAGTTTCTGGTGGGTCTGTTGTAGGTGAAGGTAGTAGTTTCTTTTGTCGAGTAGAATTTCCTATTTGGTAGAGTTTCTTAATTGTTTGAAATAAAGATGGTCAGCTGGGTTTTAAGATGCTCTCCATTTCGCCCGTATTTTATTACGTAGGATGATCTTTTGCCTAGTTACTTTAGAGTGCCATGGAGCGACGTTAGTCCTAATACGGGTTGAGCGAGAGGGGGCATGGTAGTCAAAGATTTGTAGGAATTTTGTATTGAAGTAAGATAGTGCTTCATCCAGCTGAAGATGATATAGAGGTGACCAATCACATGCCTTAATTTCATCTTGGAAGTTCTCTGGATTGAAGTGTTTTTTTGAGCGTGAGGTTTTGAGGAGATATGGAGTGAAACTATGTTTTTTTTGTTTAATTATACAGGTTAGAGAGTGGTCACTAATGTCATCTGGAAGGGTACCTGGTCTGTATGTGTCATGGTGTCTGTTTACAAGGATCCAACCTAGGGTGCCTTCTTTACTGCTAGGCTTATGGATTCTAGTGGGGGTGGTTATAATTTGGGAAAATCCATAAAGATGTATGTGGGTGGTAGGATTAGGGGAGCTGCAGGTAGTCCAGCCTATATTAAAATCACCTAACACTACGGTTTCCTGAGGTAGATGAGTGGAGAGGCAACTGAGGATACTTTCAAGGGTACTAATGTTATTTCCAGGGAGAAGGTAGGAACAAATTATGTAGATTGATTTACAATTGTTGATTTGAAGTTTGACCGTAAGGATTTCAGCATTAATATTTGAGGGTAGGTATGTATTGAAGGTTGTAACTTGAAGTTCAGTTTTAAAGAAGATGGCTACTCCCCCACCCTTTTTGGTTTTCCGATCATATTGAAGAATGTTATATCCCGGAGGGGTGATTTCCTTGTCCTGAGTAGTAGGCTTTTTAGCCAAGTTGGATGTCAAATTATTGTATATCTAAGAGTGCATGAAGGTGGGTTAATTTATTGTTTAGACTACAGATGTTGAGATGGGGTATCAGGAGGGAGTTAGAGGGTTTTATTGGGGTGTGGGAATTAGAAGTTTGGTTCTGGGGGCCCCTGGTAGTTTTATTTGTGGGGCCAGGGTTTGGATGAATGTCGCCATCTAGTAGAGGGTTTTGTTGAGGTCTTTGTATAGTCTTTAGGAATTTAAAATCACTATTTAGGTTTTTTTTATCTTGGAAATAGCTAATATGGGTGGATCTATAGTACTTTGTAAGTATATAGATGGAAACAGAGGTTATGTTAATGTGGATGTGGGAGATTATTTGAGAAAGTGATTGTGTTTGTTTGTGGGGCAGGTGAATACTAAGTGAGCAGTGTTTGTAGATGGTTAAAGAATAGGGGATGGTTAGTGAAGCTAGAAAAGCTGTTATGAGTAGTAGGTTTGTATAACTTGTCTTATACATTTTGGCCATAGGGAGGTAAAGGATAGGAGATAGTGTAGATTGAGGGAGGGAGTATAGTGTAAGATATAATATAGGTAGTGATAGGAGAGAAGGATGGAATAGCAGTTTAAAAGTTGTTAGTAAGTATAGTTGGGGTGGAGAAGGTATAGAGAGTTCATATAGGTGTAATGTTGCTGCAAGGTGTGGTAGGGAGTAGAGGTGTGATGGCTAATAGGGAGAAGACAGTGGTTGGGTGATGGGGAAAGGGGTGTGGTTACAGAAGTATAATGTTAACAGCACAGGGGTGGGTGGGATACGGGGGTAGGGTAGGGGAGCGGAGTAAGCTCGCAGGGTGAACAGAGCAGGTTAGAGCAAGTAAAGATAGTGCAGCAGAAAAAAGTGTCAGTAATAGATATCCAAAGAATGAAGGTAAGTGGGTAAGTAATGAATACTTTTGGGAAAAAAAGAGACTAGGATAACAGTAAAGAAAGAGAGTTTGAGATATAGCAAGAAGGGAGTGGTATTATAGATTATGGGGGGGTATAGCAGGTAAAGGAAGGAGGGAGTATGTTATTTTCGAAATTAAAAAGGAAAAGTCATGTCAGCTTTATATACGGAAGCCCCAAGAGATTAGTCTACGTCTAGAAGTATTAAGTGTAGGTGCTGCCATCTAGTGGTAAGAAGTGGAATAGCTAAGGATAGTAGGCAGAAGAGATATAAAGGTGCAAGTAGTGATTAAGAGGTTTATACAGGGTTTAGAGAAAGGAAGGGGCAGTAACAAGCGGTCTGCGGTAGGCTGCTTAAAGAACTCGCGCTCGGAAGGCCAATGAGCACTATATATGGAGATTAAAATAGTGTAAGTAACAGTTTAACAGAAATAACGTTGGGTACATACATTCACAAACAGTTTATATTTGGGAGTCCTCACAGTAGTTGGCTAGTAGGAGGCACAGATTAGCAGGCAATTTCCGGGAGTTCTTCTGGGTTTAAGTAGGAGATATTCCTTTTGAGTGTGTAGGCAGGAAGGGAGTACACAGGGCGGATAGTCTGCAACCATTGCTTTGACTTCTTCGCCGAGTTTTCTGTTTAACTCTAGTATTGCTGTTTGGGCACTGCTTTCACGAAAACCATTCTGTCCAGGGGACTGCAATGGAGACTTGAAACTTGTGTTACATTTTCGCATTGACCAAGCTGGTACCTTCTCCTCCTGTTAAAGTACACTGCACATTAAGCAGCTACCATAACACTGGCCAACTTGGTTCTACCGCCTTTTACTGTGCACTGTGTATAATACTGATAATTATTGTATAGTATTGTGTAGTATATTAATATACTGATAATAATAATTTCAGATGTTTCTTAAAATTTTGTGTGTTTGGATCACATTCAGTTCTTTGCCTTACCTTTTGGACTATCCACTGCTCCAATAGTGTTCAAAAAGTGTTGAGTTCCAGTTGTAGCGCATTGCAGGCTACAGAGTGTTCACACTTTTCCATATTTAGACAACTTGGCTTATATTTGCAGTGTCAGGAATCTTACAGTTGTGTAAGAGATGTCTTGCACAAGCTGGGATTCCAAGAAAACAATGTCTGTCTTGACTTCACACAGGCTTGTGTTCCTAGGATGTCAACTAAACCTCCATTCAAAGAGCTTTTCTTCTACATGAAAAAGTAGACATTTATCTCTAACTATATCTGTTTTTAAGGTTTTCCCCTCGTTAGTCACTGGGATTTTGGGTCTCATGGGATGGTATGATTCTTGCGATAGCCCTGGTAAGACTACACACAAGAAAGATACAGTGATTTCTGAAATCTCTTTGGTCTCTATGCCAACATCCTTTATCTTTTCAAATCCCGGTGCTGGAGTTTGTCCAAAGAGAACAAGCATCCTTAAATCCAGGGCCCCCTTCTTCCCTGCTGCAAAGCAGTCAGTCACTACAGGCTCCTCAAATTTTCCTTGGGTAGCAGTTTCAGGATGGATAAAAGTGTGGGGGCTGTGGGACACCAAGGACAGATGCAAGTATATAAATATCAATGAGATGCTTGCCCTGATCGAGGCATTCAACTCATTGAACCGTCTTTGGTTCCTGGAATCTCTTCAAGTGGTTACAGACAACACAGCCTGCAGAGTAACATTGTGCTGTGAGGCTATATCCCAAGCTAACATGACTAGTCTGCAGAGTATGACACAGTTCCCCCAAGTAACAAGGGGGTACCAATTCATACCCTGTTTGCAGACTAGCCATGTCAGCTTGGGATATAGCCTCACAGCACAGTGTTACTCTGCAGGTATCCTACATTCCGTCATAGCAAAATTGTGTGGAAGACGAGCTGAGCAGGACCAGGGTCAACCCTCACATATGGAAGCTAGATCAGGGGGTCTTCCAAGGTTTCATCCATCTGTGGGGAGTTCCTCAAGTAGACCTCTTAGCAGTTGATTGTTCAGCAAGGAGGCAAAGATTCTTTATCAGGACTCCATGCTGGAAGACCAAGAAGATGGATGCCTCTTTTTCCCTTGGACAGGATTGTTCTGGTTTGCTTTTCCACCCTTTCCACTAATATCCAAGCTACTTCTGAAGATTCATAAAGAATCCCCACTATCATTGTGGTGACTCCCTTCTTGTCCAGGCAGCCATGATTCTCCCTTCTTTTAGAAATGGCCAGGGGCAATTGCCACAAGCTTTCTCACAGACTGGATCTATTCACACACAAACAGTCAACTTCAGTTGCCTGCTTTAATGATAGGGTCTTAATTCGCCTGTTTACTGAGGATGTGCAGCAGGTACTAATGTAGACAAGAAAGCCTGCTACTAGAAAGTCATATATTATCAGGGGAAGGGGTTTTCTTGTTAGTACCAACAACATAACTGGCAGCACCCATTCAGGGCTAGTTATCCTTTGGTTTTACAGTATTTGTGTTTAGTGTCTTATGGGCTTTCCAGCTCCTCTGTCAAAGTTCATGTATCGGCTATTTCAGCTTGTCTGCCCATTAATTCTTCTCTTCCAATGCTGTCTTGTGCCAGATTGGGTTTTGCATAAGAGTGTTGTCACCTGTACCTTCCTCCATAAACCAACTGTTCTGTCCAAAGAAAACACAAACCAAGAAGAACAAATAAAAGGTATCCAGACAACCACTCCGCAGGTACTCGTAATGACAGTTTATTGGGTTCTCAATAAAACCACACTCAAAACACGATAGTCCACAGATTAAGTGCTTTCGTCTGAATAACCAACTTCATCAGAATACACATAATACAACTCAAAGGATTTAAATACCCTCCCAAAAAGCAAAAACCCTGACATCACATCCTACTATTAGATCACTTCCTGTCAACTAATACAAATATTTAAAGGAAATAATACCTGACTTAAATTGCCAAGACATATGAAAAAGTATACTCCCATATTGCAAATAAATATAAAAATGTGAACACACATACATATCACCGATAAATATAAATGTATAACAAACAGCTGTAGATACTGTGATACAGAAAAGTGGGGTAATAAACCCATGAAATGACAATAAAAACCTTTTAAAATATTTTTTAAATATAAAACAAAGCTCTTAGCTTCAACAAGGGCATAATATGTATACGCTTATTAATGCCAGGATATCAACTTAATTTGCCATTTCATCTCTAATAATTCTAAATAATCATCCACTGGGCCACCCCGGGGTCCCAAGTCTGCATGATCAATGGCAAAAAAACTAAAAAAATGCGTTGGATATTTGTCCACATGATTAAAAAGTGCATTGTTTTTATTTTTGTTTTTATTTTTGCATTTAATATCATAGCAGTGCTCATATACTCTCTGCTTAAAGGCCCTTTTCGTTTTGCCCACATAAAATATGTTGCATAACCTGCACTTAGCAATGTATACCACCCTTTTCGGAAAACAAAAATTTTTTTACTGGGGTAGATTCATCCAAAATTCTTAATAAATACATATTCACCCTCCATAACATATGGGTACTGCCCACACCTACCACATTTAAGGCATCCACCAATTTTGTTCTCTTTCTTCTGTCTTTCCAAGAGTGTTTTAAAGCTATAATCTTTTTTGTAGACGATCACTGGTTTATCCCCTACAATTTTAGAGACATCCTGGTCCAATAACATCACTGGCCAAAAATTAACCAATGTGTTTTTGATTTCATAAAAATCCAAGGTGATGGCTAGGGTACACGATCTTGAAAAATATTGTTATTAGAATGTAATCTATCTCTAACTTTCCATCATCAATACCACAACCACTGAATAAAATTTTTACTATTAACCCATTCCATCTTTTGAGAGTAACCTCATTCTCGATTTCTTTTAAAAAATTCATAGGATAACCCCTTCTTCCAAACATGTCAATAAGTTTATCACATTCTGTTTGGAAGTCTCCTTCATCTGACACCATTCTAACAATTCTGATAAATTGTCCCTTAACTAGGGACTTTTTCTGATGAATTGGGTGACAGCTTTCAAAATGTAAAAATGTATTTGAATACGTAGGTTTCCTGTACAGCTTGGATATAAAAGATTTACTCATATAATCCTTCACAATAGTGATATCTAAAAAAAATTCAAGCTCTCTGTCAGAATTCAGGGTAAATTCTAAAAAATCAGTGGTACTATTAAGGTATTCAAAAAACTCACCTAATTTATCCTCACCCCCTTTCCATAAAAGGACTATGTCATCCAAATAACGACCATATAGGGCCCAATGGTCTTTGTAGCATGAATTCATAATGTATTCCTGCTCCCAGTGTGCCAAAACCACATTGGCAAGCACAGGGGCACAACATGCTCCCATTATGTCCTTGTTGAAGCGAAGAGCTTTGTTTTATATTTAAAAATATTTTAAAGGTTTTTATTGTCATTTCATAGGTTTATTACCCCACATTTCTGTATCATAGTATCTACAGTTGTTTGTTATACATTTATATTTATCGGTGATGTGTGTTCACATTTTTATATTTATTTGCAATATGGGAGTATACTTTTTCATATGTCTTGGCAATTTAAGTCCGGTATTATTTCCTTTAAATATGTGCATTAGTTGACAGGAAGTGATCTAGTAGGATGTGATGTCAGGGTTTTGCTTTTTGGGAGAATATTTAAATCCTTCGAGTTGTATTATGTGTATTCTGACAAAAGTTCTTAATCTGTGGACTATTGTGTTTTGAGTGTGGTTTTATTGACAACCCAATAATCTGTCGTAACGAGTACCTGCTGAGTGGTTGTCTGGATACCTTTTATTTGTTCTTCTTGATTTATGTTTTCCTTGGACAGAACAGTTGGTTTATGGAGGAAGGTACAGGTGACAATACTCCTAGCGATATGGATGTATCTTCTGTTGCTGAAGCGTTAGCTGCATTAGCCACTCAGTTAAGGAACGTAATAGCAAAGTTGACATCTTATTTCATCGGCAGACAACTGAAGTTAGTAGTAATGACAATTGGGTTCCTGTTTCGCAGAATACTGTATTGTGAGAGTCTTTTATCACTCCAGCACAAAAACCATGCAATAATCCTGGTTGCAAACTTGATGGTGCTGTTGGATCGAGTATTCTATCTGGCTCTCACTGGTGTTGACTTTCAGCTTCTGGAGTTGCTGACGTGAGTGGTGGCGTCTTTTTCTACGGAAGATTGGCTCAGAAGTGAGACGATACTGGAGGGCAATCAGGAACGGCTCAATGAATCTCATACGAGTATGGAGCAACAATTGGGTCGTTTTCAGGAACTAATTTTCTAGTATAAGAAACTACAGTTGGAAAATTCGTACTGCGACAATGCATAGAATGAGAGCAAATTCAAAAGGACTGAGATTGTGGAAATATTCCTCTGAAGAACTCCCAGTTGTACCAAGACTTAATTGCGTTTTTCAACAGACAGGGATGTGAGTTTTTAAGAATTCTCATTAGCGATAACAGGAAAATGTCCTTACTTATTAGAGACATTGAAAAAGTAGAACTGAGTATTAAGAATGATTTATTGTTTGCTAGTGAAAAGAATGATTTTTTAAATGTATTTAAACATGTGGATAATGGGTTGGTTGAACTTAGGGCTAGGAAACAACGTAAACTAAATAGAGACAATATTGATTGTAAAACTGGTAAAGCTTACTCCGACCCTCCTAGAGGGCAGAATTCTGTTTATTTTAATGAACAAAATAATGATGTGAACGATGTGGTCAATGATAATTCTGTTGACAATGAGTTTTTAATGGGGATGTCCCCGTGGATCCCTCCTCCCCTGAGAAGATCCGAGAGTATCAGGGAGCAGAGGGGGGAGAGGAAGGGACAAATGTATTATCGGAACAACTACAACCATTATCCGTCATGGAGGGGAGGGAGGGGGGCCTACCGGAGATAGTTGAACCCTGTGAACAAGTTATTCAGGTCAGTCAAAATGATGACGCTGATTGTACTATTTATAATTTTAGTCAAGTGGATGATGATTGGGCTAATTTGTTCGCGAAAGGGTTTAATTTTGTCTCAGGGAGATCAGCAAATGTTGACAATATTTTAAACCTTAAAATGTACGTGAGGAAATTAAATTTGGAGGTACATTTTGGTAATACTATTATTACTCAAAATGCCCACCAGTTGCATAGACCCAGCACTTTTATTACACCTACCCACCCTCTTCTTGTGATTTATGAGACACTTTGTGAAAATGAACTTAGGAAAATCATTTTGAATAGTACTCACAGGGGTTATGTCAACAATTTGGATGAAAAAGAGTGGATGTTACTTCAAGACATCATTAGTAACAACAACATCAGGCTTATGAAACCTGATAAGGGGGGAGGGCTGGTCATTATGAATTATTTGGATTGTAATAGTAAAATGTTTAATCTATTGTATACTGACACTTATCGAGAAGTGTCCGTCAATGAGATGAATCTAGCCTATAGGAACATCGATTTGACCATTGAGGAATTGTTACTTAATCGACAGATAAGTATCGACACACATATGTTCTCAGAGTCTAAAACCCCCAGAACACCTACCATCTTCGGCATCCTGAAGATACATAAATCCATCCAGAGCCCCCCTGCACGTCCGATTGTGGACGCCAAGGCTTCGAAAACATATGGGTTGGCCAAATTTGTGGACCATCAATTGAAAGGTCTAGTGGAAAAGACGCCTTGGATTATTAAAGATTCATGGTATTTTTTACGTAGAATACATCCAGATATGTATGATGATGGACTTATTATGGCCACCTTAGACATCAAGGATCTATTTTCAGTAATCCCACACAAGGAGGGGCTTGATTGGTTTTATGAATATCTTTGTAGGCATTCTGATTTAAGTTTTGACACCAAACATGCCATTAGGACCTGTATGGAACTTGTTTTGGAAAGTAACTTTTTAAGCTTTGATGGCCACCTCTTTAAGCAAACTTTAGGGGTGGCCATGGGAGCATGTTGTGCCCCTGTGTTTCCCATTGAATTTTGGACGAATCTACCCCAGTAAAAACTTTTTTGTTTTTCGAAAAGGGTGGTATATATTGCTAAGTGCAGGTTATGCAACATTTTTTATGTGGGCAAAACAAAAAGGGCCTTTAAGCGGAGAGTATATGAGCACTGCTATGATATTAAATGCAAAAATAAAAACAATGCACTTTTTAATCATGTGGACAAATATCCGACGCATTTCTTTTTAGGTTTTTTGCCATTGATCATGCGGACCTGGGACCTCGGGGTGGCCCAGTGGATGATTATTTAGAAGTATTAGAGTTGAAATGGCAAATTAAGTTGAATGCTGGCTCATATCTTGGCATTAATGAACGTATAAATATTATGCCCTTGTTGAAGCGAAGAGCTTTGTTTTATATTTAAAAAATATTTAAAAGGTTTTTATTGTCATTTCATGGGTTTATTACCTCACTTTTCTGTGTCATAATATCTACAGTTGTTTGTTATACATTTATATTTATCGGTGATATGTATGTGTTCACATTTTATTTGTAATATGGGAGTATACTTTTTCATATGTCTTGGCAATTTAAGTCCGGTATTATTTCCTTTAAATATGTGCATTAGTTGACAGGAAGTGATCTAGTAGTGGGATGTGATGTCAGTGTTTTTGCCTTTTGGGAGGGTATTTAAATCCTTCGAGTTGTATTACATGTATTCTGATGAAGTTGGTTATTCCGACGAAAGCGCTTAATCTGTGGACTATTGTGTTTTGAGTGTGGTTTTATTGAGAACCCAATAAACTGTCGTTAAGAGTACCTGCGGAGTAGTTGTCTGGATACCTTTTATTTGTTCTCCTTGTTTTGCATAAGAGACCTCAAGAAAACCAGTGCCGCTCTTTGGAATTTTAATTTTGTGTTAGAGAAGCTAACACTTGCTCCATTTGAACCAGCTTTCCTGGCTGAATTGAGATTTCTTAAATGGAAAACTTTGCGTTGACCTTTGCAAGAAGGGTGTCTGAGCTGCAAGGTCTTATGGTGAGTCAACTCTATTTAATTTCCATAGGGTCAGGGTTTCTTTGAGATGTAGTCATTCTTTATGCCTAAAGTGATGTTCATGTTTACTTTAAGCCAACCTATCCATGTCTGTGTTTTCTTTCCTGAGCCTAATTCCTTGGATGCCCACAGACAACTCTGATACTATCTTGACAGAACTAAATCTTTCAGATCTTTGGATCAATTGTTCATTCTTTGTGAAGATAACATTGCATAACAGCCTGTGTCAAAGTAGACCATTTCCAAATAGTTGCCTAAGGCTTTTACCCTTTGCTATACTCACCATAACAAAATTATTACAGCCAGGGTCAAGGCCTACTTTGTCAGGGACTTGGCTTCACCTGTGGCTTTTTGGAAAGGAGTATTCTAGAAGCTGCTACTTGGTCCCTCTGTACATATTTTTGCAAAACACTGTAAGATTTATTTCTTCTGTAGGTCCAGGTCAGGCTTTGCTAGGACCATTTTCCAGGGACTTCTGGACTCTTCTCCTTCCACCTCTCCAGTGTAGTTAGCTAGAGTAATCTACCCATATAACTAAGGCTACTGTAGCAGTTGTCAGTATGATGAACATAGTACAGTTGTGTAAGTAGACTTGCCATAATAGTACATATTTGAATGACCACTGTGCAGTAACTGCTCCCTCCCTCTATCCCTTTTGTTTTTTAGGTGTGATTTTTATGCCAGGGTGTGGATATTTATTTTTGTTGTTCCTGGGTTTGTTCTTTCAGTGCTCAGCATCCCTTTCTGGTGGCAGGAAAGCTGTGAAAGTTTTGGTGCCCAGATTTGCTTTAAGTCCATCAGCTCAAGCTGCCTGACGGGTTGGGCATTTGGAACATGCCCTGAAGATTTGGAAGCTGGCTGGCTGTTATATCTTTTGCAGGATATAACCCGTAGAGCTAAGGCTACTGCAGAAGTGATTATTTGGGCATCTGCTATTATGCTAAGTTTACTTATACAGCTGTACTTTCTGCGATAGACAAGACAGTTTGAAGTCCAGATGAGATTCAGATGAGTAGTGGGATGCAGAAATATGCATTGAGCGAAACATGGTTCACAAACTCTGCGACTTTTGCTACTTATTCTTCAGTATTAGCATAGCAGCTACACTGTACACAGTGGTTTGCTTTCAGGCTGAACGGTGCAGCTATGTGCCCATATGAAACTGTGGTGAGAGTACTGCAGGCTCCCAAAGTTCTGTGTGGGGTCACTATAAATTATAGGACACAATTCTGCAGCTGTTTATCCTGGTACATTTAGACTTTGCTGGGATTCAAATTGCTAGAAAAACTCCACAGTACAAGCTCTTACAGCCAAGATTCCACAGTTTTACAGAAAAAAAAAATTACCTAAAATTTACAGAACCTTTTTCTTTTCTTTTCTTGGTGTTGAACCTTGGGACATCTCTCCAGTAGCATTGACAGCTATAAATCAAAGAATTTAGATTAAAACTCTGTACTCTTTCAAAGATGTATCCACGGTGGTGGTGCTGCGGTAGCATTGTCGCCTCACAGTAAGACGCTGTCCGGTTCGATTCTCAGTTAGAGCGTCTTCTGCGTGGAGACATACGTGAATAAGCGTACTTTAGTTGAAGGTTGTGCGTCAGGCCTGGCAAGCCGGTGCGTAAAAATCAACTGCCAATCATTAGCGGACCGGAGTTCCGCTGTGGCGACCCCTAACCGGGAAAAGCCGAAAGACACAAAACTCTTTCAAAGATGTGCAAAATACTTTCATTTTCAGACATGGCTTAATGCCTCACCATTCTCACTTACTCCCACTTATGTTTGCAGTATTTGTTCTTTGTTTTGCTTCTCGAAGTATATGAGTAGCATATGTACATTACAATAATTTGTTTACTGCACAGCTGGTATGTCTTTTGTTTTTATGGCTTTATTTTGATTGCATGACTTTGCATGCATTATTCTTGATGTAACTTCCTTGCATGTCAAATTTTGTTCTGTTTTACTGCGATATGTATTTTTATGTAGTCTGTTCAGCAGTGCCTGAAATGGGTCTACTGTCCTGGTTAACAAGCTGTTCATTATTTTAACAGGGTACATAGCGTTGCCCGGCGGTGCTTCATACCAGTCATCCTACTATCTCTAATGCAAGCATTGTGTAAATTACCTATGGTGCTCAGTGTGCCATTGAAATGATAGTGCATAGTGCTGCTGCTAGGTGCATTATTGATTTCAGTAGTGTGTAAATTCATCTACAGCCAACAGATTTAATTTTTCTCTTATTGTTGAATTAACACATATACAATATGTGCACAGAAAGGAAGAAACTCAATATTGCATAGTGTTATACAATGTTAGGAATACATTGAATCATCAAGGTAGTCTTGTACAGTTAACACATTGAGTCTTGGTATTTCAGTAGCAACATTTCATGGCTATCCCCAACAACTGAAAGTATTAGTATGATTTACAGATCTTACTCTAATCACTTTTCAGTTTTACATAATATTGCTGTTAAATTTAAAAATTCTTTGAATGTAGGAACTGCTTTTGTTTTCCAGTTTTTTGTAATAACTTTTCTAGCTACCACCAGAAGATTCTTTAACTTTTTTTGTTGTTTAGCTTTTGCAGATAAAGTAAGGGGAACATTCATTAGTATTACTGATGTAGTTAAAGAACAGTTATTAGAACATATAAACATACTGATCTCTTACCAGTATACGTTTAAATTTTCACAGTCCATAAACGTGTCCAGTCAGGCTTTACATCTTTATTACATCTCCAACAAACTTATTTTATATGGAGTGACATATATTCTATGTATATATTTCCACAAAAAAACTTTTCAGTATAAACTTGAAGTTTAACTATCTGATTTAAGTAACAAAGTTTTGTTTTTACCATCTATTGAGTCACTCAGTCAGTACTGTCTAAAACGTTTCAGAATTTTGCATTAAAATTATTTATAATTAACTTGTATAACTTGGACAAGCTTCCTTTTGTAGGTCAAGTTACCTTCAATGATAGCATTCATTTAATGGGGTAATAGTGTTATGTTCCTCTTCAGCTCGTATTGTATACAAATTAATTTAATTTCTTACTGATGGATAATAATAACTGGTTAACAGATTCATCCAACTTGCAATTTTGCATTAAATATTCTGGCAACTTAGCTTTTCCTTTTTCAAAGCAATCAGGCCATAATACTAATCCATTGTTTTTAGAAAATTCATTTTAACGTTGTTCTGAGTTTCCTTAAATCTAGAGGTTTGTGCAATGGGAAAGCACAGACATTTCAATATTGATATTAATAAGGTTTTAAAAACATATTTATTAATTGTTTTAAGAATTGATTTCATATATCCAGAGTCTAAAGACCAAAATGAGTTTCCTTCTAAGGTAAATTTTTATTAACGATATGAAAGAGTTGTTACATATTTTTAATTTGTCATATTTGATAAACTTATAAGAATTTAGTATAGTATCTGCGGTGGTGGTGCTGTGGTAGCGTTGTCACCTCACGGTAAGACGTTGTCTGGTTCGACTCAGCTAGAGCGTCTTCTGCGTGGAGACATGTGTGAATGGGCGTACCTTCATTGAAGGTTGTGCGTCAGGGCTGGTAACTCGGCATGTAAAAATCAACTACCAATCATTAGCGGACCGGAGTTCCGCTGTGGCGAACCCTAACTGGGAAAAGCCGAAAGACACAACAACATAAGAATTTAGTATAATCTGCTCCTGAATGGTTTTCCATTGTCTACTATAAATTGAGTCTATCCAGAATATAATAGAATTAAAAATTGCAGCAATGGAATAAGATTCTACATCTGGGAAGCTAATACTACCATACTTCCATAATCTTGTATGCTTTCTACAAGCAATTCTCAGATTTTTAGGATACCATAAGAATGAAGTTAACAATTTTTTTCTGTTTTCTTTAAAGGTTTTGTTGGGTGTTAAAGCTACTGAATGCAATACATATATATAATCTTGTATAATATAATCATTTTAATAAGTAGTAATCTATCCTCAAAAGTAAAAAAAAAAAAAAAAAAAAAAAAAAAAAAGGCATTCTGTTTTTTAATAAGAAGTGGCACTCCTTCAATCATTTTTTCAAATTTATTTCAGTAATCTTGCATCTTTTTCCCTAAATATTTTAGTTTTTACTTCCCAGTTATATTTACCTTTAAACTTGCTGTCTAGTATTTGATGTAACACCATGCTTAAGTTTTATTATTAAATATCGACAGCAGTACTACTTGACGCTTCTCATTTTCCTCATCTCTTTCTTTGATCGAATAATTTACATCTCCTATAGTTAGTAAAATATTTTCTGCAAAAAGCTGTATTTTAGATTGGCAGGCCTTGTTAATTAAGAATAATTTTTTTCACTACTGCTTATTTTTATTTTATTTTATTTTACGTTTGTTGACCGGGATAGTCCAACTGGATATATGTCCATTTTCATTAGAGGCCTGGGGAGAAAAGCTCCAAGACATATACATTATACCAGTATGTATATAAGGTTACAATTTAAAAACAGTATATATCTAGATACAGCTTATCTAGATCTCGCCAAGGCTTTTGACACCATCCCCCACTCTGGAATTATAGATAAGCTCACTAAACTAGGTATAAATCCCTATGTCACAAGATGGGTTGCTAACTGGCTCACTGATATTACCCACACTGTGAAAGTAGCAGATTCCAAATCCGACTTCAGACCAGTGACAAGTGGAGTACCACAGGGTTCAGTCCTGGATCCTCTCCTGTTTGGTATCTACTTCTCTGAAGTACAGGCTAACACAGAAGGTCTTTGGCTAACAAAGTTTGCAGATGACTGCAAACTAGGAGCTATAATCGAAACTCCTAACGATGTGGACATACTACAAAAGGGCCTCACTGAGACAGATGCCTGGTGTCAAAGCCATGGCCTGAAGCTCAATGCCAAAAAGTGTATTGTCATCCCCTTTGGTAAAAACTCTGTACCCATGAACTACCACATAGCTGGTAGTCTACTTAACGTTTAAATGTGATGAGACCTTGGGACACAGGTGGACAGTAGTCTCTCCTTTGATAATCGCATCGCCACAGTGGTCAGGAAATCCTTCTATGTGGCTCACCTCATCACAAAAGGTTTCTCATCCAGAAAAAAAGGTCATTGTTCCCCTCTACTCATCACTCAGACCCATTATAGAGTACAATGCCCCTTTTGGTATGTACCTCACAAGACATCTACAAAAACTGGAAAGGCCACAGAAATACCTTACAAAGAGGATTACTGGCCTCAAACAGATGCCCTATGCAGTCTATCTAAAAAAACTCCAGCTTTACTCATATCGCCTACTCGGAGGTGATCTCTGTCTAACATACAATGTTATGTCAAACCCAGAGCTGTTGGACATGCTCCACTTAAAGAAATCCCAATCCTTCCGAGCTACACACTCTAGGGACCTAAACCTTGTCACCACAATAAACAGAACATGCTGGAGGGATAGATTCCTGTCCCAGAGACTTCCCATACTCTGGAACACACTACCTATCCATGTCAAACAGAGCTCCTCATTAGCACTCTTCAAGAAAAATCTTGATGATTGGATGGGAAATAGGAAATTCACCCCAGGGATAATTTCTGTGGCTCTGCTCGACAGTGGCACAGGAAAATAATTTTCTTGGGTGGCGAAAGCCAGGGTACATTTTTGGCTAGGCTTATATAGGCCCAAGGGCTAATAGCCTAATACCTACCTATGAACCTATAAGGTTACAATCAAGTTAACATAGCAGATGTTTCAAAACATTTTACAGTACATTGCTGAAGAATATTTACAAAAATATAGAACAAGATGTTCACATGAGGTAGATTGAACTTTTTCCAGGTTTACAATTCTTGAGAATGGTTGCATAAGAATATTTACAACATATAGAACAAGATATCCACATGAGGTAGATCATAACTGTGTTTGCAGGTTTACAATTCCTGCAATGCTTGCAGTAAAGAACATTGAATCAAAAGTCAGAGTGGAGTTAGGAGAAAAGTTAGTAACAGAGGTTGTATGTTAGTCTGGGTTGGTGCAAGGGCGTAACCAGTGTGTTCTAAGGTATATTTTGAGTTTTTGTTTGAAGTGGGGTAGGGAAGGAAGTGAAGTAAGTTCACTAGGTAGAAGGTTCCAGTTTTTCCCAGTTGTGTTGAGAAAAGAGAGTCACCTGCCATGTTGTTAGACTTACTAATGCTAAGTAGAAGTTTATTAGCTGAGTGTAAGGTATTAAGAGTTTTATAAGGAGTTATGAGGTTTGCGAGTATGGGAGTGTTGTTAGGCTGGTTGAGGATCTTATGGGCAATGGTAAGTTGGCTAAAATGAAGCTGATTTTGCAGTTCAAGCCATCCTAGCTGTTTTAGATTCTGACAGTGATGAGTTCTAAAGGGATTACCAGTTGCAAATCTGGCAATGTTATTATAAGAGGTAGTTAGTTTGAGAAGATTATTCTTTGATAGGTTGGTGTATATTGGTGAGGCGTAGAGAAGTGTTGAGATTAGATGGGAGTGGGCAATAGTAGTTCTGGCTATTGGAGTGAGAAAGTATTTGATCTTGTGTAGGGAGCCCATTTTGTGTTGACTGTTTTTATAGTGTTATTAATATGGGTATCGAAGTTAAGGTTATTGTCTATTGTAATTCCTAGGAGTTTGGTGGTAGAATCAGGGGATATGAGGGTACCATTGTTAGAAATAACAGAGATATCTAAAGGCATGGATTTACAGGTAGGAGTAAAGAGAAGGAGCTTTATTTTTTTGGGATTCAAGAAGAGGCAACATTTTAAGAACCAAGTCTCTACTACGTTAAACATCTTCTGAGTTAGGGATTGTAGTTCAGATGAAGATTTTAGCTGCGCAGATTAAAGTTGAATCATCTGCATATTGTATACAGGTTGCATGAGGGATAGCTAAGTAGAGATCATTGATAAATATTGAGAATAAGTGAGGGGCTAGAATGGAGCCCTGAGGGACACCCAGTGAGACTGGCAGGTGGGATGATGGTTTATTCTCCCAGAGCACAGCCTGTTGCCTATTGCTGAGGTAGGTAGGTACTAAACCATTGTACAGCCAGAGTATCAAGAGAGAGTGATTTCAGAATATTTGTAAGTAAAGAGTGGTTTACCATATCAAATGCTTTTGAGAGATCAATAAATAGAGTGGAAGAGAGAACATTGTTATTGCGGTTTCTGTTAATAGTATCAGTAAAAGATAAGAGAGCAGTAGTAGTACTGTGGAATGGCCTAAAGTCATGTTGGCTTTCAGCTAGTATGTTATGTTGAATTAAATGGTTTAGAAGCTGATGGTGAATGCATTTTTCCTTTATTTTTGCTAAGGGGATAGTAGGGCTATGGGTCGATAGTTTGAGTAATTATTTGAGTTGTCACCTTTATGTAGGGGGATAATGTGTGAGATTTTCCATATGTCAGAGATGCTTCCCTCATTAGTGGTTCTATTAATCAGGATGGATATATAAGGTATGCTACTTCTTTAGCTGCTTTTTGCAGGTATTCAGTGGGGAGGAAGACTGAAGAAGTCCACCATTGAGTGGATGAAAGTGCTAAATGTTAATGTATAAATTGTGTTTTATGGTCTATTAAAAGAACATATCACGTTTCTACTTCGGTTTTCATTTATCGTGCATCCAACTTTGGGTTTCCAGCTTACATTCTCTGGAAGTCTGATAACATACAGTATGCAAAAAGCTTCAAAGTTCAACTCATCATTTCAAATTTCAGTTTTCAGGATCGTTTTGAATATTTGTATGTGTTTTTCTATGTAAACTATATGACATCTTGTACATTCACATTTCTACCATATGCAGGTATATGTATTATATATTTCTTGTAAGCAGTTTGCTATTTAAATATATTTTTTCTCTTATTTCTCCACTGATATTCTACCTTTTGTATAACTTGCATTTCTAAAATTTCCCATCAAAGAGCTATTTAATCTTCAGCTCTCTGTTAGAGATGACTGTATGTTTATATATTTTAACTAACTGATAATGCTCTTTTATTAATATTCCATAGTAGATATTTCATTCCTTGTACATTTGCATATTATTCATAAGATGTTTACTCTTTTTAAGTCTAATATTATAAGCAATCTTGACTAAATCCTGCTTGTTTAATGTGAATGTGTTTTTAGCCATTATGTACTGTTCTGGTCCAAGCTCCACCTTCTGACATTAGTATTTGATTATGACATGTGAAAATGACAATTCACAACACACAGCAAATGCTAATTTAATTTGTAAGTTTCTTTTTTTTTTATTTCTTGTAAGCTTTCCTAATCAGTAACTAACAAGGATGGTTAGAGGACCAGGAAAATAATGTACATGTCTTTTTGACAAGTTCCAACTGTATCTTTTTAGAAATTATGAGGTGAGGTGTGGACACGCTTTAAACAGAGGGCATCATGAGGGACATAAACTGAGATATCATGATAAGGTAAAGAGGTGAGGGCACAATATTCACTTCTGGAAAAGCTTAAATTTATTTTGGGCAAATGTAATATTTCATGGAGAATGTAGTATGGGAGAAGTGAGCTTCCACAAAATGTGGATCAAAAGTGAACATGTCATCCATAACATTCTGAATGGCTTGTGACAGTTGTAGGTGTGTGTGTGTGTCTGTGGAGGGGAAAGGGAAAAAAATAGTATTTTATGGAGAAGATAGTACAGGAAACATTTGCTCCCACCAGGTGAATCAAAACAGATCAGTTGAAACATTCATTGGGCTTGGGCCGATACAGGTAGGTGTGTGTTTGTGGTTTTTAGACTGTTACCACTTGGAATGAGACGTCACAGTATGCATCACTGGTGCATTGCCACTTTCAATAACTTTTAGCATTTAAAAAGGTGATGCACCTCAAGAATATACATAGCTTAAACATTGTATTTGAGAACTCTGATAAGAAGATATTTTCTGGTGGCACTTCCCATGTTTATGAAGTTGTACTGTGACATGGACAAGTAATGTTAATGGTATAGCTGTGGAGAGAAAAATTATATGGGTCTTGCGGGTATCCCTCACTAGTGACAAAAAAATTAATCAGTAAATCAGAATCGATTTATCTACAGATCTGATTGAAGATTAGTGGAAACATCTTTCACTGTATGTATTTTTACTATTCTGTTGCCTGGGTGATTTCTGATGTTATAATAAGCAAGTATTTACAGTGTGTTTCTAGCTTCATCATTACATCCTGACTCCATGTGTAAAATGGGAAAAAGGGGTTGAGGATGGATTGATGGATGGATGGATGGATTATTGCCACATGTCCCTTCTCTTTTAAGCTGCCTACCCAAATTGCAGTTGCATCTTAAAGTCAGTGTTTGGTTATCTCCATAAGTTAGACACAGTTTCTCAAAGTAAAAACTGCAGCACAGCACTTGATGTTATGGCAAAACATTTACAGGGTAACTGCAATATTTTTTTTAATCAAACCTTGTCAGCAGACCATTTCATCAAACTTGTATCCATTGCTCCAATATTGTGTGAGCTTAGAGGTTGTTCTATAAAGTAAGGGGTGCATGGGCATAGTGTGTCTGAGACTTTCCCATACATAATCTAGGGCTTTCATTTATTTTTTTAATTGTTTTGTTTCAAACTTGTGATGAATTTGTCCATTGATTACAATGAGCTTGAAAACTTCTACCATGTGCCTTTATTATAGATAGTAACAAATATTAGACTAGAAATGCCAGTGACCTTGGCACATCGGATCTGCGTCAATTTGCAAAGATTGAAAGATGCAGTTATACCCTGAAGTACTTTTCAATCATCATTAGTTTTTTAAACAGGCAATAGCGCCCACTGAATTAATCCCTTTAGAGCAGTATTGATTGTAATTAGTAATTGTATTCTGCTGAAAGCTTGTTCTGTTCAATAATTAATAGTATTCATAAAGTTCAGAGACGTGTAGTTTTCAGAACCACATCTCCCCAAGTAGAGCAGTATTCGTCTGTGTGTGTGTAATGTGCACAGTGCAGAACAGGTGAACAATGTGCAACATTCTGCTCCACCACCAGTGTAGACAGATTTTGTCATTATGTATATCTGGCACACCAGAACATAGTATTGTAATCTGTTTGAAGAGTTTAATTGTTGAGGGCAGGATTTGCATAACTGGTGGCTAGTCCTTTTACTTTTCCTGATGCCGCCAATGCAATTGCTGTAAAGTAATAAATATATATTTCTGTTGTAAAATGTTTGTGTTTGTGTGTGTGTGTGTGTGTGTGTGTGTGTGTGTGTGTGTGTGTGTGTGTGTGTGTGTGTGTGTGTGTGTGTGTATGTGTATTACATACATATGGATCTGCTTTCCAAGCTCGAAGTTTCAAAACTTCAAACTGCAAATGGTCAAGACCATAAAGTTGAAGTTTTGAAACTTCAAAAATGTAATAAAAAAAATAAAATAAAAATAAAATTTTTTTTTTATGTTTATACCAACTCCGAGATCACACTACAGTAAGGAAAACGGTAAATTCCCTTTCTATGCTGTACTGCAAACTCCATTCAGAATGTTCAAAGTCTCAATTTCGATCTAATGATCTCGACCATTTGCAGTCCAAAGTTTTGAAACTGTTTTTCTGAAGGGAATGTGTGTGTGTGTGTGTGTGTGTGTGTGTGTGTGTGTGTGTGTGTGTGTGTGTGTGTGTGTGTGTGTGTGTCTCTCTCTCTCTCTATGTATGTGTGTATGTGTGTATATATATATATATATATATATATATATATTTATATATATATGTATATATTTATAGATATATATATATATATATATATATGTATATATTTATAGATATATATATATATACACACACACACACACACACACACACACACACACGTACACGTAATTGTGCTGAGTTTTGTTGAGTAAAGTTTATTGAAGGAGGAATCCTTATTTTATTGAAAGTTCATGCTAGCATAGCTGTTTGATACATTGTTTAAGTTAGATGAGAATAGAATTGTGTATAAAAGTGTGTTTTAGATGTTTGAGGTTGCTGTGGGTGAAGCACAAAGGGAGATGATAAAGTTCAATCCTGGAGTTGGTATGTTTAGAGAATTAGAGGTTTGGTGAGTTCAGGGGAGCTTCCTCTTTTTGAAAAAGCTGTCTATGCTGTAGTATGAGTTTCATTGTTGTGTGTTTATAGTGCAGGTGTCACTGAGAGGGCGTTTGTTGAAATTATGTTGAGTGATATACATCCAAGTACACACACATACACACACACACACACACACACACACACACACACACACACACACACACACACACACACGTGCGCTGTCTTAGAGTGGCTTGATGTCTTGTAACTAATATTGTAAATATTGCTGTACAGAAAAGGGTCTCTAAGAAAGATAGGTATGTTTCTTTATTAAGTAGAGTGGTTCATTTAAAATGCTGCTGTTAATAAACAAAAAAGAAAGCTGTTACCCTGGAGATTAGGGAAATTGACCTCTCAATGAGTGCAGGGCAAGTTTGTGCTTGGAACAAGTGGTTCTGGAATGTTTTCTGTGGAAGTGGAGAGAGAACATGGAGAAACTTGAGATAGACTAGATTCTGTGTGCTGGGAATCCAACCAGAAAGGTCTTTTTTTTTTTGGGGGGGGCTAGACCTGAACTAGTATGAAAGACACCTGAATTTGTGTGTGCTATTTATTTATTTTATGTGTTTCCTTGTGCTAAGGAATAGTTTACACTGAACTGTTACGTTTGCCTTCTTTTTTCATTAAAAAGTTAATTTTATGAGTAAATTTCCTGTGCTGACATGTTTTAATACCTTAATATGTATATGTCCATGTACACCTGTGCACCTGTATATTTGTAATATCTCAAACACATGCTCGTACACCCCCCCCCACACACACACACACACACACACACATACCATTATGTACATAAATGTATGCGTTTAACATATTTAAACAAATTTAAAAAAGTGCATTAGGAAATGTGTTGGGATGTTAATCACCAGTTACTTCTCAGGGAGGTGTCTAACAAAGTTACAGGATCTGTACGTAATGCAGCTGGAAAGATTGAGACATAATAAACAGTTAAAGAACCGGAAGTAAACAGCAGGATTTATTTTAAAGCTGCTCTACTAGCAGTACGTCTGAAAGTATTTACAATTTGTACTATGTTACTGGCATATTTATGAGGCGTCATCCATCTGTAACAGTGGTAAATGGAGCAGGTCACCTTGTCTTGGACCTGATTAATAACACTATCTTATCTGGTTAATTGCTCATGATTGCCAAGTCCTGATCACTTAGTAGAACAATTTCTTCACTTGCTTGTTGGGCTGGAGTACCGACTGTATCCCTTTAATATTTAAATAGTTGTACCACCAACCCCCAGAGAAACAGATGATTTTTGTTGTTAAATCTGTTGGGTGATTATTGTGCTTGATCAGGACCCAGGCAACCAGTTCCTCCAGTGTTAGAAAACTCATGGTCCTCACAGCCTGTAATGGTATAGATGCAGATGATGGTGCAACAGCCAGAATTTATTATATGATGGCACTTCAGCCTTTGCTTAACTTGGTTCGTGAAGGCACTATTGTGAAATTTTTGGTGTCTTCCTTCAGGGAACCATTTCTGCTCAGTCTTGAAGTTGCACCTCATAGAAGTGAGTGAATTTGTGAAGACACTTACAGCCATGGTTGTTATATTTCACCTTTCACAACGTAACTGTGTACTGTTAACATGGATGAACCAGTGCCAGTTGTTCTGGCTTGACCCATAGCATCAGCTGCAGGACGGTGCTGAGACTAGACAGTCCCTCCTAGTATGGATTATGGCAGTGTCATAAGCCTGGAGGCCAGGGTCATGGCTGAGTCTTGGGAGGCTGCAGACAACCTCCTGGCAGATTGAAACAGTCTGATGTTTGCCTTATCGCTTCCCTGGGAGGTAGTTGGGGGACCACACATTTAGCGTGGAGAAAAATATCCATGGACAGATGGTGAGGGAGGACATTGCCAGAGGATACTTGGTCTTCTGTACCTCATCCTGAATTTTGTCATTATCTTTGCCATTCAGATGACCCTGACAAAAAACATGGACAAAGGAAGAGATGCAAAAGCAAGTTGTTGGCAGTACATTCATGGGGTCCCACTAGACTATTATTGCAGGGATTTTTTTATACCAAATAAAAGAAGTGACCACAAGCCCTTCCTGTACCTCAGTAACATCAACAAATGTGTTGCCAAATCTTGAGATGGTCATGGTGCAGTCTTAATATGTTGTTATTTTAAAGACTTCATGTGCTTTGTGGACCACCAAGGTGGGGCTCCACATTAAAACAGTCAATGAATAAAAAAGTTTTATATTTCTGGGTTAGGACCACTCACTACCAGTTTCAGATGCTTCTGTTTGGACTGACGTCTGCCCCCTCTAGGGTGTTTACCAGATGCATACCAGTTGTAGCAACCCATCACAAGCTATGGGGAACTAAGATTTTCCCTTAGCTGGATGACTGGCTTTTATTTTATTTTAACTGTTCATTGATGGGGTAAGCTCACTGGACAAATTGTCCCTTTTCAGGGATGACCCTAGAGCATTGTCATATTTAAGTGACTTGCTCAGAGTAGACAGTAGACAGATGAAGGTGGAATGAATCTGACCCTGTACACTAGACACTAGAAGCAGCTCATTAACAGTTCAGTGCTTTAGTCCTTTGTGCAAGTGGCCAGATTGCTTCTTGCAGCACCTTTATATGGTGCCCTTGTTCAGCAGAGAGTCTCCACTTAGTATGTTTTACGCCATTGAAATTATGATGTGCCTCCTGTAGCCTCACTTCCTCCCATTTCAGATGCTTATATTTATTAGTTGTTTCCCAAACACAGTGATTAGTTGTCCCTTTTTAGCCCTTGATAGTCTCATATCCCTTTAGCAGTCATGGTCATTTCATTTTCCCACGTGGTGCCAGCAGAAGCCTGTCTTAGGGTTCTGGATTTAACAGCTGTGTCACTTTTAGTGGTTCCTCTTGCTGGTTTACATAAATATGTACGCCACTCAGCTCAGAGGTGTGACCCTTTTATCACTCCATTTGAGTAACTACAGCATGCCCTTCACAGCTGGCCTATTGATTGGATCCAGTAAATCTACTTTGAGGAACCCTTTTCAACACCAAACTTCTCAGGCAGATGCCACCATGGCTACATCAACAGTGGGTAAGGGAAAGGCAGTGTGAGAACATAATATTTAAGTTTTAAAATTGAATTTATAGATACCAAGTGATTTAATTCTTTAAATAAAGCTGCCATTTTAGTTCACTTTTATTAAGGTGGTGTTGTCACAAACCCCCTTCCATGTTTTTGTACTTGTTCCAACACTACAACGGAGAACGTATGATTACCATCTTCCTCTCTATGCCTATATAATGCATTTGTTTTCTTTTTTTAAATGTCCACAAGATGTTCATGTATTCTAGTTTATTGCTTTCTAGTGGCTTTCCTTATGTAGAAATCAGGACAAAGGGAACAAATCACTGCATACACAACCCCTTTTGAATCACAAGTGTAGTGCCCTTTTACATAAAACTTAATGCCCTTTATTTAAAAAAAATCACTGATTAATAAATAAGGGCACTGAGTACAATGGCCACATTTAAACATACCGTTAGGTCTTGTTAAATTCCCATCTTTCCCGCCATTGTTTTTTTTCACAGTCATATCTTTGAATGACCTATTTCTTGTAAATACCACGTTAAGTTTTTCACACACTTTTTTGTATAGAGTCTTATCCATGCTAAAAATATTCCAATTGTTATGTCTTTACTATCCACCGAAAATGTGGAAATAAAGACTTTGCCTGGATTAATTTCAACTCTAGATTGGTTGATGGGACTCTCTTCATCTGTTCTTACCCTGTTATCCAATATAGATATATAAACTCCATTCATTCTTTTCAGAACCACTTCACTTTTAATTTCTATGAGAAACCCCTGTGAGTAACCTCGTTTCAAAAACATATCCAACAATGTATCACATTTCTTTAGAAACATATCATCCAACACCATTCTTGCAAGTCAGACCAACAGGCTCTTCACTACGGTTTACTTTTGGAATTTCGGATGCCAACTGTCATAATGCAGATAATTGTTGGAAAAAAGTGCTCTTTCTGTGAATATTGGAAACAAATTGATACTTGTTTTTTTGGTTAATTCTTCGTCTAGATAGGTAATTCTTTCGGTATCAGCAGTGTGACTAAACTTCAAAAAATCAACAGTATTATTTATGTCATTTAGGAATTCAGATAGCCTATCTAAAGTGGCTGTTCATAAAGTAAATATGTAATCCTAAAATCATGTATAAACCATTAAAGGAGTTCTGAAATTGGCTATTGAAAGTAAACTGCTTTTCCCAGTTGGCCATAACCAAATTGGAAAAACCTGGGGTGCAAGCTGCCTCCATGGCCAGACCAGTAACTTGTCCATATAGCTGTTCACCAATTATTGTAAAATTGTTATCCAACACTAGATTCATTAAAATAACAGCAGCATTAATTTTTGTTTATGTGCATGTCAGCAATAGCAAACAATTTTTCCTCAAACTAATCTGTTCCTAATGCATGTGGGATGACAGAATATAAATTGTTTGTCAATAGTAACAAAAATCTCTTTGTCAAATTACAACCCATTTATAATACTTAAAAATGCCAGGAATCTTTACATATTTGAGGTATTTTTCACAGACTACCTTTTAACGAATTGTCTAACAATTTCACATTAAAATTAGTTTTTGACCTTGTAGCATCTACTGTCGGTCTGAGACAGGGGTTGTTGAGATTTGAATGTAATGTAGGGATACTGAAAATCCCTGCTATTACTGGTTTATAATTGTACATAAATTCATACTTCTTACTGAGCTGGCCTTGCATTAACATATAAAATAGTATCTACCTATTCATAGTCTTATTTACTCATTACATGACACTTTACAAATATGCACCATCAGCTAACATGTCCTCCATTTTTTTAATATATTAACCTTTGTCCATTTTGGCATGTTCCCCTCCCTTATCTGGTTTCATGACAATGATAGTGGGGTTAGAACTAATGTCTTAACATTTCCGTTTCAATTCTAGAGAAATTATGATATTTCTTCCCAGGAAATTTGCTTAATATATTCCTAAAATCTACTTCACATATCTTTTTTCTAATATTTGGATATGACTGCTATGGTGAGGGTTAAACAGACTCTGTCGCTTTAATCTGTTAAAGTGCTTACCACGTGGTAAAGTTCAGCTTTTGTGTGAACAATTTCAAATCTATCAACAGTGCTACCAAAGTCAATTGTTTAGCTGGTAAGAATTTTAAACCTTTTGATAGTATATTAGCAGGAGACTCCGTTAATTCTTTGCCTGAATAATTAAATAGCTTAAAATCTTAAAAATCATTTTTTACTAGTCTAATTGTCCCAGTTTATTCAGCAGTCTCCATTAAACCTGCTTTGTTTACCTTTTATAGTTCCATTTTGGGCATCTTCTTTTTGGCTTTGCCCCCTGTTGTGCATAAATGGTTTCTCTCCATTCCATTCCTCTTCTTGATGTTGAACCGGATTGTATGCCCTGGCCATTGACTCTGCTCTTAAAGGGGAAACACTTGTTTGATGTTTTTGAATTAAATTCATTTTCATCGTGGCAAATCAGTGTCGTTCTTCAGTACCATTTGGTTTGTAGTAGTATATAGTATCTGGTTTGTGTTATTTTTGGTATTTACTAGTGTGTGAACATACCTTAGGTCTTTATTGTTCTAGAAGTCTTGTTTACATGTAAGCATAACAGAGATGAGGGCATTGCTTCTGTTTCCCTTCCAAAGGGTGTTCTTTCCATTCATTTAAGTAATATTGTTATAGTCTGGTACATCAGTAATCAAATGGAAGCCTAGACATTTATGTTGAAAGGTCATGAGGATGTGACCATGGGTAATCAGATCCAGTTACTTCCCGGTGGACATGCACATTCTAAGGGAGGCATATTGTTAGTTGACTGTTTTCTTATGCTTTGTGAGCAGTCACCAGACAGTCACTGACCAAACAAAAAAAACCTTCATCTCTGTGAATTCCAGTATGTGATCCTTTTTTTTCATCCTTTGCCTAACCTCCTGCACTGATCCACTCATGGCTAAATGTTCTCTTTTATGCCTTTCTTCATTTTCTGTAATGAAGAGATCCAAATACCGGACCATTTTATGACAGGATCTGTTCCTGCTGCTG
Organism: Protopterus annectens; assembly: GCF_019279795.1. NCBI lineage: Eukaryota > Metazoa > Chordata > Ceratodontiformes > Protopteridae > Protopterus > Protopterus annectens. Next base: position 862,366,849 of record NC_056735.1, on the reverse strand, counting down.
TGGTCTTCCTTACTGTGCAGATTTCTAGGGCCTCTGCTTTTCTAGACTGTGCTGTCTCACCATACCATGAAGTTTTACTGGTTCTCCATCCTATGAAACAAGTATTTGTTTATTTATGTATATATTTGTTTACTGAGGTAATGCAGTGTTCTCGATCATTTGCAGGTACAGCCCGGGTGAATAGGATCATGTAAGAAACTAACAAACCATATGTATTTTACAGATGTAAGAATATGCTACAACATTTAGTGAAAGAAGCAGTTTACAATGTCAAAACATGTATAGAACGATGGAATTATGGTCAGTCTGAGAAGATTGGCTGCCTTACTTCTAGTGATTTCTTAATGATCCACGCTTTTTTGTGTTGAGTAGTCCTAGTCATTGGGTCATTTCATCAACTGCCTGCTCAAAAAAACTGTTGTAATATGGACTTATCTGTATGCTGGAAGGTTGTCCATATGGTATAACATCTCTACAATTCCTGTTCAGTCGATTATTCATTTATCAGTCTTTAATTTTTTATTCAAGTCTGAGTTGTATCTCTGTCAAGGTCCATTTGGCTGCAATGTCTACCTTCAATTCTGGTCATAGTTAGGCTTCCTTAGCTTTATGGATGGTTTGTGAGGCTTGTTTGCATGGATTTTCCAGTTGAGCCAGGGTCCCAGTAACTCCTTAGGAGATTCACTTTATCAAACTCCTGAAGCATACCCTTTCACTTTCAAGCCTGTAGACTTGTCTGGTTTAAGTTTTTGTCCTGGTAGGTCCTTTATTTCACTTAGGAGAATTACCAAATTAAAAGCTTTTTCTGTCAGATCTTCCTGTGGTTTTCATTAAGAAAAGTGTAGCAGTTAGGACTAGTCGAGCCCCTTTATCCAGGGTTGCCACAGAGTTTAATTTCAAATTGGTTCATTATCTTTCCTTTGTTTTTCTCTGTGGATTCTAATCATGGAGAGTATCTTCTCCATTCTTTGGAAGTCCACAGACAGCTCAGATTTTACATGGACAGAACCAAGTCTTTTCACGACAGTATTCAGTTTTTTTGTTTCCTTTGGTAGTTTTCTTGCTCATTCTTGATTAGCAGTCCCATGCTTTCTAGATATGTAGCCAGTTGTATTGTTATGAAAAATCTTGGGAAAGCTGTACATGTTCTTCTCCCTTTACTCCTCCCGAGCCTACTCTACTGCCTCCACAGTCTTTTTCCATAAAACCTTGTCCAAGAATATATTGCCTTTTATAGGCAATGTCAGTCCTCACAGGCTTCTAACTTAAAACAAAATCTGAATAACATAAAGGTATTGCTGCTCAGTGTTAGGAGCCTCGGCATAAAACTTGACTCCTAAATTCAGCATCCCTTTCCAACGTGATGACCACACAGTGTATGTGGAATCCTTTACCACCAAATTCTGTGTACATGGGGATAGCTGTATATATTTGTCTGCCCCCCCCCCGAAGCAAATAAATGCAGAATTTAAAAATAACCCCCCTTTATTGGAATCCAAATATAAACAGGCTGTACAGTAAATAAAATACTCCTTGCATGCAGTAATAAATGTAACTGTCAAGGTGTCAAAAAACACTTTCTAAACTTAGCAAAGAACTACAGTCCCTGATCAAATCAACCAAAGCTAAATAAGAGGTAAACATATCCTCCCAGGCAAAAGACAATCCTAAAGCCTTCAGAAACCATGGGCAGCACTGCACAGAGCTAATAGTAAATGAAATCACATACTCAGACCTGTGGACATAAAGCAGCTACATTTATCTTCTAGTAGGCTGTCTAACTTCACTTCCCTGTTTCCCACTGCATTCTCTGATCACACACCTGTTGCTGGCTGCCCCCCACCCCCCACCCCTAAAGCTTCCATGAACAAGTCGTCAAAGCAGTTTGCAAGGGCAAGAACATTGCTTTACCAGACTGTCTATTTACAAGCCTAAAACAGTTGTCAAACCCACTACAGATGGCATTCAATATCAGTCTTCAAAAAGGCTTTGTGACGCACAGATGGAGGACAACAATACTCATCTTCTTGCACAAAAGAGAAGCATCAGTGGACCTGGGTAGTTATTAGATACACAAGTCTGACCAGCCCCATCTATATATAAATACATAATATATTATATAAATATATATTACATACATATATATAAATATATATATATATATATATATATATATATATATATATATATATATATATATATATATACAGTGCAATGAAAAAGTATTTGCCCCTTTCCTGATTTCTTATTTTTTTGCATGTTTGTCACACTTAAATATTTCAGATTTATTTATTTATTTATTTAACATTTATTTTACCAGGATAAATCTGACTGGACAGTAGGTGTCCATTTTCAGCAGAGTCCTGGGGAGAAAAGCTACAAGAAGTTACAATGTGAAATACATAGGTTATTAAAGAGTGACAGTTGATTACAATAATATAAGTTGGGTAACAAAATGGCAGAATGCTAACATACAAGGCAGAAGACAGTTAAATGCAAAGCAATGTCATAGTACAGTGAGGCGATCACATACCTTGCAGTAGTAATACAGTATGCATGCATAAGTACATATTTACAACACTACACATTGCACTTAGGAGTCGGTGTAGAATGAGTTTCAAAGTAGGTACATATTTATAACATTTACAGAGTGTTTTATGCACACAGGTGTCAGTGTAAAGTGAGCATCAGAGCTTAGGGGGTAGGTTTCCTACAGTGGGGTGAGGATTCGGGTGGGGTCATTGCAGATGCAAATAGGGTTAGCGTAAAGGTGTGATTTATGGAGGTTATTAAATATGGTTGGGCAATTTTGTAGCCTGAGGTTGGGAGGGAGGGTGTCCCATGCTTTTGCGACCTCATAGGAGAATAGGACTTCTCCAGAGCTATTCTTGCATGGATTGACTTCAGTCAGGGATTTGTTAATGGATCGTAATGTCCTGTTGGAGTTGAGGAAACTTAACATGCCAGCTAGGGCAGGGGTTTTGTCTGTCTGGTAAAGAATTTGATGAGCTATGATGAGTTGGTGATAGTGTAGTAAATTTGGAAATTCCAACCAGTGTAGTTTAAGTAGGGATTGGTAGTGGTGGGAATGGGATTTGGCACTGGCTGCGAACTTAGGTATTTTACTGTAGCATATGGAGAGTTTGGGTCAGGTCCATTTTATTTTATTAATGTTGGTTAGAACTGGAGAGGCATACAGTAATGATGATAGGAGATGAGACCTGGCTACAGTCGTTCTAGACTCGGGGGAGGGGGGTTAGGAACGGTTTGCTACGATAGAGGCATCCTAGCTTCTTGTGTACTTTTGAGATATGTGTTTGTTCTATTTAAGTTGCTGATCATTTGTGACACCTAGGAGTTTGGCCTCAGCTACTGGGGTGATGAGGTTGTTACTGGCTGAGAGAATGTGAGGATGAAAAAAGAAGGGGGTCATTGTGTTTGGTTGAATGGAATAACATTAACTGTGTTTTTTGGGGGGTTAGTATCAGTTGGTAGTTATTTAGCCAGTTTTCAATTTCACAAAGCGAAGCAAGTACTGATAATAGCAGTTCCATCTAGTAAGGAAGCACAAACGCACAGTTGTGGCACTCTAATAGTTGTTGACATTATCAAACACATTTAAATATTAGACAAAGATAACCCAAGTAAACACAAAATATAGTTTTTAAGTGATGATTTTATTAAGGAAAAAAAATATCCAAACCTAAATGGCCGTATGTGAGAAAGTAATTGCTCCCTAAACCTAATAACTGGTTATAACACCCTTAGCAGCAACAACTGCAATCAAGCATTTATGATGACTGGCAATGAGTCTTTCACATCACTGTTGAGGTATTTTGGCCCACTCTTCTTTGCAGAATTGTTTTAATTCAGCCATATTGGAGGGTTTCCAAGCATGAACCGCCTTTTTAAGGTCATGCCACAGCATCTCAATTGGATTCAAGTCTGCACTTTGACTAGGCCACTCCAAAACCTTCATTTTGTTTTTTTTTAAGCCATTCAGAGGTGGACTTGCTGGTGTGTTTTGGATCATTATCCTGCTGCAGAACCCAAGTGCGCTTCAGGTTGAGGTCATGAACTGATGGCTGGATATTCTCCTTCATGATTTTTTGATAGAGAGCAGAATTCATGGTTCCGTCAATCACAGCAAGTCGTCCAGGTCCAGGAGCAGCAAAGCAGCTCCAGACCATCACACTATCACCACGTTTGACTGTTGGCATATTTTTTTTCTGAAATGCTGTTACTTTTACGCCAGATGTAACGGGATGCACATCTCCCAAAAAGTTCAACTTTTGTTTCGTCAGTTCACATAATATTTTTCCAAAAGTCTTGGGGATCATCAAGATGTTTTTTGGCAAAAGTGAGATGAGCCTTTATGTTCTTTTTGGTCAGCAGTGGTTTTTGCCTTGGAACTCTGCCATGCATGCCATTTTTGCTCAGTCTCTTTCTTATGGTTGAGTCATGAACACTGACCTTAACTGAGGCCTGCAGTTCTGTAGATGTTGTCCTGGGTTCTTTTGTGAACTCTTGGATGAGTCATCGCTGCGCTCTTGGGGTAATTTTTGAAGGCCAGCCATTCCTGGGAAGGTTCACAATTGTTTCATGTTTTCTCCATTTGTGGGTAATGGCTGTCACAGTAGTTTGCTGGAGTCCCAAAGCTTTAGAAATGAGTTTGTAACCTTTTCCAAACTGATAGATGTCAGTTACTTTGTTTCTCATCTGTTCTGGAATTTCTTTACATCGCGGTATGATCTCTTCCTTTTTGGGATCTTTTGGCCTACTTCACTTTGTCTGACAGGTTCTATTTAAGTGATCTCTTGATTCAACAGGTCTGGCAGTAATCAGGCCTGGCTGTGGCTAGTGAAATTGAACTCAGCTTTGCCAAAAATGTGCTAAACCACAGTTACTTCATGATTTAACAAGGGGGCAATTACTTTTTCACATAGGACCATGTAGGTTTGGATAGTTTTTTTCCCTTAATAAATAAAATCATTTAAAAACTACATTTAGTGTTTACTTGGGTTATCTTTGTCTAATATTTAAATTTGTTTGATGATCTGAAACATTTAAGTGTGACAAACATGCAAAAAAAATAAATTATCAGGAAGGGGGCAAATACTTTTTCATTGCACTGTGTGTGTGTATGTGTATATAAATATATATATATATATATATATATATATATATATATATGTATATGTGTGTGTGTGTATATATATATATATATATATATATATATATATATATATAGTGGAAGAAACAGACATAGGTAACCTACAACCTCTTGACTCAAGCCAGATTGGTCTTGTCAAAGTTCGATTCTGCATTTTAATCTGGTTATCTACTTTGAGAAGGTTACTGAAGTAATGAATGAGGAAAAATCAGTACACACTAATTTGGACCTCACACAGGCATTTGACACAATCTCACACTCATGTTGTTGATAAACTGTCCCAGCTAAATGTTAATCCGTATGCTAACTGGCTCACAAGTAGAACCCAGAAAATTGGGTAGGCTTCTCTACCTCTTCCCAAAAGACATGTCACTAGCAGTGTACTTCAGGGTTCACTTCTTCAGACACTCCTTTTTAGCATTTATTTCACATAGGCCAAAGCAAATGTAAAGATTTTTGGCTGACCAAATTTGCTGATGTCTGTAAACATCATGCTATCATAAACTCTTCAGAAGACACCATGTCCTCCAAGGGGGGCTTTTCTCAGACAAATATCTGGTGTCATAACCATGGACTAAATTTAAATGTGAAAAAATATATATTGGCTACTGAGGACATCTATTTGCCAGAGAAGACTATCACATTGACAACACATCCTTGAAAATTGATCATGTATCCACTATTCTAATGAAGCCCTTTTTCATTGCTCAACTTATTATTAAGAGTTTGGCATCTAGGTACAATTATGTGATCATTCCACTGTATTTGTCACTTATTAGGCCAATCAGTAAGTATAATGCTACCTTTGGTATGTACCTGTCCTAATATTTAATACAACTTGAACAACTACAATGCATTTTAACCAAGAAAAGCAAGGACCTAAATCATAAAACTACCCTAATGGTCTGAAAGCCTGTTCCCTTTTCTCAGTAGTATACAGGCTTCTGAGGGGCATTCTGTCCCTCCCTTACAGAGCCACAGCTGACCATTTCCTCTCTGAAGTACTGCACAACTGCAAGCCCAACTGTGGAATAAATAACCCCTTAAAAGATCTTAATCTCTCTGCAACATAACTAGAACATGCTGGAGGGTAGATATGTATCGCACAGAATGCCACTTCTTTTTTTATGTGGAGAAGACAACTATTCCAAAGTACTTCCCTTTTCTTATTCAAAAGCACTCTGAATAAACGGATGGGAAACTGCAAATCAACCCCTAGCTTAGCACGTATGTCCTTTATGGCTAGGGGTTAACATAAATGTTCTGACTGGCTTGGGGTTATTTGTGCCTAAAGTACAAGGGCTACAAACATCATGGCAATGCAGACGTAGGCTTCTAAAGATCTTCAACAGATCAGTGTATTTGTAAGTACCTGTGAAGAAAAATACAAATGCAGACCACTTAGCAATGTTGTTCAGGACAAGTCTGAGAACACAGCATCTGGCTTTCCTCCATTTGGACTGGACAAAAAGATCACACATTGGCATGTTTTTAACACAGCAAAAAAAAAAATCAGTCCCAAAATAGAAGACCACCATTATGTGCTGAGGTTCCTTTCATTTGGTTCAAATCCACAAGAATTGTTTATACCTGTTACGTACGAATCTGTTTTTCTTTAAGAACCGTAAAGGAACTGGAGCACATATTTGTTGTTTTGATTCATGGTTGTGAAGAGCTTTCCAAGACAGCTGCTCTGGCTTTCTTCCCTCTCACAGGTCTCATGTGGTCTATTTCCAGGCTTCTTTTATGGCATAGACTCTAGGAGGAGAGAGAGAGTTTTTTGACTGCTGTGAGAAAGAAATAATGCTGCCAAGTTATTGATGAAGATTTTGAATGTGAACTTTCAAGTGGCCTGATGCAATTTTAATACAACAGATTCTGCCTGTTTGTCTGCCTTTGTGTATGTCTGTTTTCATCACCTGACTTGTATGTGTATTTCTTCTTTGCATAAAGAGCTATAGCAGGAAATTGTGGATGCCTATTTTTCAAGGAGAAATCTTATTTGGAGAGCCCATTGAAGCCATTATGAAGGATTTGTTGAACTGGGATAAAGCTCTTCCTTTCAACTGTCTTTACATCCCTAGCTAGCATGAATGTAAGCAAGTGGAGACCATTCCAATGAAAGCAATCCTGTGTAATCCTAGTCTGTTCCACCAATCAGGGCCACAGATAATGTATTCAAAGGGACATGGCTAACCCCATTCTCCTCTGCTATGTTGACTCATTGTTTGCTTGGGAGAAAATCTGGGTTGGACAGTATAGAGGCTTGGTTTCTTTTTAGGCACGAAGGATTTGTCATAGCCAAGACATTTGATTAGCCTCTCCTGTGACCAATTTGGAGGATCTTCGTCCTTACAACCTTTACGATCTCTTGCTCTCTGGTGGGCTTTATAACATTCTGAAATGAATTTGCAGAAATCAACATTAGAGCTTGTTCTAAAAGGTAAAGTTTGGTTTGATTTTTATTTTTTCATTGGCCTTGTGTGATGAAAGGTAGTTAACCTACAGTTCATTCTCTCATTGTGTTTGGAAAGAAGCATAATATGCTGTAATAATGCTCAAAGAAACACATTGATTTGCTACATTTTCCTTCAAACAAGTTTATTCCAGTAGTCTGCTCCCATTTCGGACCGTTGTCTATATGCAAGTGTTTACTGTACGTATGCTGCTGCAGGTAGTAGCTTTGTAGTACAGATCTGCTATTCTTTTTGTATGTAGACAGTTAGTTCACAGGGACACACGCGCAAAAGCATTTTTTTATGATCGTGTAGGAAGTGCTACCTTGGCTGTATAGTCCTGGATGTTTACCTCAGCTGTACCAAGTAATTCCTGCAGTCTACTCTAAGAATCTGTCTGGATTATAGGAATAGTGTTGTTCACACTGGATTTAGCATGCATGCATTGGACACAATGCAGAAATTGGAAATTCCTTTCTTATGGAATATGGTATCATGTAGAGTTGAAGATCACACAGTCCTGTGGCTCTTGAACTGCATTACAACTTGAATGTTTACTGTTCTTCTAGCAGGATTCTCTGTCAGGGTAATACAGTGAGTAGTTAGAAGCTGTTTGCTACAGAGCCACTACCTCTTTCTGGTGCCTTGTCACTACCATTAGTTGGGAGACCCCCCCCCCCAAATAAATTTTTTTCCCTCGATATTCCCTTAAGATATAGACCCATTGCTGCTGCTGGTGTGGGGAGGTAATTTTGTTTTCCGTGTAACTTGAGCTCTCTGTAGTCTTAGCTTAGAGAAAGGTATTTTAATCAACTTACTCAGCAGTTTAATGGTCTTTCTCAATAATCAGCCAAGTGACGGTTTAGGTGTTTCCTAGTGCCTGTTGCCCACATCTACATTTCTTTTAATCTGTATGTAATACAGTTTTGCAATCACTTTAAAGCTTATGCCGGACAGCAGTGCTGTCAGAGATTCTTGAATTCTGTTCAGTATGTATAAAAACATATTAAGTACTATGCACTTTTTATGCAAATAGTCCTACTTTTCATATTTTGGTGACTCTTTCAGTGACTAAGCATCATGTATAGATCTTCCTGATCTCCTATGAAAGCTGATAACTCGATTAATAAAATTGCTTCTGTGAGTGTGTGTCTATATTGTACAGTTAATGTCCTTCTGCAAGCATTTTACTTAAATGTTGCCAGTGTAAAATGAATTTATGCTGAACTATTTTGCTTTTTGTTCTTAGCAGTACATTAGATTCTAGAGCCAGGATCATTTATATTGAGTTTATAGTCTGATTGTGTGAAATAGCTAAAATGAAGTGTAATGTTTGTAGCTCTGGTGAGGGCAAAGAGTTATGAATTAGGAGTAGTTTTCTGATTACTGTGATATCTGGAGAATTTTCTGGAGCTTACCCCATCCAAGAAAGAGCAACCGAGTAGTCATCTGGCACCACGGTACAGAGTTTTCTTCAAAAGACAATCTCTAAGCTACTGGTAGTAGTCCGTAGACCATGGAACTCACTTCTGATGGTCCATGTCTCAGGGATGGCAAACTTTTAAGCAGTGCGCTTGAGTAACTGGCACTGTCTTGTCCCTGGAATCTTGCATCTTTTCTTATAGTTTCAGTGATGTCTTCTTGAGTGTTCTCTTCTGCAGGTAAATCTGGTTGCTACTCATGGGAATGCTGTAGTTAATTGGTCTTCATTTGTTTGTCCACAGCAAAAAGCCTTTGAATTGGATGTTTTTCCTTCGTCTTGGATCTGTTTGCACACATGCATATTCATTTGCTTTCCCATCTTTGCATTATGTTTGTGCCATTGCTAGTATAAGAAAATCCGGTACTTTTCCATTATTGGGGCAACAGCTGGAATGAGCAGTTGGAATGTTAGATCACACTGCTGCCGCAGATGTGGGTGCAGCCGTCACTTTTTCTGACAATACAGTTCAACTTCAAAACACGGGGAAAAAAATGAATGTGTACTTTTCCAGACACTGTATTCCGTTCGCATTCTAAAAGGCAAACTCACTTAGTTTTATAGGACATCAGCAAGGGTAACTGTTTCACAGGGACTTCAGCGAAGGTAATGTGGTTTTCAGAAACCAACACATTTAACGTTGCCATGGCTTTTTCACCCTTGACTCCTTCTTAATAACACCCTCCCAGAGTTCAAGCCAAGTGCGTAAATCCGTTCTACTTTCTTTCTCTGATAAGACGAGGAAGAGTATAGCAAGCACACAACACATACTCACTATTTTGTGTTGGTAATTGCGGTGACAAAGGTGGAAGGTTTGGAAGTCATCTCGAACCGACCTGTTACATTATAAAGTTGGTCTCCGTATACTTGCGCAGTATGGTTTCAGTGTGGGTGGTTATCCTTATGCTGGTTTTAATGGTCCTGGGGTTGATAATGACAAGTATTACTTGCCAATTATGATTTTAGAATATAGTCTTACCTCGGATATTTAATGCTACTGTCAACAGTGGTAATACCGTGTTGCCTGGTAAAGTCTGGAGGCAGGAGCATTAACAACATGGGGTAAGTTTGCCATTATACATTTCCTGATAAATTAAGTGTGCAAATCATCTTCCTCTATATAACACAGAAAACCTAATTTTTGGGATCATTGCGACCCCGTGCTAACCTTTCAACTGCTCATTATTGCTGTTACCCCAATAATGGAAAAGTACACAAAATTCTTGGTAGTCCACTGTTCATTGCCTTGCATAACTTGATTTCAAGTCCTTTACTTTATGGCTAGAAATTGTTTGTTTTTGAACAGAATTATTTCCCTACAATTTTCATCCTGAATCTGTCACTTGATCTGATGGTGGAGCCTCTTTACAAGGTTCCCAATGCACTTCATACTTTACACAGAGGCACGATTTTGTGTTAAACTTCCCACATCCATTTTACTGTCCGACTCTGTCTGAGTAAAGTTACTGTTTTTTAAAAGCAACTTTATTCAACACATTATTGTTTTGCAAAATGAGTTCTGAAACATTACAATGGAAAGGGAAACATGTTTAATTTTTGTGTACATGCGTTATGCACATACAAGCACCTTCATAATTCTCTTTATTCATATACAACATACTCATGTTTTCAGTTCCCACCAGATAATTTATTTTAGTCATCTATTTGAGCTTTATTTTGTATGTAATGTTCCCAAATTCATCAGTTATTTTCATGAATTTGACTTCCTTCCTCTAATAATAATCCTTTCTTCCAAGTCTTCCAAGACTTTATTTCCTGTGCTATATTCATTACTTCGTTTATGGCTATTTTTAATTTTTGATTTCGGCTTTCATGTATTTTGGGCTGCTAATAACATTAAACATAGTAAGGCCTTACTATTCCTTGGCAATTTTAATTCTAAATCCTAACTCAGTGTCATCATCTCCTTAGTTAATGTGTATTTGTTGTCTTCTGAAGAAAGTGTAACAAACCCTTGAAGTAAGATATAACCACCTTACCATGCACCATACCAATATGTGTAGTTTTTGATACAAAAAGTGTGTTTTTGCATTTTTTTTTAAGGACAGAGACCCCCTGACACTTTTCCCTGAACTAAAAATTCCTGACCTGATCTCATAAAATAATTAACATATTAGGCTACTGTATTTCCATGCTAAATGCATCAGCAGAAGGTTCTTTCGTCCTTGGGAAAAAAAAGTTGTTGTCAACTAGGTCATGCCATACCTCTCAATTATCCAGATTTTTCCCTCATATTTTTGTTCTCTTCAAAATTTGTAGTTTTCTGGCAAGTCATTAAGGTTTGAATTAACTAAATAATTACAGGTATTTGAGTTTTCAGATTTTAATTCCTTTGGAAAATGCAAGCTAATGCAAAATCTGTTTTTTCTATCAACTTTCTGAGTTTGTAAAGAGTAATAATTAAAAAAATCTGTCCCTGTTTTGGGGTCTTTGTACCCTCATTATTTTTGGTTTTGTCCTGATTTATTTCACTAAGAGTTTGATTGGTATGGGTCTTGCAGGTGAAGCACCTTACTTTGACAATTCGCATATGGGAGGGTATAATTGTGAAACTACAATGTAAATAAAAAGCTGTTCTAAAAAAGTAAGTTGGTTTTGGTTATGATGCATTGCAGTTGCAAGTAATCAATTTTACGATACCTAGCTTGACATCATGTCATGGATATGATTATCGTTTTTTTCTAGTTTTCTAGACTTTTTCATATTTGAGAGCCATATATGTGTCCTGTTTATCCAACCTCTCTTTTCCTAATCTTTTCTAACCTCCTCTGATTTGATTTGTGTAGTTGGTGTGCAGTATTTTACTTTTTTAAAAGCAGCTTCTGTTCTAGATTCATCTAAAAAAACTCTACCAGAGCAGATCTTTCACTTAGAATTTCCATATCCCGTTCTCTTTGCCTATACTCTGATACCAGTCCCTCAGAGGGGTGGCAATCCTAACCTGCAGTCCAAGTGTCTTTTTGGCCCCTCCCACTCTCTTATCCATGACTTTTCTAGTTAGTCATGGATATGATTATTGAGAAAAAACTAAGTAAAAAATATAGTATATATAGTAATCATTTTTTGCAAAACCACTTGCAGCTTTAACATGAGGAGTATAACTGGCAATGAAATGAAGTGTAAAACAGTTGGGGGCTGGTATAGTGGTTAAGATGTTTATTTACCTCGCAGGCACAAGGTAACATGTTAATTTCTCACCTTGGAAGGGAAATTAGCTTGGCTGAAAATGAACACAAGTACAGCTAGCCTGTACATCTCTGTGAACCTGTAAATATGCCTTGGTCAGTACACATTTTAATATAGTATGTTCCAAGAAAATGTGTTGCTAGATGTTCATCGTGCATACAGCTGCAGTCATAACAGATGGGTTATCCTGCAGTCAGGCGGGTCCTCGGTCGGCCGAATTCCAAAGTCTAGGTCCGGCGTCGGTTGTCGTCGCTTCTTCCCTGACGTCAGTGCGGCAGGGGTATAAAAGAGGCAGCCAACGCCATTTTCTTCAGTCTTTCTTGCCGCACGGTGCCCGAAGCAGAAGCAGTTCGCAAGTGCCGGTCGGCCTGCTCCTGAGATTTACGAAAGTATTTCAGCCGAAGTCGTCTTTTTTTTTCAAAACAGTGCTGAAGTCTTCTTGAAAGCTAAGTACCCCATTGGGGAAACTTTTCTTGCCTCAGACCGATGTCAGACAAAGTTAATAATTGCATTTCATGTGGGAAGCAAATACCGCATAAGGATTTCCACTCTTTCTGTATACCTTGCTTAGGCCCAGACCACAACGTCTCGGCCTGCCGTTTTTGTGCTAGATTCAACAAGCGCAATATTAAGCGTCAGGCGGAGTTCGCCCTTCACTTTTTTGGTAAAAAATGTAATTATATTATGTCGCAGGATACTCCGACTCCAGTTTTGAGCAAAAAACGCAAAGATAAGGACCAACATATGAGGTCCGCACCTCCTACTGAAACCATGCTAAGGCCGACTACCGGTTCACCGGTACTCAGCGAGGTGCCTATGCAGCCACTGAGTACTGATGACAATGCATTACTGGTGTCTTCAGTACCCGAGGTGAGGCCTTCCTCGGCCCCATTCCTACTACAGATACCGACGCCACTCCTGGCGGGGAAACTCGGAATTTAGACAGGCCTGCCATTTCTCAAGGGGTCTTCAGGCCTTCCTCCTTCTCTATTAAAGCCCTCACTAAATCTAAAGCAGCCATGAAAACCAAAAAACAGGTTCCTCAGACCCCCCCTCTCAAGGCACCATGCCTAAAAAGCAGATGCTTAAAATGGCTGAGGATTTGATTACTCTTATCAAGGGTTCTCAACCCCCCTCTGACAAAAGGCCCAGATTAGAGGAAGACTACCCTTCCTCAGATCAAGCTTCTATTATCTCAGAACTATCTGAGGACCAGGATTATGCCTATTATCCATTCGAAGACTCTGATGCAGAGGAGTCTATTCCCTCAGTCTCCCCACCTGAGGACTTCTCTTTTGGGGAAACCCTGCATACATTGAGGGAACACTTTCACTGGGAAGGCCAAGATTACTCAGATTCCAAGAAAAGGCTCAGGGAATTTCTTCTGCTCCCCCAGCATAGGCCTCTGGCTATCCCTCCTGTTTTAGATATATTGGATGATGTGTACACAGAAGCCAGCCGTAATCCAGATTCTTTGCCTCCAGCTCCTGTTAAACCTGGCAGGTATTACCGGGTTCCTGATTCTCACCAGTTCCTATATAAAAGCCATACTGCTGACCCAGAAACAATTTCACAGGGTTCCAAGGGAATTAAGGCCTCTACTGCTAAAAACCCATTACCTTCAGAGAGAGATTCCAGAGCTTTAGAAAGCTGGGGGCAAAAGGTCTTTACTTCTTCCACTTTAACCATCGCGGCATTAAACTGACAATTCCGTATGTTAAAGTATCAACAGTTTTGATATCTCAGCTGAAAAGCAAGATGACACAACCAGAACAACCAGATTTAAGAGTTGCAGGATTTGTTGCATGGTGCAGAGCAGGTGGGTAAACAAACCTCGCAGTGAGGTTATGATGCTACAGAGGCCTCATGTAGAGCTGCTGCCACTGGGTCTGTTCTTCGTAGGCATGCTTGGCTCAAAGATCAAACTTTGTCAGATCATGTCAAAGCTAAATTATTAGATGCACCTCTTCAAAAGATGTATTGTTTGGTGTTAAAGCTGAGGAGGTGCTAAAGAAAATGGAGGACAAAGCTAAATCAATGCAAACAGTGAAAGATTTCCTGCAGGTGCAGCCTCCACGTTTCAGCAGAAACTGGCCTTCAAAAATTGGATGTATCCTTTCTTATGATTCCCTCTAGGGGTAGATCTAGGCGTGGTAGAGGGCAACCTCAAGGATCTTTCAGAGCCAGACAGTGGAGCACCAACCCCAAGAGGTGGAGAAGATAGATCACAGTCTTTAGAAAACAGACACAATGACCTACCTTTTCACCTGCCAAGCAAAGCTTTCATCTGGCAGCACCTTTGGGAGGAAGGTTGACATTATTCTCAAAAAATTGCATATTGTTACAAAAGACAAATGGATTCTGGACATTATAGACAGTGGCTACAGGTTCCACTTTCACACCCTTCCAAAATGGCATGCCAAACCTGCCTCCTCAACAAAATCAAAGGGCAGAGGCTCACAAACAAATTTCAGCTCTCATGGACATGAAAGCAATTCAAGAGGTACCTGCAAAAGAACAAGGTCAAGGGTTTTATTCCAGACTATTCCTGGTACCAAGGAAGGACAAAGATTGGAGACCAATCTTAGACCTATCCATCCTAAACACATATCTACAGGTGCCAAAATTCAAGATGTTGACATTACAGCAGCTTCTTCCCATGCTGGGCAAGGAGTCTTGGATGGTAACATTGGACCTCAAGGAGGCATACCTGCATGTCCCTATCAGACTGGATTGCAGAAGATACCTCAGATTTCTTGCAGGTTCAACCCATTACCAGTTCTCTGCATTGCCCTTTGGCTTATCTACTGCCCAGAGTGTTTATGAAATGCCTGGTATCAGTAATAGCTTTCTGCAGACTACAAGGGATACAAATCTATCCATATCTGGACGACTGCCTGATCCAAGCTCACAGCAAGGAAGAGCTACTGCAGCACCTGGCGTATGTGATAAAACTGTTGAACTACCTGGGATATTCAGTCAACAAAATAAAGTCCAAACTAGTACCCTCTCAACAAATAATTTTCCTGGGTGTCAGACTGAATACAACCACCCAGATGGCCTACCTAACCCCAGACAAACAAAAGAGTCTGTCTCAATACTTCCATCAAATGGCAACTTACAGTCCAGGCTAACTGCAAGGAAAGTCCTGCAGGCATTAGGGTTCATGGCATCTTACATCCTACTAATCCCAATGCAAGGCTGCATATGAGGAAACTTCAATGGCACCTAAAAACTTATGGTCTCAACACTGCCACAGATCTGGACACTGTTATACCAATAATTCCATGCCTTCAAAAGGAATTTTTATGGTGTGTTCAAGAATGTCACCTAAACACAGGTCTTCCTTTCTGTGACCCTCAAGCAACTCAAATCATCACAACAGATGCCTCAGATTATGCCTGGGGAGCACACATGACAGATCAGTGCATTCAGGGAAAATGGCCTGTCAGACTACAAGCACCTTCATATCAACATGAAGGAAATGTTAGCAGTCCAGTTTGCATTATGACCTTCAAAGACCTACTGCATCCAGGCCAGCTATTGATAAGGACAGACAACACCACAGTGATGTGGTACATAAACAAGCAAGGGGAACTCATTCATACCCCTGTGCAGGCAAGCCATGACCCTGTGGGAGACTGCACTCAGTTTACAGCTCAACTACTGGCACAATTCCTGCCAGGGAAGGAAAACACCTTAGCAGACAACCTGAGCAGAAATATGACAGATCCACATGAATGGAAATTGCATCCTCATGTATTTCACAAATTAACAGTGGCATGGGGACAGCCAGACATAGATCTCTTTGCTACCCACTGAACCATCAGCTGAAAAATTTTGTTCAAGGACCTATCATCCACAGGCCTGGAAAGTGGATGCTCTTTCCTTCAATTGGAGCAACATTGACAGTCTATGCCTTTCCTCCTCTGCCTCTCCTCCCAAAGGTACTTCTAAAAGCCAGAGCAGGACAAGCCAAGGATGATTCTCATTGCTCCAGACTGGCCAAGACAACACTGGTATCCATTATTGAAGAGCCTGACACAAGCCACCATGGCCTTTGCCTCTAGTCCACACCTGTTGTCCCAGGAGGACAGCCAAACTTTGCACAGCCATCTCAAAACTCTAAATCTAGCTGCATGGCATATTCCTTGATTTCCCAACAGTTTCTCCTTTCCAAGGAGGTTTTGAATGTGATCTTGGAAGCTAGAAGACCTAGTACAAGGAAAGGCCTACTCCACCAAATGGAAGAGATTTTGTGCCTGGAATGCAGAAAAGATTTTGATGTTTCCTTGAGCCTAATTTAAATGTGGCTCTTACAGTACCTAGCTGAGATGTTAAACAAAGGACTTTCCTTCTCCTCCATCAAGATCCATGCTTCAGCCATTTCTGCACAATACAACACAGATCCTCCATTGTTTTCTCATCCTTTCTTAAGGCAGTTCCTTAGAGGGGCAAAGAATATAAGACCCCCAAGGAAGCTCCTAGTCCCTGCTTGGGACCTCAATTTTGTGTTGGAAAAGCTCACCCTTCCTCCTTTTGAGCCTGCAGCTTCTTCAACAGAGTTGAAATATTTATCATGGAAGACTGCCTTTCTTCTGGCTATCACCTCAGCAAGAAGGGTTTCTGAATTACAGGCCCTCATGGCTGTGCAGCCTTTCATCATTTTCCATCAGGACAGAGTATCATTACGAACCAATCCTTCCTTTATGCCTAAGGTAGTATCCAGTGTAGCTTTGAATCAGACTATTCACTTACCTACCTTTTATGCTAATCCACAAAACAAAGGGAAAAGATTTTGCACACTTTGGACATTACACAGGCAACTTCGTTATTATTTGGACAGAACAAAGCCATTCAGGAAATCTGAGCAACTGTTTGTGTCCTTATGCTTTGAGTTCTCAAGGCAAGGCTATGTGTCCAAACAGACAATTTCAAAATGGATAGCCCACTGCATTGCTTTCTGTTATTCATTTCATGGCAAAAAGTTCCAGCTGGCATTAGATCTCATTCCACCAGGGCTACAGCCACTTCAACAGCTTTTTCAGGGGTCCCTACCAAGGACATTTTGGAAGCAGCTACTTGGAGTTCAGTGCATACTTTCTCCAAGCACTATCACCTCCCACTATACTCTAAATCTAGGGCTGGTTTTGCCACAGCTGTCCTGCAGGGCATCCTGGCAGCTCCTAGTTCCACTTAGTGCCATCCTCCCTTACCTCTGCTTTGGGATTCTACCCATCTGTTATGACTGCAGCTGTATGATGAAGAACATAGTACAGTTTTGTACCTACCATAAATGTAGATGTTAGAGTGCCAAATTGCTGCAGTCCAATTCCCTCCCTCCTTCCCTCTTAGGACAGGCTTATGACAAACACTGGTTCATATAACCTTTTTGGGTTGTACATATTGTTTTATGGTGTATTTGCTTGCAACTACTGGTTTTGATTTATCAACATTGCATCTTTGCATAACATTATGTTTGACCTTCCTTTTAGGGTCTTCTGACATCTGGGGCAAGAAAAGACTGAAGAAAATGGCGTCGGTCATGCCATTTGTACCCTGCCGCACTGATGTCAGTCAAATGCGCAACAACCGATGCCGGACCTAGACTTTGGATATTCGGGCCAGACCGAGGACAGCGGACGGCAGGATAACCCATCTGTAAGGACTGCAGCAATGTGGATCTTCGAACATCTACATTTATGGTAGGTACAAAACTGTACTTTTCCTTTATCCTTCCTTTTGCATCTCCAGCAACTACTCTCCGTTTAAAGAGAATGTCCTCTGAAGTCTGCTTGGAGTGTAAAAGAACCTGTGTAGGGATTTACATGCCAATATTGTAAAATCTTCTGGAATTTGTGGCATACCTAGGGGCCTTGCAGTTTTTTTTTCTGCTTTTTTATAAAATGTGTCTTTCTAATCTTCCTTCCCATTCTTTTCTGATCTCCTCTCATTGATTCCTAATAGTTATCATGCAGTATTTTATAAGCCTTTCTAATTATCTCTTTCAGCTGGACTTTCAGTTATTGGATGTAACATAAAAGTCAAGGTTTAACTTAGGGTAGGTCCATTGTCATAAGAAACTCCTTCTGTATTGCAGGGCTTATAAACAAAAAGACTGTGCCTAGATCTAGGGATGTCATTGTTTCCCTTTGCTCAGCCATCAGTAGGCCAATCATTGAGTATAACTCCCCCTTTGTCATGTATTTGTTCAGACACATGCAACAACTGTAGCGCCAGTGGAGATGATTGTTAAAAGGATACATGGACCAACTCAAAGCTCTGTCACTATACCCTGTATTCTTCCAGACTGCTAATAATTGACCTGTGTCTGACATCCACGACATGCTCGGACGCATTAATAATGGATTTACTGCACGTCAGCATGTAAAATTAAGTCAGAAATGCTTAGTCTAGAGATATTAACCTCACTGCAGCATCAACAGAACAGTATAGAGGGACAGGTATGTCTTACAGGGGATACTGCTTCTGTGGAACAGACTTCCCATCCATGTAGAAAAAAACTCATCCCTGTTTATATTCAGGAGCAACTTGGATGTATGAATGGGAAATGGAAAATTTTCCCAGGGACTGCCCCTTGTATGACTAATGGACAGGGGCAACTCCTTAATGCGTTATCCCATGCATGGATCTTCTCAAATTATCTGTGGTATTATCCTAGTTATTCTCACTATGGTTAATATATAGTTATTGACCATGGGATAAGCAAGGCCACTCTAACACCAAATGGGATAGGTTAATTCAAGCATCAGAAGGAATTTTTCTAGGCTTAAAATGTCCTGCAAGGGCAGCTAGCTTAGTACTTTATGATGAACCTGTGGAAATTCTGCTTGATACGTTTCATCTCTGAACAGCTTCTTAAACTTTTGAGACCGCTAGTATGCATTTAAATGAGTTTGTATAGGAAGATAATGTTTTAGAGGAAATCTGTTGCACGTTAATCCACTGAGTTGTTGTGTAGAACTCTGTAATGCATTATTGTCTGTAACATTACCTGCTTTAGTAAAGTCTAGTTCAGTAGTTAAGGTGACATGCTGCCAAGACAGATTATGTGCAAATGGCAGACTGTTGAGTAAGTGTAAGAGTTTTCACTTATTATGGATTTGAATACTTTTAGGGTCCAAGACAGACTTTAGCATCATACATTAAATATAATAATACAGAAAACATGGTTAACTTGAGTTACAATAGGATAGTAAAACTTGTAATACCCATGTAAGGATGAAACCTATATAGGTAAAACCATGTGGCTTGTTCACCTCAGTGGACCAACAAAAAATAAACTCGAACCTACTGCAGCAGTATTGAACTTTGGACCTGTGTCAAAAAGTGGTTTGAAATTTAAACAAATTTGATATGTTCATAACACAATGCAAAATGATGAATAATATGCACAGTTTTAATGCTCTTCACTCTGGTTGACTGTCTATAAAAGGCAGCAAGCTAAAGTAAGATGCCTTGTCTGGTTCTATAAATCAAATTAAAACATATGAAAAAAATGATAGTAAAGTCAGATATGAAGTTAATGTAATGAGAATAACAAAATATGTTTGAAACTGTGTGGAAAAAGTATAAGCACGTAGACTTAAAATGTAATTATGCAGTGGACTATGGAAATGAAACATGACAAATACTGACAAGTATTGAGATGTATAGCAAAACAGAGAACAATACAGTACAATACAGTATGAAGTAAAATGAAAATGAGATAGCCACCTCTCTAGCTGAAGCTGTAATATTAACCCCTAGAGTATGTGATGTAAACAGCAAAGGATGATGATGGAAAATTAATTAAAGCAAAACAATGTAGATTTTAATGTAGTTTAATAGAATTTTTTATAAATGCAGGTTTTAGCTTGGTAATATACAATCAGGGAAAAGCACTAAAAATGCAGTTTTATTCCCAAAAGTGTAATGTCTGTTGTTCATACCTGAGCTGAGTGTGAAATATGTGAACAGCAAGTCAGAGTAACTTGAAGCCAATAGATATATATGTGGCAGGAATGAGAAAAAATACATACTAAGGCAGCCAGCTGCAGTTTAAAATTTATCAATATTCCAAGGAGGAAATGTGTTTAATAAATGTAGATTTTGAGCATAGTATTGTGTATTAAGATAAAAGCAAAGGTAAGCTGTAATTGTATACCAAGAAGTAAGCTATTAAGAGTATAGAGGAACAAAGTAAACTGAAGTTTGAAGTATACTAACAATACTTAGAACTGAAGCAAAATTGGATGAACCTGCATTTACATGGGAAAGGGAATGAGACAGGAAGCACACTGAGGAAGCCAGTGCCTAGCTGAGCCTGTACTTTTAATCCAAAGTATGTCTGGAGAAAGGCATGAAAACTTCATTTAGGCATAGATTGTAGAGAGTAATCTTGTTTCATGTTGGTAATTACTGTGAAGATGGAATGTGTTTACAAGTACAAACTTTTCAGCATATTCTTGTGTAGCAGAAGAAAAGCATAGAGAAGCTCTTTAAAAAAATACCTGAAATAATTTCCAAGAGTTCAAAACTGCAAAGTATTCTGAGGTTGAAATCTAGAAATGACAGTCAGAGTGACCCGACTCCAGCGTGGTGGGGGATAAGACATAAGGCACCATTTCAAAGAGTTGCCAAAACATTACCTATATGGTCAATGTGTTAAATAATTAAGCAATAACCGATGATGTGGTGTGGTATATTGAAGATTTATCCACTGTTGGTGTGGTTTAATCACGAGGGCGAAGCTTACTTTTCTTAAGTAATGTCATTGTATAACGGCACATTACTGTTCTTCTGCCGGTGGTGGTATACTGCTTCCTTGTGTTGATGTACTGCGCATGCGTATGGGTCTTGCATTCCTACGCATACCCAGTACATCAATGCTTTGAAACGGAAGAAATGGAGAAAAGAAAGTCTCCGTTGCTCCTTTTTTTTTTAATTAAAAAAAAAAGTTTTGGTCACTTTATACCAACGGAAAAAAGTTTGGGCGACTGGACCTTTTTCCATTGGTATATTGTGGGATTTACAACAGGCATGCTGGTCAGTCAGCGTGCACGTTTTAGAATATTAATGGGGGGTCATTGTATAATTAAAAATATGTGGAGTCAAACCCAAGAGCAGTATGTTTAAGTTTGGGCTTAAATTGTTTTGCCAATGAAAATCTTAACCTGTGCGCTACTATATGTGGTGCATAAACTGCCAATCTAGCACTTCTCCATGTCTGCAAATTTTCTGTGCTTTAATCTTTAAAAACAAATTTTAAAATTGGCATTTTCTGTATGCTGATGCTGCAGAAAGTATGCTGCAGAGAGTAAACGGGTAACTTTAACCTCCGCTGCGTCTACATAAGGAACACACATCATATGTCCGTTGCAGACTCTAATGGTCACAGCATCTCGCATGCTCAAGGACACATCCATTGTAGTCTATGGATGCACCTCACACTAACTCTAATGGTCACAGCATCTCGCATGCTCAAGGACACATCCATTATAGTCTATGGATGCACCTCACACTAATTCTAATGGTCACAGCATCTCAAGGACACATCCATTATAGTCTATGGATGCACCTCACACTAACTCTAATGGTCACAGCATCTCGCATGCTCAAGGACACATCCATTATAGTCTATGGATGCACCTCACACTAATTCTAATGGTCACAGCATCTCGCATGCTCAAGGACACATGCATTATAGTCAATGGATGCATCTCACACTAACTCTAATGTGATGTCACATTAGGATATCCTAAATTTGTTAGGGTCATGGTTTGAATAAAAAAAGCTTTTTATTAAAATACCCTTGTAAAATGTAAGCAGTGACAGGCTTGGAAATACCTTGCAGGACTAGACATCTCAGATGCTGCAAAATAAGTATGAAGGTCAGGAAATCACTTCATGGGGGAAAAAAATTTGAAAAACAGGTTGGAAGAGTGAAAATACAGTATGGAGACAGATCTTCTACTTCACACCTGAACAATTTGAACTAATATGCATAGCAAAAATGAAAAAAACAAAACAAAACATAACTTACAAAAATACCATGGTAGAACAATGCCATAAAAAGATATCTGCATTCAGCTCAGCCTGCAGGAAAGACTAATACTTTAATATTAAAAATTAGGTTCTGGTTAAAAAAATTTGGATATATAGGACACTCAGACTATATCATTTAATCAGTTTAAAGCTTAATTTGCAGCTAAAATAAAATGCAGAGAACTGAGAATATGATGGGAAAAGCATGATTCACATATGCTAGGAGTGTTCACTATTGAATGCCACCTAGTGCACATGAGCCAACCATGCATGCTACTGAGGCAAATAGTAGGCATCTAACTGTCAGCAAAAGAGGACAACTTTTGTATAATAGGAGAGATCAAAGTAAAGCGAAGTCTATTTACAAAATTAATTAGAGAGTATCATTTAACTTGCACTGTATCAATGCGGACAAGGTGTAGTAAGGAAAAGGTGAATTTGAAAATGCAAGACATACAAGAAAATAGCAATTTTAAGAATGGTGTTTATAGTAAGGGTTAGTTTAACACATGCGCCATATGCAGACCTCCAAGCACTGCTTCCAGCAAATCTAATGCATCCTAACAGTTTGGAAAAGGAACCTATCAATTTGCTGAATTGGACACAAGATAAAGATATTAAAAAAAATGACATAGTAGCATAAATACTAATAAAACTCTTGATGTCCACTATGGCAGTTAAACTTAATAGTAAAATCAAAACTTTAATGAAAAGAATATAACATAAAATAAGCAGTCCTCAGTCTTCCGATAAGCGCTTTCGGCAAATAAGCCTTCCTCAGATCGTATATACGATACTGCTTATTTTATGTTATATTCTTTTCATTAAAGTTTTGATTTTACTATTAAGTTTTACTGTCGTGGTGGACATCAGGAGTTTTTAGTAGTGTTTGCCTTTTCTCTTCCTCATTGGTGTCCTTCACAGTGTTAGAAAGTTTTTTTACCTAGTAGCATAAATAGGGTGAACATAAGGCAGAATAAAATTTATAGGGCCTGCTGATTGAAATTGTGCCTTTTAGGAATTTAAGTAATTTGACAAGCAGTATTAATAAACAGTACCAGAGTTCACAGACTATCCGAGAAAGTGCAAAAGCCTAGAAGGCTTAGCTAACTAAATAGAGGTATGATTATATAAACATGTTCAATCAAGTTTCAATGCAAACTAACAGTTAAAAATATTTGTTTCTTTGTTATCAGCTATCTCATATTGCAAGTCTTCCAGGGGGGAAAAAAATCACTTTAGCTTGAAAGATCATATGAAAATTAATGCTGTTTTTACTCTGAAATTGGCAGAAAAAGAGTATTTTTTTCTCTACGTTATAGTCTGTAAGATTGCCTGTGGAGAACTTCATACAGTTTTGCTTAGTAAATTCTGGTATATTCTCGGCATTTCTAAAGACTTAACTGTATCTTGAAAGTTTAATAATTTGATGTAAATCAGTCTATGAGAATAAAACGTAGACTTTCTGCAAAGTTCTCTGTGTGCCCTTTCTATTTTGAAGGATTACTTTGCCTTTAGTTTCTCAGTATGTCAGAAGAAAATGCCCCAAATGACACTGAGTAGGTTGGTAGTTACGTTGCGCAGACAAGCCCTTGTGAATGTTGTTGTCTTTCGGCTTATCCCGGTTAGGGGTCGCCATAGTAGAACATAGAACTCTGGTCCGCTAATGTTTGGTAGGGGATTTTTACGTGCCAAGTTACCAGCCCTCAAACACAACCTTCAATGAAGGCACGCCCATTCACACATGCCTCCACACAGAAGACGCTCTAGCTGAGAATCGAACGCGACAGCATCTTACTGTGAGGCAACAACGCTACCGCAGCACCCCTACCACGGGATAATAGACAAGCCCTTGTGAATAATGATATATTTATATCTTGTTTCTAAGTCAGTTTTGCTTTAATATATACAGTTTATTTGGAAAGAAATTGCATTTTAAATATAACATTAGAAATTTTCTTGAATATAACATTAGAAATATTTGTAGAGCAAAACTTTATATCATTTACCACAGCTAGCACTGATTGCTGATAACCATTTTATAGTTACATTTTTATACAGTACTAATAAAGTAGTCTTACATCGGACTAGACAGTACTTCAATAACTTTCCATTGTTTAACCATGGAAATCCAAATATCAAAATTAACTATTCTGTCTATTCTTAATCACAGGTTCTAGTTCATAGGTTCATAGGTAGGTACTAGGCTATTGGCCCTAGGGCCTATATAAGCCTAGCCAAAGGTTTCCTGGCTTTTGCCACCCAAGAAAATTATTTTCCTGTGCCACTGTCGAGCAGAACCACAGAAGTGATCCCCGGGGTGAATTTCTTATCTCCCATCCAATCATCAAGATTTTTCTTGAAGAGTGCTAATGAGGAGCTTTGTTTGATATAGATAGGTAGTTTGTTCCAGAGTATGGTAAGTCTGTGGGACAGGAATCTATCCCTCCAGCATGTTCTGTTTATTGTGGTGACGAGGTTTAGGTCTCTAGAGCGTGTAGCTCGTAGGGATTGGGATTTCTTTAAGTGGAGCATGTCTAAAAGCTCTGGGTTTGACATAGCTTTGTGTGTTAGGCAGAGATCGCCTCTGAGTAGGCGATATGCAACGGAGTAAAGCTGCAGTTTTTTGAGACGGTCTGCATAGGGCATCTCTTTGAGGCCGGTAATCCTCTTTGTGAGGTATTTCTGTGGCCTTTCCAGTTGTTGTAGATGTCTTGTGAGGTACATACCAAAAGGGGCATTGTACTCTATAATGGGTCTAATGAGTGATGAGTAGAGGGGAACAATGACTTCTTTTTTCCTGGATGAGAAACCTTTTGTGATGAGGTGTGCCACATAGAAGGATTTTCTGACTACTGTGGTGATGTGATTATCAAAGGAGAGACTACTGTCCACCTGTGTCCTAAGGTCTCTTATCACACTTTCGGTGTTAAGTAGACTACCACCTATGTGGTAGTTCATGGGCACTGAGTTTTTACCAAAAGGAATGACAATGCACTTTTTGGCATTGAGCTTGAGGCCATGGCTTTGACACCAGGCATCTGTCTCAGCAAGGCCCTTTTGTAGGATGTCCACATCTTTTGGAGTTTTGATTATGGCTCCTAGTTTGCAGTCATCTGCGAACTTCATTAGCCAAAGACCTTCTGTTTTGGCCTGTACTTCAGAGAAGTAGATACCAAACAGGAGAGGACTCATGACTGAACCCTGTGGTACTCCACTTGTCACTGGTCTGAAGCTGGATTTGGAGTCTGCTACTTTCACAGTGTGGGTTCTGTCAGTGAGCCAGTTGGCAACCCATCTTGTGACATAGGGATTTATACCTAGTTTAGTGAGTTTATCTATAATTCCAGAGTGGGGGATGGTGTCAAAAGCCTTGGTGAGATCTAGATAGGCTGTGTGAACCACCTTACCCTCATCTATGGCTTTGGTGACTGCTTCAAAGAAGTCTATCAGGTTTAGGAGACATGATCTGCCTTTTACAAACCCGAACTGGGTGGGGTCCTGAGTTTGGAGATTACCAATGTCATTGTTTATAAGTTCCATGATGATACGCTCCATAGCCTTACAGACCAGGCTCAAGTTAGGCTAATGGGGCGTAGTTTCCGGGTTTGTGGTGGCTCCCCCTTTGTGGAGTGGGATAACTGTCGCTGTGCGCCATTCAGTGGGCACATAGCGTGAGGTGAGGCTATGATTGAACATGGTGCTTAGGTGGGGTGCCAGTTCATTCTGTAGTTCATGTAGAACACAGCCTGGGATGTCGTCAGGTCCCATTGATGCTGTGTTCTTGGCTTTGGATAGTGTGTTTTGTACCTGTGCAGCTGTGATTACAGGAACTTTGCATTCTTCTGGTATAGAGATGGGCCCTTTAGGGGATGACAGAGGGGTAAAGGTAACACTGAACCTATCTGCCAGGATGTTGGCAATATCCGTTGGTTCTGTATATTTAGTGCCATTGTGTTGTAACTCAGAGCAGATCTGAGTGTTGCCGTTGAGATTCTTGACATAGCTATAGAATGCTTTGCGGTTGTCTTTAGAGTCGGTGGCGATTTTGTTTTCATAACTAGCTCTGGAGGATTTTATGAGTGATCTCAGCTTCTTACTGAAGCTGACCAGGGAGTTTCTCCAATCATGGGATTTTACTCTTTTTTGCAACAGTTTCTTTCTTCTGTTGTAGAGTTTGTTTATGGCAGGGGACCACCAGATTGGCTTCCTTTTTTTGGAGGATAGCATCTTGGTTCTGTTAGGGATTGCACGATCCATGCACTCATGTAAGTGCTTATAAAGTGCATTTGTGTAGGATTCAGCAGTCATACCTCTATTGTCCGTCAGCATGGGTGTCGTGAAGTTTGCCACTTCTGTCTTAAAAAGCATATGAAGTTGGCTTTGGAGAATTTTTTTACTGTGGTTTCCCTAATGGGGGGGTGGGGGAGGGATGTGGATGTCTAGGGTGATTAGCTTATGGTCAGATCTGACCAATGAGGAATTGACCTCTGGTGTGGAGCACCGGTTGCCCATGTTGGTAATAACCAGGTGTAGGATATTGCTGCCCCTGGTGGGGGTGTGGATAAGTTGATCCATGGCATTTGAATTTATGAATTCCAGAAAACGTTGAGCACAAGAGTTGGTACATGAGTAGTTTTCTCAGTTAATGGTAGGGTAGTTGAAATCGCCCATTATTAGGGTGTTAGGTTGTATCCTAATATTTTCCAGTGTATTGAGAAATGAGGAGTGGGAATCCTGGAGCATGGTGGAGGATCTGTAGCAAGCTGCAATTTGGATTGCGGTCTTGCCCAGAGTTAGTTGCACTTGGATAATCTCAGATGCATTATGCTGAGCAACTAGCCTGTAGGTGTGGATATCCTTAATGAATATGGACACGCCTCCGCCTTTAGTGTTTCGGTCCAGGTTAGGTGGCCGAAAGGTGTGGTATGAATTATAGCCTGGTAATGCAGGGGTACTCTCTGGAGCCTTGAACCAAGTCTCTGTCACTGCACAGATGTCGATGTTCTCCATTTTAAGGAGTGCCTCGAGAGAGTGCATTTTGAGGTTTAGACTTCTAGCATTGAGTAGCAATACACTCAGATTCTTCTTGCCTGCACCTGTTAGGGTGGTGAATTTGTCATTTGAACCTTGCCTAAAAAAGGCACTGTAGGGGTGGCTAGAGCCTTAGCCAGTATCCGGAATCCCAGGGGCAACAGGTGCAGGCCATCTCTGGCAAAGCATCATGGCTTGTCGATCATGTCATCCCAGGCAGACAGATACTGGATCCCCTTAGAATGACACCAGAAGCTTAGCCAATTGTTGAAGTCAATCATTTTGTCCTTGTACTGTGGTATCATTCTGGGTGATGGCAGGATGCTACTCAGGGCTAGGGTCATACCTGCCTGGGCTACAAGATCGGACAGCTCCTCCATGTCCCTTTTCATGTAGTCCAAGGAGGTACGTCTCAGGTCATTCACACCAACATGGACAATGACAGAGTCATATTTGTACTTGTTGTGGAGTGACCTGAGTGCATGCGTTATTTGGCGGATCCTGGCACCCGACAGGCAGCTGACAGTAACTTTCTCCTTGTTTAGCCTGGTGAGTGGAACATCACTGTGCCTGACTATAGCTTATGGACTGTGGTTGAGTGGCACACTGAGTTTGTGGGCTATGTGTCATTTGGGTTGTGTTGGGGGGGGTGGAGGTTGCTTGTGTTTCTGCTTTGGAGGTCCCTGTTGCTTGGGGAGGTTTTTACTGAGAGCCTCCGCGAATGTAGGTGTGTGTTTTGTATTTCTATGTGTGTGTTTTGGTGGTGTAGGTTTTGAGGGACTATGTGCCGAGTGTGGTGTGGTGCAAGTGTTTACCTTCTCCTCTTGACTGTCTAGTCCAGTCTTGGGTGAAGAGAGCTTTGCTTCCAGTTTGGCTATATAAGTGCATCTCTCACAGGTTGTATTGTTGGGTGGTAGGAGGAGAGGGTTGTCTGTGTACATGAGGCAATTACTGCATTGCCCCAAAATGCCCAGATTCATCAGGTAGACAGGAGAAAACACAGAGGGCTGACCCTTAGACATGCCTGGATAGGTGCTTATTTGAGAAGTGCTGTGTTTCATACTCAATAGCATGTAGTGAAGTACTAATTAGTGGCTATGTGAAGGATGCAGGAATTCAAAACACAAATGTGTAATGCCTTTCCTAACACCCTCAAACAGCCCTTTGGACAAAAGTGTCCCATTTCAGGAGCAGCCCAGGATTACAGTCTGGTGAATATACTTGGGCAGTGTTGCATAGATGACAAATGAAGACTGAGGGAATTAAACCCTATCCCAGACTTCTTTAATGGGTTGTAACCTTACTAATCTGCCCTAAGTGCTAGACAAACTATTGTAGCCCAACACAGTGCATTTTACTTCTGTGTACTTGCTAAATTAAAATGTATTCATAGTTAAAATATTAAAATTAAACTCGTAGACCTCATACTGTTTAATTTCTAAAACAGCTAAATAAGCACGCTGTCAATATTTAATGGAACAAGGAAACTAGAGATCACACATAAAGAACATGGCTCATATGCTGGTGCACATATTTGCTATAATTAACTTCCTTCCTTAACATCATAACTACTTTGGTTCATAGGTATTTACTAGACTTGCAGTCCAGGGAAACTGTTGAGGAGCCTAGCCCAAATTTCTAGTTGCCCTAAATTGCTGTCTGGTTAAGTGAATTTGCCTCATATTTATGCCCTGTCCGTAATCAAATCCGAAATGTTCTGCAAAATTGGAGACTGAGAAGAGCAGACTATACTAAAGCAGTGAAAGGTTAACAGAACAACAGCCTTTGCATTAACATGCATTTTTTGAAACATAAAAACTTCTAAACTCTAGTGATTGACCTTGGCTGAGTAATCCTCAGTGATTAAAGAAAGAAAAAAGTTAATGGAGGTCTGGCAGTTGGTGTGGAGGATTAAGGTTCTAAGCTCATTTCTAAAGAAGTTCTGGGAAGAACGAAAGCGCATAACTCTTTTATTTTAGTTTAATAAACAGTTGTTTATTTTAGTTTTTGTTGGTTGTTGGATCGTTTTTTCTGCTGAGCACTACCACATATGTTAATGTTTGTAAGTTGTTTTAACTCTACCTTGTGATTTTGAACAAATCACTTAATCAGAAGGTACCCCCCTAACTGGGACATTTCACACACACACACACACACACACACACACACACACACACACACCTCAAATGACGCTTTTCCATACTTTAAAAATGATTATTGTCCCCCCCCCCTTATTGCAATTGATTTCAGAGTGTGGATCTTGGATAGAGTAGTGCTGCAGAATCCAGAAAGTGCTTCATTCAAAAGCTTCTTACGAATGGGTCAGGAATCAGTTTTCTTCCATATGTGCCTTGATTCCACACACACATATAGCAGATTAGAAGTTCTGTTACAGAAAGCTCTGCGGGTTAAAGCTCTATGGTGTGTGAATCCAAGTAAATCAGACCTTGCTTCATTCAAAAAATGTGAGTACTGCTTGCCATTGCTGGGAAATCCAGTACACTATGTCTAGGCTGTAATGTGGACAGGGGATGGAACTTCTTAATACTGTACTGCTGTTTTCTTTGGGGGGGGGGGTGGAACCTCCTGAACTGACTACTCTACGATTGGCTGCAGGGGTGGAACCTCCTCTGCTGACTGCACAACTAAAAGAAAAAGACATAGGGAAAAAAATGTTTTATTCTACCTTAGAGGATGGGTGACCTGTGCTGCGGTAGCGTAGTTGCCTCACAGTAAGACGCTGTCCAGTTCGATTCTCAGCTAGAGCGTCTTCTGTGTTGAGACATGCGTGAATGGGCGTACCTTCGTTGAAGGTTGTGCGTCAGGGCTGGTAACTCGGCACGTAAATATCAACTGCCAATCATTAGCAGACCGAAGTTCTGCTGTGGCGACCCCTAACCGGGAAAAGCCGAAAGACACAGCAGAGGATGGATGACCTGTATATCGCATGCTGATTGGAGAACAAACGTTCTCCAACATGGTGTTAATCTACAGAAAACACCCGCTGAAAAACTTGTCCGCCACTTAATGGCAGCATGTCACGCTGCCTTAGATCTCTGACTAAAGGTTGCCTAATGGCCACCGTTAATTTATGCTGGCTAAGCAGTGCTTTTGCTGTTTACCGAGTGGGAAAAAAAATTGTTTGTGTACGTGAGGAAGAGCTCAAGTAAGCTATTATTTTACACTCGCTAAGCAGCACTTTTGTTGTTTAGTGAGTGTAAAAAATAAATGAAACAGAAAAAAGTGTCTTGTTTCAGCATTCGTGTGTGAGTGAATGCATGCATGAAAGCAGAAGTGTGAGTGTGTGTGTGTGTGTGTGTGTGTGTGTGTGTGTGAGAGTCTGAAGAGTGAAAGTGGTTGAGCCATGGCAACAGCAGCTGGTTTGTATACCTCTCGATCTTTCAGGTCGCGATATCTGGATAAAGTCTAAAATAAAGGGTGAACAAAGGCTCAAAATAGGAATAGATTTTAAATGACGCATTTGTAAAATCACAAAGTTACTTGAATGAAAGGATTAGTGTTGCTCACACTTGCGTTTTATAAAATGTATGCTAAGTGAGATTGACCACTGGCAGCAGCAGTAAAGAGATTTGCATACCTCTCAACTGAAGAAATCTGCATAAAGCCTAAAATAAAGGGGGAACAAAGGCTCAAAAATAGGAACAGATTTTAATTGTTTTTGTTATAAAAGTACAAAGTTGCTTAAATTGCAGGATTTGTGTTAGCATGTATTTTCTGAAGGAAATAGTCTAAAACTCAAATGTGTGTCTTTATTTATTGCCTTCAATCCCAAATGACTGGCAACAAACCAAACATTTTAGGATTAAGAAACCAAAAAAGTGAAATATATAACTGGATTTTTTTAAATTTTATATTTTGGATGTAAAATGCTTCTTCCAACACTGTGTGTATATAGGTATGTGTACAGACTAAGTTTGAAACATTAGGCGGAGGGACTATTTTACATCAAAAATATATATAAAAAAATATAGTAATAAAAAAATATAAAGACGTAAACACAACAATTTTACAGACATCACATTCTTTAAGTGCAATGGTGCCCTCCAAGGTGTCTGCTACTTTGGAAGTAATGCCCTTCTAGGGGTGTAGAGGATCTCCGCCTGTGGTGGCAGACTGGGTGGGTGTTATTTCCACAGTAACACACACCCTTTTGGGTATTATTGCTTGCTTGCTGTCAGGTTTTATTGGCTTGCCATGGGCCCCCATAAAACTGTGGACCTTGGACAACCCCTGTTTCACTCCTATTATAATCTGCAATTGTATCTTAGGTACTTTGTTGCATGTTGTTATCCTCATCATTTTTATTATATAAGCTCCTATAGCCCATTTTTTTACATTGGAGTTCCATTTCTGATCTCTCATAGTTCTTATTTCCATGTTTCAATCACTACAATCATCCTTTTCACCTCTTGTCTTGAAGGTCTGTTTTTGGTCTTCCATTTATTTTTTGCAAGTTTTTGGTCTTCCATTTATTTTTCCATATTTATTTCCAGGTATTTCCATATTTAAGAAATGGACATGGTTTTCAGAAGTCATTGAGGTGGTCCTGTAAATGCTGTAATCTGATGGTTGGTTTTATTTAGAGTAAGTCGAATCTAAATAAGTTTGGTTTGTGCATCCTGGAAATCTGCCTTTAGTAATGTGGTCTTTAATAAGTATGGATACTCCTCCCCAGTTACCATCAGGTACAAAGCCATGTTAGGTAGAAAACTGTGATATAGAGGGGTGCTTTTTGCCCTTATAAACCAGGTTTCAGTAATACTGCACACATGAATGTGTGCCAAGTGCAGGAGGGCTTCAGGGTCAGGCTGTTTGCCATTTAAACTCCCGTCGTTGAGCAGCACCACTTTGTTGCTGTCTGGTGCCCTATTTGTTATATTTTTAGGATGGTAGATCCATTAACTGGACTTTACCTAAAATTGCACTGTGGGGAAGCAGTGGCTTTAGTCATTGTGTGGAAGCCTGTAATGAGAGGTACAAGCTGTCTTTGACAAAGCAAGCAGGGCTGTGCAGCAGCTTATGCTGTGCTGACCCACACTAGATCACCTTTTAATGACGAAAGTTATTCAGTCAATTTTTAATTGTCATCTTTTACTTGTCCCTTGTATCTGAGTGTTTTGTGCATTTGTGACATACACAGAAAGGTCTGAAATGTCTCTCTGCACCACCCTTAGGGTTTAATGTGCCTGGTCATTTACACCCACTTGGGCCACCATAATGTCATAGTCGTACTTGTTCGTCTTGTGGGCCTTTGAGATATCTGAGATATTGGCATCTGAATGGCAACTCACTGTCAATCTGTTTTTGCCCAGCCTTGTGGGAGTAGAGTCTGTGTCTTAATACAGAGTCGCTAATAGCCAGTGCTCTTTTATTACTAGAGAATTTAAGCCGCTTGGTTAGGGTGAGTTTTTGTTGAGGTGATTATTGGTTATGACTGTGGCAGTATGCATTGTGATTTTTAATTTCTGCTGACACCTAGTTTTATTAGGCCTTCGCGGTTTAGGCATTGACTTTATTGCTTCCTCGGTGTATGATAATATTCCGTGTGTTTGTGTGGTGTGCTGTGGAAGTATGTGGTGTTCAGGGACAGCTGTGTTTTTTTGAGAGTGATGCCCACCTTTTATTTAAATATTTGCATCCCTCACAGTTTGTGATGAGGTAAGTAGTAGTTCATTCCCTGTGAGCATCAGGAAGTTGCTGCACTGCCTTAGTATACAAGTGCTGTGAGGCTGGCAACTTGAAAAAAGATGTATTGGCTGACTTTTCATTTTGGTCAAAGAGTGTAGAGAATTACGGATATAAGGCTTATTTGTATGGTATTTGGTTTGCAGTTAAATGTTTATCAGTTTGTATCAATGATATATATAATGCACTGCATACTAGCTTTCTTTTCATCTCTCTCTTATCAGAAATAATTGCTTCTATCCAAGAACAACTCCATTATACCATTTAGTGATTTTGATTGCAACTGAAACTTTTCTTTCTATAAAATTTAATTTCAATTTGATCATTCTCTTTACTGATGTCCTGTCATTGCACTCTCTTTTTTAAAGAGCAGTTTTGGTCTTCTGTCCACCTATTTGGAGTGTTTTAATTGTCCCTGACACTTCTAACTTCTTTTAGATAGTTTGCACCAGATTTATGACTATGTTTTTATAGACTATTGGTAAAAGAAATTTTGCTCATTGCACTTTTAGGCCTCATTCCTCCCTTGTATATATTGTTCCCACAATTCCCATTTTGTCCTACATAGTTTGCTTCCACCCTTTTCTAAAAATCTCGGTTCCAGTTGTTTTATCTGTTACTGTAGTCAGTACTTCCAGTATAGTTGGTTTAGATTTTGATTTCCATTTTCTAGTAATTGCTTTTTTGACAGCCACCATTAGACACAGCAAGGCCAGTCTGGGCAGTTCTGATTCTGTATCATAGCTCAGAAAAATTCTCTTCCTCGTCAGACTAATCTGCCCACCCAGCATCTCCGACAGCACATCCTGTATGGAGTACTTAAACTTCACCAACTCACTTCACTCACAAAAACTATGTTCCCAGTTACCTTTCTTCCCCTTCACACGTCCAGCATTTACTGTCTACCTAAGGAAGAATTTTCTGGAGTCAACTTGGGGTATAAAAATATTTATGCAAACATTTCTAGGCAAATATCCTAAATCTTTTAGATTTTGTTGCATTTTTGGGAGATGTGCATATATCCTCCCATTGTTTCTTTGCAATTTTTTTATCCATTCTCTCATCCCATCCTTTCTAACCTTCTCTGATTGATTCTAATAGTTATTGTGCAATATTTTATATGCTCTACTAATTATTCCTTTTTAATGGCAGCTTCTTTTCTAAATTCTATTAAAAACTCTTCCAGTGCTGATCTTTCATTTAGGACCCCCGTATTTCTTTCTCTTTGCCTGTACTCTAATATCAATCCCTGATAGGAAAGGCAGTCTCTAACATGCAGTCCAAAGAAATTATTTTCGTCTTCCCATCGTATCATCTTTCCCTCTATGTGCTCCCAATACCTTGGTTCCTTTGCCAGTTTTTTCCAATAAATTCTTGCCCCCTCTTGCCTGTTGTCTGTATTTCTACTTGCGGTAATCCCTATCAGCAGAATCTCCTTTCTCCATTCCCATGTTGGCTTAGTTCTTGGAATACTTTCTGCTACTTTATGGATATAATATTTTGCATGATTACTGTTGTTCTCTTTAAAGGCCTGCATCCAAAATCCCAGTCTCTCGTTTGTTGAGCTTCCCCCATATTTCACTACCATCCCTTTCCACTTTGAATTATAGTTTTCTGCTTGTGCTATGTGTAGGAGTCTTAACTGTGTAGCTCTGAAGTACCTCTTCAGATTGAGTGATCCCAATCTGTCATGTTCTACTGGAAGAATCAGTTTATCCCACTTAACTCTTGTCATCTTCCCCTCCCAGATAAAGTCCTTCAGCTTTTTATTAATTGCTACTGACAACTTCTCTTCTGGTTGATAAAATATGTCTGACCTGTGTATAAGACTAAAGGGACTAAAAACATTTTAACCGCTTGTATCTTACTATCCATATCCATATAACAGTTTCCATTTTCTCAGTTTTTGTATTATCATATCCTTAGCTGCCACACTAGAATAATTTTTAATCCATACTCCTAAATATTTCATTTTGTCATGTCCCTATAAATATGGGTATTCCTGAACCAGTCCATGTGTGTGTACATCATTTACTGCTGCTGCCTTTGTTTTAGCTTCATTAATTTTGTATCCCGAAAAGATCTGAAACTGTCTTAAAATGTTCTACAACACTGTGATGTCTCTTTCTGTTTTTGTCAGGTACAAAATAATATTTGCAAATAAAGACAGCTTTTCTTGACTACCATACCAGTTATATCCTTGAATTTATGAGTCCCTTATTTTCTTTGCAAATGGTTCTAAGTATAATACAAATAATAAAAGGGAAAGAGGACAACCCTGCCTGGTTCCTGTTCTCAAGCAGCAATTATCACTTTCATTTTCACCTTCACTCCTTCATATATTCTCCTAATCAGCCTTGG
Source organism: Protopterus annectens (assembly GCF_019279795.1). Lineage (NCBI taxonomy): Eukaryota > Metazoa > Chordata > Ceratodontiformes > Protopteridae > Protopterus > Protopterus annectens. The sequence goes on along the minus strand of NC_056735.1, from coordinate 862,331,385 downwards.
AATTTTTTCAGAAAATGCCCTGCTCATAAAGTCCCAGTTTACTTTGTCAAATGCTTTCTGTGCAACAAGACCCACCAACAACAATGGTATTTTCTTATATTCTGCTTCCATTTGGATCATCAGTGTTCTGTTAATGTATTCAAATGTTTGCCTTCCCTCCACAAAAACCACATTGATCCACATCTATCTATTTTGGCATTACTTTTGCCATTCTTTTAGATATTTTTGACATTAACACTTTATATTCATGGTTTAGTGTTGAAATGGGCCTGTATGAAGCTGGATCTGATGGATCCTTACCCTCTTTAGGTATTACAGCTATCACTGCTTGCTTCCAGGATGGTGGTACTTCTCCTCTTAAGATATTGTTAAAACATTCTGGAACTTTATCAATTTTTTCCTCCCAGCTTCCAAACTTCCACAGGAATACCATCTATTCCTGTGGACTTTCCGGTAGATTGGTTATACATCACAATTTTTTATCTCATCCCCTCCTATCCTAACTGTTAATAGTTGAGCCTCATCTACCTTTAACCTTGGCATATTTATTCTTCTATAAACATTTCCATTTGTATTTCTTCTTGATTTTCATTTAGAGACTTTAATAGAGTTTCTGAAATATTTCTAATACCGCTATAGGATCTCGTTATCTTCTTTGTTTAGGCTCCCTAAGTCTGGCAACAGCCGTTTCTACTTTCTATTGCCTGAGTCGATGTGCTAAATCTTTTTGTGCCCTAGTGTTGTTATCAAAAAACAGTTGCTTAGAAGCAATCTTTCTAAGCTTGTGCATATTATCGAGGGAATGCCTTATTTTCTGTCTAGCATTCTGCATTTGATCCTCCTCTTGTTCGGTGACATTCCCCCTATTCTGCAATACTTTCACATTTGTCAGTCACTCTAAATAATTCTTGTTACTTTTTAACCATAGCTCATTTTTTTATTTTTATTTCCACTCTGTGTTCAAACTCCACCTTAATTTTATCCTACTCCCTAGCTGTATTTTCAGAAGAAATGTCTGTGTTCTCTAACAGCTCCTGAATAATCTCCACTACCCATTTCTTAAATTCCTCAGTCTTCATCAGATTGGTGGGAAAGCACCAATGTCTCATTTTTATTTCATTACCCTGTGTTTTTATTTTAGCTGTTATTGGCGCATGATCTGAAATTGTTATTGGGTGGATATCAAGACCTGCAATTTAATGCACATGTTTCTGTGAAATATAAATTCTGTCTAGCCTAGCTCAGTTTCTATATCTTGGGGAATAATATGGAAATGCACTCCAAACTCCTATTACTGAATTCACATCTTCCATACCAAATATTTGCATAAATTTCTTCAAAAATCTACCCTCCTTTGTTATAGTTTCCCTTCTGGACCCCCAAGACACATCCTCACTGCTGCAAATCACATCCCATTCCCCACCTATAAGTAATATTCCTTGCTGAAAACTGATTATTTCTTCCAGACCAGAATTTTTTTAAGCTCCATTAAAGCAGTTTTAGGTGGAAGTACAAGCCACTGTAATCCTTCTCCCTTGCCAGTAGCCCTTTTTAACTTCAAAATTTTATTTTATTTTTTTTATTTGTTTAACATTTCTTTTAACAGGATAAATCCAACTGGACAACAGGTGTCCATTTTCACTGGAGTCCTGGGGAAAAAAAGCTCCAAGGAAGTAACACTGTAAAATACGTAAGTTAGTTAACAAGAAAACTAGCATACAAGGTAAAAAAACAGTTAAATGTAAAACAATCACATAGTACAGTCGGGAGGTTACATGTCTACAGTAACAGTACAATCTGTGTAAATAAGATACTCAGGAGTAGGTCGTTATTTACAATATTTACAAGAAGTATATTGCAGGTGACAGTATGATGTACGCATTGGAGGCTTCAGCGGGTAGTCTGCCACAGGGCAGTGAAGATTCAGGGGGGGGGGGTCTTTGCAGTTACAGAGAGGGTTAGCAATGAAGTGTGATCTAAGGAGGCCTTTAAATGTGCTTGTGTGATTTTGTATCCTGAGTTCAGGTGGGAGGGTGTTCCATGTTTTTGCAACCTCATGGGAGAATAGGGCTTCTCCAGAATTGTTCTTACATGGATTGACTTCAATCAGGAATGTGTTACTTGATCGTAGTTCCCTGTTGGAGTTGTGAAAGTTTAACATGTCCGCTAGGGCTGGGGTTCTCCCAGGATGGTATAGAATTTGATGAGCTATGATGAGTTGGTGGTAGCGTAGCAGGTTTGGAAATTCTAACCAGCGTAGTTTAAGTAGGGATTGGCAGAGGTGGGAGTGTGATCTAGTATTGGCAGCAAACCTAGCTATTTTATTGTCACGTGCAGAGTTTGTTCAGGTCAGTTTTATTAATGTTGGTAAGAACTGGAGAGGTGTAAAGTAATGTTGATAAGAGATGAGTTCTGGCTATTGTAGTTCTAGACTTGGGGGTTAGGAATTGTTTGCAACGATAGAGGCAACCTAGCTTTTTATGGACTTTAGAGATAGTTTGGGATATGTGTTTGTTGTATTTAAGTTGTTTATCAATAGTGACAACTGCGGTGGTGGTGCTGCGGTAGTGTTGTCACCTCATAGCAAGACATTGTCCCGTTCGATTCTCAGCTAGAGTGTGTGGAGGCATACGTGAATGGAGCGTGCCTTCGTTGAAGGTTGTGCGTCAGGGCTGGTAACCCGGTACGTAAAAATCCACTACCAATCATTAGCGGACCAGAGTTCCGCTGTGGCGACCCCTAACAGGGAAAAGCCAAAAGACACAAACAAACAAAATCAATAGTGACACCTAGCAGTTTGGCCTCAGCTACTGGGGTGATGAGGGTGCTATTGGCTGACAGGATGGTGAAGGTGGGGGGACAGTGTTTAGCTGGATGGAATAGCATTAGCTGTGTTTTTTGGGGGTTTAGTATCAGTTGGTAATTGTTTAGCCAGTTCTTTATCTCGGTGAAGGATTCTTGGGCTTTGCTTTGTAGTAGATGGATGTTGGGTGCTGAGCAGATTAGGGTTGTGTCATGTGCATATCGGGCAATATTGGCTTTAGTGGTTGCTAGGTGGAGATTATTTGTAAATATGTTGAAGAGAAGGGGACCAAGGATTGAGCCTTGTGGGACTCCGCATGTGACTGGGAGTGGGGGGGATAGGGAGTTGCCCCGTTTGACAGATTGTGAGCAGTTGTTTAGGTAACTTTTAAACCATTGTAGGGTGGGGTTATTGAGGTTGAGTTCAGAGAGGCAGGTAAGGAGTTTGTTATGGGAAACTGTATCGAATGCCTTGGATAAGTCTAGGAAGGTGGCAGAGACCAATTTCCCTTGGTTCCTGTGTGAGGTTATATTATTGGAGAAGTTGATTTTGGCAGTGTTGGGATGGTCTGAATCCATTCTGTGTTTTGGATAGTAGGTTGTTGGTTAGTATTTGGTGATGGATACATTTTTCTACAATGTTTGAGAGGGGTGATAGGATTGCAATGGGACGTAGTTGGAGAGGTCAGTAGTGGGGCCACCCATGTGGAGGGGGATGATATATGAGGTTTTCCACAAAGATGGAATGGTGTACATTGAAATAGATCTATTAATGAGTAGGGAGATGGGGTAGGCAATGGCCTTGGATGCAACTTGGAGATGCTGGGCTGGGAGACTGTTTGCAGCTAGGGTGGTAGGTTTGAATTTTGCTAAAAGTTTTTGAATGGTTGATGTTGGTACTGGGTTGAGTGAGAAGGGGGTGGAGTTAGCCTTGCTGTTTAGGGATTGTGGTTGGGTTGTGGGTGATGTATCATTTACTAGTTTCAGTATGGAAGAGGTAAAGTAGTTATTGAAGCCTGAGGCTATGTCAGGGTCAATACCTTCAATATCTAGAGGTGGTGTCGTGGTTTTTCCGGGCTGGAGGAGGATGTTCAATGTAGCCCAGAATTTTTGTGGGTTGTTGCTGTGTTTCCTTTGTAGGGAAATATAGTGGTTTTGTTTGTCCAACTTGACCTGCTTTTTTGCTTTATTTCTAAGTTCAGTAAAGGGTTGCCTAGTTTTGGGTGTTTTGTATTTTTTCCAAGTTATCCAAGCTTTGTCCCCAAGCCTCGAGTAAGATCTTTGTGGTTTTGTTTAGCCATGGGGCAGGGTTACTGCGTACTCTTATTGTTTTCAGTGGGGCTAGTTGGTTTAGAATCATTAGGAATTTGGAATTAAAGTATTCTACTGCATTATCCAGGGGAAGGGTTTTAGGGGAGCCCAACTGCAGGATTTTAGGGTTTCCGAGAATTGTTCTGAGGAGAAGTTTTTTTGGGAGCGGGTTTGCAACAGGCAGGGTGGGTTGGTATATTTCAGTTTGTATCATCTTCTTATCTTCTTCTATCACTGTTGGAGCTCCTCTTGCAATTAATATAAGTACTCCTGCTTTCCTTTGTCCCAGTTATTCTGCTGAATAACCATACTGAAAACCTTTCTTGATCAAATTCATAGGTTCTTTTCTTTCTAAGTGTGTCTCCTGTAACATAGCTATTTGCACTCTGCATTTTTAATATAGTTCACTACTCTTTCTTGTTTAAATGTAAATGGCATCACAGATAAATACAAAGACATTCAAGAAAGCATTGTGGTATTAAAAATCATTATGCCCACCATTTATGTATAGCACCTTTTTTGTTAAATGTCTAGTTCCAGCCTTCATGTTACACACATACACTGTTTGGCAGGTTGAACTTTTTTATACAGTTGTTTCTCGTCATATCCATTTGAGCCTATTTCAAGTTGTATAAAACATTTTGACATCACGGACCAGCATGACAATGATGACATCACGGACCAGCATGGAGGGTGAAGGTAGCGGTTTAAACCTTAATATTGGTTTTGGTGAACGCCCGACTAACCCGGTGTGCGAGGGAACATTAAAGGCAAAAGGTCCGGGTAAATACAACTCTCTGGATGCTTACAAGAATATTTCCTTTTCGGAATGGCTTGGCAAACCATTTTCCGTGACAGTGCAGGAACAAGATAAAGAAAGAACTGGTACGATTAACTACAGTTACAAGGACAAATGTAAATTACTAGAAATTGAGTTATTCAAGTATAAAAATTTATGTTTAGAAAATTGGTACTTGACGCAATGCGTCGAACAAAACATTGTACCTAAAGGATTGAGATTAAATAAGTACCCCAACAACATACGGGGGAATGATAAGTTATTTAAAGTGGTATCTGACTTGTTAAATGACTGTGGCATTTTGATTTTGAAAGCAATGATAGACAGTAATACTGAAATAATTGGGGACATCAAATTACGTATTGATGGGTTACAATCGGACATTACTAAAGATTTATTTTTTACATTACAGGAATATAAGGATTTGTATTGTAAAATACTCCATGATGTAGATGTTAACATATCTAAAAATCATAAACGGAAGTTAGGTAAAATAGAACAGGACATACACGACTATAGGGAAGGTAGGGCATATATAGATCCAGGGAAATTTAACAGGTGGAAACAGTACTTTGGTAATAGACCTGATAGTACAAATGGAGCTGACAGGAGACATGAACCTGATCCGTATTACACTAATAGGGGCTATGGACAGGTAAGGGGGCCCAATTTTCAAGATTCTAATTTTTCTGAAGGGAATTTTGTAGATGGGGACTATGCAAACGAACTACCACCTGAACATACATCCCCTTTGGGGGAAGGGGGAGACGGTGTGAGAAGATCAGAGAGATTGAAAAAACAGTACCCACTTCCCTCCTATGCAGATGCAGCGGGGAATCTACATCAGAGAAAACGGGGGATGAACAATTACAGGTAGGGTTCAGTTTAGATTTGATTGATACAACTACCCCTGACAAAGTTTACCCCTTGGACAACTGGGTTAGTAATGTAGTCTACAATAGTGGGTATACCGTTTTTGGCGCCCAAGAAGTAGCAGACGTGAACAGTACTAATGAAAGCAATATTGTTTCTACAAAATGTAAAATTTATGTGAACAACAGTTTTCACATTTATAATTTTACCGATTTAGAGGTTACTAATGATTTTTTCGGACTTTTCACAAAAGGTTTTTCATTTATTCCAATAAAAAAAACAAGTTTGGAGAAATTACTGTTAGATATAAAATTATTTACTAGAAAATTGCATCTTAAGTATTCATTAGGACAAGGGGCCAACAAAGAGACACACACTTTTAAAAGGAAGAGTACATTTAACCCCCCTTTACAACGGGATATAGCCAGTTTTGAGACCCATGTACTTTATATGGTTAGGCAGGGCTATAAAGGGGACAATGGAGTCAAAGAATATAGTAATCTAACATGTGAAGAAATTACTATCCTGAAGAAATTACAGGGTAATGATAAAATTAGAATTATGAAGCCTGACAAGGGGGGTGGTGTGGTCCTGATGGATTATTGGGACTACACCCAGAGGATGCTTGACATCCTTAGTAAAGGGGATAGATACCGAATTGTGTCCAGAAATGAAATGAACATCTGTTACAATAAAATTGATTACTGGCTGGAGGACAATCTTTTACAGGGTCTAATAGACTTGGATTTGTATAATTATCTCAAAGTTCCTAAACCAGTGATTCCAGAAATATTCGGTATCCCCAAAATTCATAAAGATGCACATAACCCCCCTTTCAGGCCAATAGTTACTTCACAGTGTTCTAAGACACAACCTCTTGCTATTTTTATAGATATGAAATTGAAGAACTTTCATCTAAATTACAAACACATACTCATTGATTCATGGGACTTTCTTACTAAATTCAATGAGGTTCCTTATGATGAAAATTTTGTATTTGTGACCATTGATGTTCGTGATTTATTCTCCGTCATACCGCATGATATTGGGTTAACTTGGTTTGAACAGATGTTGGTCGAATTTAATTTATTTAATTCGACTGACTTCAGGTTAATCCTTGAGAACATGGAACTGGTGTTGAAAAATAACTTTTTATTTTTTCAAGGAGATATATACCACCAGTTGGGGGGGGTGGCTATGGGATCGGCCTGTGCCCCCACGTATGCCAACATTATAATGTTGTTTTGGGAGCTTGAATACGTATTCAAATCAGATTTTTGGACAAATGTTATTACATATCTTAGGTTTCTTGACGACATCTTTATGGTGTGGAAAGGGACCGTTGAGGAAGTGAAAAGATTTATTGAATACTTACACACAACTACTACCTTTCTGGAGTTTACGTTTCAACATAGTATAGACCAGATCGATTACTTGGATGTGACCATTATGAAGAACACAGTGAGTAATAGATATGAGTCCAAGGTCTTTAGAAAGGAATGTTTTTCGAATTCTTATGTCCATTTTGAAAGCGACCACCCACTGTATCTTAGGAAAAACATAGTCAAAGGACAAATGATCAGGGCCTCACATATGACAAGTGAAGACAGTTCTTGTAGTAAGGAAATGGATTTAATACAGAAGTTTTTTAGGGATAGAGGTTATCCAGGAGCATTAATTAGGAATGTCAAACGTGAAGTATTAAGAAAACGACATATACAGTACAAGCCACTACTGTTGTATAACACATGTGAGGATGGACAGATTATGACAGTTCCCTCTAGGTGTAGGATTAATAACACAGACAATAATAATAATACACCCCGTCTGATGTTGACTTACTACAAAGGAATACACTGGGTACAAAGAGGTATAAACGAAGCGTGGAAAATGTTCTCCCACATTAGTAGTGATGTCTCCATTTTCCAACAACCACTTAGGTTTGGGTTTAGGAAAAATAATAATTTCAAAAATTTATTTGAGAAAAAGAAGCCTCCTTGTGGTAATGGTACACAAAGAAAGATGGGGACCCACAAATGTGGTAGATGTGGTCAGTGTGCCTTTATATTGGGGGAAAAAATACTTTGGCTTAATAAATTAAATTTGAAAATAAAAAGTAAGGGCTACCATACCTGTCGCACCAAAGGGGTGGTTTATCTGGCTCTGTGTTTAATTTGTGAAAATTACTACGTTGGTAAGACCGAACGTAAGTTAAAACAAAGGGTGTACGAACACATAAGAGATATAAACACAAGGAATGTGAATAATGCCCTTTACAGGCATACTGAGGTGTGTGAAAAAACCAATATTAAGTTTTGGGTGTTGGAAGAGGTTAAAAGGAATGAGAGGGGAGGTGATTGGGAGTCATTTCTTGAATACAGAGAAATGATTTGGCAGCTCAGGCTGGATGCCTGTGGTCCATATGGAATGAATGATCACCTCTCCATTAAACCCGCTCTTAAACTCTTATCCAGCAACCCTAAACTAATTAATTAATAACCAAAAATTTGGAGTTTGTTTGTTGGTTACATAAAGATAGCCGCTCTGTTAATATATGAACATTTTCTTTTGTTTTGTATTAATATTATACAACTATTTCCCCTGCATACACCATTATTAAATCAAGTAAGTAGTTTATACAGTATACATATATTTAGTTAGTAGTATGACATATATATTTTTGGCTTGTTGACATCATAGGATGACATCTGGAGTATGTATTTTTCATATTTTTTTATATTTTTTTACATTTTTATTTTTATGGTCATCATTACATGATTCATTATACAAATCATTATAATGATGTATATTGAATATATATATATATATATTTTTTATGTATTATATATATTTTATTTATATATACATTGATTTTATATACTTTTTATATTGTTAAATTATACATTTAATATGAACAATACTTATTTATCTATTTATTTAATATATATAGCTTAAATGTATTATTCTATATTCCCGGCATTTTTTATGTTCACTCTTGTACAGTACTTTTGTAGCAATGTTAATTGTTAACATCATTGTGTTTTATCAATTAACTAATTAATTAGAATTGTATTTAAGGGCAGTTAACATTGAATATGATGGATTCTGATGAAGTCTGGATATGATAGATGAAAGCGCGCTCAATCCCATTGTGCTTGTTTTGTTGTTTTGGTGTTCCAATAAATTTGTTATTTTATTCATCTGAGGCTTACATTTTTGTGCCACGACACGTACTGAGGAGGAGACCCTTCATGGTATATGCTTGCGGAGGTGTTTATGCTTTTGGTTTATTCTTTTGACGTGGAGAGGAGGTGAATTTTGTTGTATTTAAGTTGTTTATCAATAGTGACAACTGCGGTGGTGGTGCTGCGGTAGCGTTGTCACCTCATAGCAAGACATTGTCCCGTTAGATTCTCAGCTAGAGCGTGTGGAGGCATACGTGAATGGAGCGTGCCTTCGTTGAAGGTTGTGCGTTAGGGCTGGTAACCCGGTACGTAAAAATCCACTACCAATCATTAGCGGACCGGAGTTCCGCTGTGGCGACCCCTAACAGGGAAAAGCCGAAAGATACAAACAAACAAAATCAATAATGACACCTAGCAGTTTGGCCTCAGCTACTGGGGTGATGAGGGTGCTATTGGCTGACAGGATGGTGAAGGTGGGGGCACAGTGTTTAGCTGGATGGAATAGCATTCGCTGTGTTTTTTGGAGGTTTAGTATCAGTTGGTAATTGTTTAGCCAGTTCTTTATCTCGGTGAAGGATTCTTGGGCTTTGCTTTGTAGTAGATGGATGTTGGGTGCTGAGCAGATTAGGGTTGTGTCATCTGCATATTGGGCAATATTGGCTTTAGTGGTTGCTAGGTGGAGAGTATTTGTAAATATGTTGAAGAGAAGGGGACCAAGGATTGAGCCTTGTGGGACTCCGCATGTGACTGGGAGTGGGGGGGATAGGGAGTTGCCCCATTTGACAGATTGTGAGCAGTTGTTTAGGTAACTTTTAAACCATTGTAGGGTGGGGTTATTGAGGTTGAGTTCAGAGAGGCAGGTAAGGAGTTTGTTATGGGAAACTGTATCGAATGCCTTGGATAAGTCTAGGAAGGTGGCAGAGACCAATTTCCCTTGGTTCCTGTGTGAGGTTATATTATTGGAGAAGTTGATTTTGGCAGTGTTGGGATGGTCTGAATCCATTCTGTGTTTTGGATAGTAGGTTGTTGGTTAGTATTTGGTGATGGATACATTTTTCTACAATGTTTGAGAGGGGTGATAGGATTGCAATGGGACGTAGTTGGAGAGGTCAGTAGTGGGGCCACCCATGTGGAGGGGGATGATATATGAGGTTTTCCACAAAGATGGAATGGTGTACATTGAAATAGATCTATTAATGAGTAGGGAGATGGGGTAGGCAATGGCCTTGGATGCAACTTGGAGATGCTTGGCTGGGAGACTGTTTGCAGCTAGGGTGGTAGGTTTGAGTTTTGCTAAAAGTTTTTGAATGGTTGATGTTGGTACTGGGTTGAGTGAGAAGGGGGTGGAGTTAGCCTTGCTGTTTAGGGATTGTGGTTGGGTTGTGGGTGATGTATCATTTACTAGTTTCAGTATGGAAGAGGTAAAGTAGTTATTGAAGCCTGAGGCTATGTCAGGGTCAATACCTTCAATATCTAGAGGTGGTGTAGTGGTTTTTCCAGGCTGGAGGAGGATGTTCAATGCAGCCCAGAATTTTTGTGGGTTGTTGCTGTGTTTCCTTTGCAGGGAAATATAGTGGTTTTGTTTGTCCAACTTGACCTGCTTTTTTGCTTTATTTCTAAGTTCAGTAAAGGGTTGCCTAGTTTTGGGTGTTTTGTATTTTTTCCAAGTTATCCAAGCTTTGTCCCCAAGCCTTGAGTAAGATCTTTGTGGTTTTGTTTAGCCATGGGGCAGGGTTACTGCGTACTCTTATTGTTTTCAGTGGGGCTAGTTGGTTTAGAATCATTAGGAATTTGGAATTAAAGTATTCTACTGCATTATCCAGGGGAAGGGTTTTAGGGGAGCCCAACTGCAGGATTTTAGGGTTTCCGAGAATTGTTCTGAGGAGAAGTTTTTTTGGGAGCGGGTTTGCAACAGGCAGGGTGGGTTGGTATATTTCAGTTTGTATCATCTTCTTATCTTCTTCTATCACTGTTGGAGCTCCTCTTGCAATTAATATAAGTACTCCTGCTTTCCTTTGTCCCAGTTATTCTGCTGAATAACCATACTGAAAACCTTTCTTGATCAAATTCATAGGTTCTTTTCTTTCTAAGTGTGTCTCCTGTAACATAGCTATTTGCACTCTGCATTTTTAATATAGTTCACTACTCTTTCTTGTTTAAATGTAAATGGCATCACAGATAAATACAAAGACATTCAAGAAAGCATTGTGGTATTAAAAATCATTATGCCCACCATTTATGTATAGCACCTTTTTTGTTAAATGTCTTGTTCCAGCCTTCATGTTACACGCATACACTGTTTGGCAGGTTGAACTTTTTTATACAGTTGTTTCTCGTCATATCCATTTGAGACTATTTCACGTTGTATAAAACATTTTGTTTTATTGAAAGCCCTCAAACAAAAAACACCCCCCCCAAAACCTATTAAACTAATACTAACAACAAAACTAGGTACCTTCAAATGTTGATGTTTTTACCACCTAATAAGAACAAAAGTCCCAAACTGACAGTTACAGACTTGAGTTAACCCAAAAGAAAGGTTATCCATGCTAAGACAAATGGTGCAGCCTTTGCTTCTACTAAGTGCTGATTGGGTTTGTCTTATCTTTATAGTTTTCCCAACTGGGAAAACCCCAGAGTGTTTTCAGAGAACATTAACTACCTTGTGAAAGCCTCTGAATGCTTTCAGAGAATGTTATCTCTTATCTAGTTTATCTTCCCCCCTCTTAGCCAGTCACTCTCCACCAGACTGTAGCCAGTTTCTCTTTATCAGATTGTTTCCATGGAAACATGAAGACCAGCTGCAGAATTGTTACTGAGCTTACATGTAGTTGCTAGAAAAAAAGACTCATAATATTCAGTGTTCTGTTTCATTTACTTGCTCTCTCTTAAAACTTGTTAATAAATCAATCTAAGGTTGTTAATGCAGTCATTTCCCAGTGCAAGAGTGAGAAAAAGGACATGAATCTCTCTCTCTTATCATGCTTTTTAACCAGGCTTTTGTATACATTGCCGTGCTTACATTTCTTAAAACTGAACAAGGAGAGAGAGAGAGAAAGGGGAAATAAAACAAACAGCAGCACCTATTTACAGTCCCCATTACATTTAAATAACTGAAAAAACAATTTAGCATATAAAAAAAAAACCACATGCCACAAAATTGGTACTATTTAAGAAAAAAATATTTACTTACATTTAACTTTCTCCCTCATCGTCTTCCCCAAAGCACTTTTCTGAACATTAGTGACATGAAGTAGGGCGTATGCTTTAGAGACCCCCCCCCACAAGTCCAAGAAACTCTGAAAAAGTCCAATATTTCCAGATTTTCTTGTTATGTCATGTTTCACAAATATGATTATTGAATTGTAATCCCATATTAAGTTACTGGTTTTATTACTGTTCATCTCCGAAATCCTGTCTCTGTTTCATTTCCAACATACTCTTGATTCTTCCAGTCAGCTCTCGTGCTCCCTTCCTTCTCCAACATTTTCCGTTGAAACAGTGGAAAAAGTTTCACAGGCACAGTCTCTCTGTGGTCTTTATTATGAGAAGAACAAGAAGCTGAATCTTCTTCTGTTTCACAGCCCACTTTTTGTTGCACAAACATTTCTATTTCCTCCTTAGCATGTACTTCATCAAAAATTATTTTATCCCTCCAGGGATGAATATCCTAAAGCTGGTTGGGTATAACAGTTTGAATCTCACACCTGCGTCTCAACATTTTCTGAATAGTGGAACAAATTAGATCCTCTTCTGTCTGGTGTACAATGAGTATTATTCTCCATAAATACGCTGCTATCTCCCACTTTAAGTAGCTTGTCCTTCTGCCCCAGTTTTGTCAGACTCAACTCCTTGTGCTGGTAGGATTGCATCTTTACTATTAAAGGTCTGGGTTGCTTTCTTGGAGCCAGGTTTGGAGCATACACACAGTGTGCCCTTTCATCTAATAACTCCTGCTTGAGGAATACCAGTCCAGTTGCTTATTTGTGCTTTCATAAAATGAATGCAGTCTGTTCATTCCAGTTTCTCTCGTATACTTGAAAAACTTAGGTTTTTCCTATGTGCACTGTCCTCTAATTCTATTATTTTTTTAAACATTTCTTCCTGAGCAGTCTTATATTCAGCCATCTTTTTCTTTATTTCAATCTCTGATATTTGCAGATTTATCGTCTAATCTGAATATCTGTTTAAAGCTTCTTCCATTTTTTCCAACCTTTTGTTGTTTGTGTTGATATACTCCATCAGTGTTTTGTTTATTTTAACCAGGTCTATATGAAATTGTCTTCTATCTTCCTGTAGGTTGCTGGAAGTCATGTCTGAATGTTGCATTGCTTTTTGCTGAACAGCTGCAGAACTCTCCCCAGTCAGTGTTTCTTGCTCATTTTTTTTGTAGCTGATTTTTTTCAGGTTTTCTGTATTTCTTTATTCTTGGTATCCAGGCAGTGCAGTTACTAGCCAATTACTGAAATTTACCCATGAGCACAAGTCTGCTGGCCTTCTCTGCTGAGTTTCTGTTTTCACACTGGGAGAACTAGAAATAAGCCGCTACTCAATGTGCAGCCATCTTGGAAGTTCTCCTCTAGACAGGTTGCTTGATAGAAATTTGAAGTTTAAATTACGGATTGCTAGTCATTGTTTCTTCCATTCTGAATCTCACCATACAGCTAAGCCCTAATTGTGTGAATGGTGCAGGTTGAGTAATGGACACTGTGAGTTATTCATTCCTAGATGTGCCTAACTTTGTGTGGTGGATTTCATTGAAAGCAACAAGGTGATATTTCTAAATACTTCTTGAATAGTTAAAGGCTTTTTTGCCCAAAATGTAAAGCAAACCTGGATAAAGTGAAATATGAGGAAAAGCTCTCACAGGTGTTGGAGTAAAATTTGATTGAACCTGATACATATTCTTTCACATTCCATGGAGTTCACATCTAGTTTGGAGTTAGTTTGGCCCTCTGTAGAAAAACAAAGCTATATTCAACCATCCACAGCAGAGGCAATTTCCAGACCAATTTCCTGCTCCAAGATGGTAATAATTAGCAGAATCAGGGATACTCCAATCTCCCTTCAGGGGACAAGAAGCTAATCTCTGAGGCTTTGCTAACCCACCGTGAAGACCAATGCGGGTGGTGATCTCTTCTTCCACTTAACTGCATAATTGGCCATTACTTGGAACAGGCGGGCAAGGACAGTTCTATCCATGGACTGTTGCATTCTTTCCAATACTCCATCCCAACCACACACACTACCCTTATCTGAAATCCCACCCTATCAGAGGAGTGCAGTAAGAAAAGAAGAGTTAAACTTATTGCAAAAATGAGCCATCTGGGAGGTCGCACAGTACCATACGGGATGTTGTTTTTACTCCAGGTTGGTTCTTTTTTTCCCAAAAAGACCAAGCACTTCATGCTCATACTATATCTGAACAGCTTGATTTTTTTCCCATTAAAGTCCTTTTCCTGCATAGTCATGATGCTGTACCCTGTCTATAAAAAGTAGACTGGATATGCTCTCTGGTATACAGGATGCTTGTCTTTAAATGAGAATTAATAAGGTTTCCAGGATGTTTGTATGGTTCTGGGTAGAAGCCAGCCATTACCGGTTCTAGACACTTAAATTTGAACTTTTTTCAGTCCCCCACTTTGTTTATGAAGTGCATGTCTGTAGGCGAGACAAATCAGAGGCTGCAAAGAGTAACAGTATTTCCATACTTGGGCTATCTCCTTGCTGTCAAAATGATGGACAGCTTGATTTCATCCAGGGAGTTTGTCTCTCTCCTGTATATTACAATCTGTGGGCATTGTAACAAACACTGCAACATCTCAGATCGAGCCCAGTCATGCTAGCCCTCTCAATGATTTCTTAATTCTGTAGTTATATTTATTGTTTTTACTTTTCTGTAACCCTAACCATAAATCTTAATGTCTATCTCTTTCTGTGAATTTCTTAGAACCTTTAAAGCGTTCTCTTTCACGTTCCTTACTTGCCATCCTTTCCTACTATTCCAACTTTCAGTTTTCTTTGCAGATTTAGTTTAACTGCCCTCTGTATTTTTCTTCTGGTTCACTGTTACAGTTGTTCTTCTAAAGAGGTGCTATGTGATTATTCCTAGAAGTACAGTGATACTAATTTGTGGTGATGTGTGCTTTTCCATAGGTTCATAGGTGTTTACTAGGCAATGTCCACAAGGGCCTTTTTAAGCCTAACCAGGCATCCCAAATCTCTGACGAGTTCTGATACCCTTGATAAGTGTAAGCATGGGCCTGGGATGTGAATCATTTATAGGTTACCTGTTTGCATCAGAGACATAGGTGGCAAACCAGGAATGAATTTCCAGTATCCCATCTAGTTGTCCAAGTTGCAGTTGAATTGGATTAGGGAGGGAACTCTGCTTCACATGGATAGGGAGCATGTTCCATAGACTGGGTGGTCTCTGGGATACATACCTACCTCTCCAGCAGGTCCTGTTTATATCACAGGCAAGGTTTAAGTTTTTAGAACTGGTAATTCTGGTACTGTTTATTTGTGGATATGCAGGAGGTTCATCAGAGTGGGGTCTGACAATGCCGTGTATGCCAGGCATAGATCTCCCCTCAAAAGCCTGTAGGAGACAGAATACAGGGATATAGGGCCTTGAGGCAGTCAGGATAGGACAAATTACTTACGAACTGTATTTTTCAATTTTCAGTTTGCTTTATAATTCTGTTGGCTACTAGAAGTTGCTATGAGCCAACAGGCTGATGGATAATATGTTTGCTTGATTAGTTTTAGTAATGGCAGTCTGATGAAGTGATTTTATCATGAAAGGGCTTACTACCTTTAATTAAAAGTTTTTACTCTGAGGCTATGTATTCTGGTACTTTTTTGTTTTTTGAAACTTCAGAAAGTCTTTTTTGACTCCCTTTTTTTCTGGGTTGAAAGATTCAGACGGTCCCTTTGCTAGCATCCCTACCTTGTCCCAAGGCCTTGACCCTCATCTCCTTCTTTCAAACTATTTTTCCACTAGCTTCCATTACAGCCAAGGAGTTTCTCAGAGCTCTGGGTTTCATCCACTATCCCTATGCTCCCTCTGGCCAAACTTCACATGAGGAAGTTTCAGTGGATGTTCATCCCCCTCTTTCCTTTCAGGAGCTGTTCACAGACTCTTCAGATGTAGAATGGGGAGCAGCTTTTGGCTCCCTAAAGGTGCAGGGGGTGTGGTCTCCTCTTCAAAAGGAGGAGCACATTATTCTGAAAGAGATGAGAGCCCTTTTGCTTGCTCTTCAGGTTTTTCATCCTCTTTTCTCCCCGGGACTTCTCAAGGTGTTTATAGACCAAGCCACAGTGATGTGGTATGTCAAACTGGGGTGGGGGGCAAGATCTTATCTTCTTTGTCAGTTGGCACTCCTGGTATGGGCTCTTGCTGTCCAGTATCAAGTGACTTTTCAGGTAGTTTACATTCCCTCAAGTCAAAATGTTGTGGCAGACACACTGAGCAGGTCCTAAACTCAATTCCACCAATAGATACTTCACAGAGATGTGTTTCTGGACATTGCCTACCAGTGGTGTACTCCTCAAGTAGACCTAGTTGCCTCTCCTCTGAACAAACAGCTTCCTCTGTTTTGTGCCATAGTCAAAGGTCCTCTGGTGTAGAAGGTGGATGCCCTCTCCTTTTTTTGGAAGGGGATATTTCGTTATGCTTTTCCTCCCCTTCCCCTCATTCCAAAACTCGAGGATGCCCCCAAAAACTTGTTGGTGGCTCTTTGTTGGCCGAGACAGCATTGGTTCCTTCTTCCTTTGCATTTAGCCAAGGACAGTCATCACAAGTTACTTTACAGGGTGGACCTACTCACACAAGACAAGGGATCTCTCATCCATCCCCACTTGTCCACTCTTCAACTGACTCTGGGTGATCGGATTTTGATTCCACATAGCCACCTTTTTTCTGAAGATGTGCTTAGGATCTTGCAGGAGGCTAGGAAATCCTGCTTACCCAAATGGAATAGGTTTTCTGTTTGGTGTCTTGTAACCTGGATCTACTTTCTGTGGATGTTCCTTTGGTTGTCTCTCATCTGTGTGAATTGCTCAATATGCTGCTTATTCTTCTGTTAAGGCCCACTTGTCAGCTATCTCTGCTTATCTGCCTTTATCTCCTTCTTTAGCATCTAGATTTGAAGCTAAACAATTCCTTAACAGCGTCCTTTATATTAGGCCTCCCAGGAAACCTGTTCCTCCTCTCTGGAATCTTAATTTTGTTTTGGAGAAATTGACTGTGGCTCTTGTTGAGCTTCTAGTTTCAGTGTTCTTGCAGCATTGCTGTTGTTAGCCCTTCTGCCAGACTGGTGTCTGAGCTTAAAGCCCTATGGCACGTCCTCCTCTTTTGGTGTTTCATAAGGACAGGGTGTCCTTCTGTACTAATCCTTCTTTTATGCCCAAGGTGGTGAATGAGTTGTTATATAATCTATTCATTCGCCCACTTTTTTTTCTCTCCACAATCTGCCAGTGGGAAGGTGCTTTTCATGTTGGATGTGCATAGACAACTTGGATTTTATTTGGATAAGTTTGACTATTAGGAAATCTGATCAGCTCTTTGTTTCCTTTCGTCACAGGTCCTTGGGATTAGCTGTATCCAAGTAACTT
Organism: Protopterus annectens; assembly: GCF_019279795.1. Taxonomy (NCBI): domain Eukaryota; kingdom Metazoa; phylum Chordata; order Ceratodontiformes; family Protopteridae; genus Protopterus; species Protopterus annectens. Next base: position 862,313,796 of record NC_056735.1, on the reverse strand, counting down.
ATTTCTTCTTCAATCTCGAAAGCCGTTTCTTTTTGTTAATCTTTTTATGGTAAGAGCCTTTCTTTTTCTGTTGAGGCTCATTCTACTAGTGCTGTGGCTTCTTCTGGTGCTTTTTTTCAAGAATTTGGATACTAACTCTATTCTTGAAGCAGCTACTTGTACTTCTGTGCATACATTTACCAAGCAATACATGTTGGGTGGAATCTCCAAAGCAAGAGCTGGTTTTGCTAGGGCCATACTTCATGGCTTCCTAGAGGGCTGTGCTGGTCCTTCCTCCTCCCAAGTGTTTTTTTGAGCTTTGGCACTCTCCCTAATGTAAAGAGTACTGCAACAGTGAGATGGAAGAACATAGTATAGTCGTGCAAAATCTTACCATAACTGTAGACGTTTTTCTCTTTACTGCTGCAGTATTCACTACATCCCAACTCTCCCCTGGTCCATTTGTCTTCAAGATGTATTGGTTGCCTCTCATTTTTCCTTTGACTGGCATTCCTACTGGGGCTTTCAGTTCTGAGGATGGTATGTCCAGATGTCCCCTTTATGCCCTACGCTACTCGAGGAGCATACGTGTGACAGACATATGATGTAGCTTAAAGCAAACTTAGGCTGTGGTATACTGACTAGATGTTGGACTGCCCTAGGCAGGAGATCCATAATGTTATGAATACTGCAATAGTGAAGAGAAGGACATCTACTGTTATGGTAAGAATTTACCCAACTGTATTTTCTTCAGTCTTTCAATTTTTCATACTTCATCCCAGACCTGACACAGAATTTCAGCTGTTTACAAGCATTCTGTTAATTCTAATCCCATTTCCTAATGACAAGGATGATAAAGCTATAGATAAGCTTGGGGGGGAAATGTGTGTTTCTCATACCTTGATTGTCAGAATTTTGAATCGTCAGGTGCAAATGTTAGTTTATACTGACTGTGAAATTATGAGAAAAGTCTTGGCTATGGTTACTAGTTATGAGGATAAATCTGCAATGTGTACTTCTCTTCTGTTTTTTTGAGTCGTTTCCCAAGGTTGGAAGTGTGTTTATGACTTTATAGATGCTGCTTCCAGGATGTTGCCACTGGTGCTATTTTGAAGAGATTTGCCTGGCTGCTTTCTCAGAACCCCCCCTAAAAGATCACAAATGAAACTGAGTTCTCCTTTGGAAAGAGATTTAATTTTTTGGACCCTCTGCTGTAGAGGTTATCATAAAATGTGATGAGAGAAGTAATATGATTCAGGGAATTTCTCAGATTTTTCAGCCGCCCTTCTCTGTTTTCCGGGGGATTTTTTCTGCTCCTTCATCCAGTTTTTCAAGGAAAAAAGCAAGCAGTCTCAGCAGAATTCTAGTAAGCAGACATTTAATAAGGGGTGGCAGGTAAGTTCTAAAAACACATCTGGTACTCTCTACAACAAATGACAGTGAAACAAGGCAGATAAGTATGAGATCTTGTCCCATCCCCTACCCTGGCAATTTCTTAACCCTTTTAGAAAGCCTGAATCTCTATTGCTGTCTTTGGCAACCTATTACTTCAGACAAATGGGTTCTGAATGTGATCCATCTAGCATACAGATGGCAGTGGGAGGAAATTTCCTCCTTTTCAGTGGATTCCCCCTCATCTGCCAAACCAAATTTTTCTCTTCCCTCCTGTCCTACATTATATGCTGTCTCGGGGTAATAGAAGCAGTTCATCCTTTCCAATTGGGGAAGGATTTTTATTCAAGAATGATCTGAGTGCCAAAGAAAGAAAATTCCTGGAGATCAGTTCCTGGAGATCAATTCTGGATTTTTCTTTTCTGAATCAGTTTGTGATTTTGCCCAAGATATTCTTCTGTTCTCATGTTGCAGTATTCAAAACCCATGGGTTATCATCTGCTAGCTTACCTGAATGTCTAGCCAGCATTCAAAAGCTTCTAGTCACTGCTAGGTATGTGGGACGTTTGTTGTTGGCTGAGGGTGCGTGGGCCATAAAAATACCTTTCCCAGAACTTCTCTGCCACCAGTCGAACGTCCGCTCTTCCTGTCGTCCCTGCCATTGGATCTTCGAATTTAAAAGATAAGTACCCTATTGGTGTATTTTTTTGATTCTTTTGGGTCACTGAATGCCTGTTTAGGTTCATGTTACCCAGGAAAGGAAAGTGCAGTTGCAGACGTCCGATCCCCAATAAGGATTCCCACTAGCTCTGCCTTTTCTGCTAGGGCCTACATATGATTATCAAACTTTTGCAATCTGTCAGGCCTTTGTAGCTAAGACACACCACAGTTGTCTGCACACGCTAGCGATGGAAGGGCCATCCGGTCAGACTGAAGAGAAACCCAAAAAGAAGAACAGTGTTTCCAGGCCTGAACCTGCTGCTGCACCTCCTCCACCCGACGTCCCTCCATGGACCAACATTCGCCTGGGGGAATGTTTGGTATCTGCTGATGTAGGTATAGCAGGTACTGCTTGGGAGGCCGCAAAACCTTAGGCACTACACCCTCTAGGCCTTCCCTGGAAAAGAAGCAAAAGACTACTAAACATGTCTACCCCTTGCAGAAAGCCAACCTGAGTGGCGGGCCTTTTCCCAGAGCCTGTTTAATGCTTTTATGTCCCTAAGGCCTACTATGCCTGCTTCTTCTCCGGCTGGTCCCCCACTTATTAGTCCCAGCCCTCAGGTCGAGGACACACTCCAACCTGAAGCGAGGATTCCTCAGACTCCTCTTTGGAGGATTCTCTTTCATATGTATCTCGGATGCCATCCCCCCTTGAATATGCCCAGGAGAGGACCTCCCCTTTGGTGAGACCATCTCAAAAATGAGAGAATATTTTAAGTGGGATTCCTCTGAAATGTCAGAGGTCCAAAAAAGATACTATGAGCTCTTGCAAATGGACACTTCTGCTCCTTCTGCCATTCCTCTGGTCTTACCAGCCTTCTTGGATGCCTTCAGTGCAGCCTCTGTGAATCCTGATTCCAAACCACCTGCACCTCAAAGGCCTGACAGGTTCTATAAGGCCCCTAAGAGGCAAAATGTCTGATTAAATGCTGTGTTGCAGATCCTGGCATTGTTTCAGTTTCTGCAGATAAACCATCCAGACTGCTTCCCTCCACCTCTGACCTTCCTACAGACAAGGACCATAAGGCAAGGAAGCGCATTGGCAAAAAAGTTTACACTTCTGCTACCTTGGCCTTTAGGGCAGAAAATTACCAGATGCATATGTCTAAGTATGCCCTAGCTCTTTTGACTCTGGTCACCAATCTTTTAGCAGATCTCCCCGACTAAGCTTCTAAGGCTCAGATATCTAACCTCATCTCATTGTCTTCTCAAGTCACAAGACATTCAGTTAGATGCAGCTATGATGCTGCCGAAGGCTCTCGCAGATCTGCAGCCTCTGCCTCAGTCATTAGAACTTACTTATGGTTAAGACTATAGCCCTTACCGATGATATTCGGGCCAAACTTCTGGACGCTCCTCTGGATAACTCTGCCCTTTTTGGGACTAAAGTGGCTGAGCTATTCAAGACCCTTCAGCAAAAGGGGAAGGAAAGCCAGGACCTCAAACACTTGTTCATTTCCCCTTTCCCCAAATTTCACAGGGACTACCCCACCAAGACCCAGTTCATTCGAAAACACTGCTCCACCCCCCCCCCCAATTCTAGGAGCAGAAAGAGCACCAGGAAGCAGCAGACCCCTTCCAAGCCTGCTCAGACTCCTGCCCAGAAACCTCAGATCTGAAGTAGGATATTCATTTGTCTGCAACCTGTGGGTTATGGATCCGATATCGGATCCGAACCGGCATAGTTTTCCAGCTATGGATCCAAGCTCTCAGCTCCTCCCCTCACCCATAATGCCCTGCTCTACCCTCATGACCTCAGATCTTGTTTGCCGCGCTGGTAACTAGATGTGGATTTCATAGCTCTCAGCTAAGTGGATATTTCTTGTTTAAAAATAGAGAATTTTTGCCTTCTTTAACTTTTTTTGTGAAAGTTGTAGGTTTCCTATTATTATTGACTGTTTTTAGTTTAATATAATTTTCAGTACTAAATTTTATTCCCTCCCTGGCTGTGCGTAGAGTGTGTGTGAGGCCTGTGTGATTCTTTATTGTTTTAAGTTACTTTCTGTAACTTTTGGTTAACTTTAGTGACTATGGCTGAACAGCCTAAGTCAATATTTTCTAAATGCTCGAGTGTGGCCATAAGCTCTCACGGCTGATGGCCACACACGGTGTGTTAAGTGTCTTGGGGTTGAACACCTCACATCTGGTTGTTCCATTTGTGCAGGGTTCAACCCCAGGGCACTGAAGGAGCGGAGGTCCAAGCTGGTCTTGGCGGGTCTTTTACCGCCCGGACTCGGCTCCGACCCCGCTCGCCGGGACTCCTGCGGCTGCAGTTGTTCCCCCTGTGGCACCCCCTCCTGCTCCTGGGACTCAAACTCCGCTTCAGGACAGGAGAGGGATGCATCTAAAAGGACGGAGGAGAAGCACCACTGGCGGGCGAGACCTCTGTTTCGGCCCGCCAGCCAGGCTTCTCCCCGGCTCCTTGTTGGTGCGGTCTCCTCCTTCTCGGCTCCGGTCACCTGTGTGCTTCTCACGGGTCCTGAGGAGGAGGAGACCCGATCTCCGTCGAGGCTATCGAGGAGGCATTCCAGGCCTACCTCGGTAGCCTCGTCGAATCTACCCATAGCCTTTCGGATGCTGATCTGGACGGATGATGAGAAGGTTCATCCAGGCCCAGATGCAGATGGGAGTGCTCTTGCCTCCCCTCGGGGAGCTCAACACCCTTTTCAAGCCTATTGCTCCTTCTCCGACCCGCTACCGGGTTGGAGCAACTGGAGCCGAGCAGCTTCGGGGGAGGTCGGAGCCGATAGTACTTGGTACCGGATCCGACCCTGCCCTAGTGCGTCGGACCCGATCTCGGAGCCTGGATCGAGCCGGATCCGGGGATCAGTGCTCCTTGGCGCCCGTCTGTGTCGGGCGCACTGTCGCCGGATCCGAGTGCCAGCGCCGGCTCCGATCCTCTTCGGATCGAGGGAGCCGATTGTCGGATCCTTTGGTGAGGTCGGCTCCCCGGCTTTGATGTAGTGGAGAGGGCTCTGTTGAGGGTCTCGGACCCCGGCACTTGCCGGCTCCGTCCAGCTCCCTCTGCACTGGGCCAGGCTTCCACCATCCGGCCCTGGGACAGCCCGTTTCTGTGCCCCAAGTTGCTCCCATGGAGCAAATTGCTGCTTAGAGGACTCCTCTGACAGCCCCCAGAGGAGGCTCCTGCAAGCATCGTGCAAAAGGAGGCACATTGACTCCCTGAGTCTCTCACTGAAGACACGGACTTGGAGGAAGGGAAGGCTCCCCACGGTCACCCCGAGGATGTCTCCTTGGAGACATCATGGAAATACTCCGTATTAGGGGGTGGTCTGCCCCAAGTCTTCCTCGGACGAGTCCGTGTTCTTGGAGGCATTGAAGCGGGCCCGTCTACCTCTTGGGTGTCCCCTGCCGACCCCTGGTGGACCTTATTACCACCAGAGCGTGGAAGAAACGGGAAACCGTGGAGCAAATTCCCAAAAGAGCTGACAAAATCCTTAGCACAACTTCTGACAGGACCCATTGGAGTAAGGGGCCTCCTGTAGATGCCATGTTGATGGCGGCCACAAAGGGAACTGGCTCAGGAGAGTCCCTCAGTCCACCCACCGAGCAAGGAGTCTCGGATGATGGACCGCTTGGGAAGCGGATGTTCAGTTCGGCGACCTTCGGTAAGGCGCTGAACTATTTGGCACATGTTATTTGGATGCAGCGAGACCTTATTAAGAATGCGCTGCATCCCCAGTCCATTTCGAGGAGGACAGAGTTCTGCACTCCACCAAAATGGCCACTCTTAGGTCAGTCACAAATACTTCTATGCGGCTACTCTCCCATGCTACGGAGGCCGCTAGAGCTCTTGAGGACAGGACTGGTCACGAGGCGTCAGGCCTGGCTCCGCCACTCGATTTTTCTGAGCCCTTCAAAGGCGTTTTTGCAGCGCCCTTTGATGGTTCTGCTCTGTTTGGCAAGACCGTTCGAGGCGTTGACCCAGGCGAGAAGGGCGGGGAAGGCGCTGTCTGCCGTCGGAATCCGCTTCTCTGCACCCCAGAGGCCCTATTCTAGGAACCAAAGGGTCAGAAGAAGATGTGGTTCGAAGTTCGCAGTCCCAGCCTGCTCGGACAACCAGTCCTTCCGTGGCAGAGGAGGACAGGGAGGGCCGCCCTAGAGGCAGAGGGGCTCCCAGAAACTTCGGGTCAGGGAACCTTTCTCTGAGCGGCCAGCGCAGCAACCCTGAGGTTGCCCGACTGCTCTACTCTGGAGGCAGTCGGGGACGTTCGGGGCACCTAGCGGCATGGGAGTCCATAACATCGGACGCTGGGTTCTCCAAATCATATCCAGGGGATATCGCATTCCTTTCCTTCACCTTCCAAAGATGAAGTCCCTCCCAGGCGTACCACCCGGTCAAGGGAGGCAGCTTTGTGAAATTGGCCATCTGCTAGAGAAAAGAGCCATCCAGCCCGTTCCCCAGACCAGATCGGATCAGGGTTCTACTCAGATTCTTTTAGTGCCAAAAGGCGGGGAACTAAGACCAATCCTAGACCTCTCTCTCTTGAATCTGGCAGTCCCCAAAGAAAAATTCGAATGGTCACTCTACAATCTATTCTCCCCTTCTGGGAGAAGGCCACTGGATGTGCTCGATAGATCTCAAGGATCGTACTACCACATCCTAATGGACAGGCGCTCAGGAGGTTTCTCCGCTTCGGCTGGGAGCCAGTCACTACCAGTTCGGGTCCTTCCCTTTGGTCTCACCACAGCCCCAGGGTGTTTACCAAAGTACTAGCAGTGGTAGCGGCCCACCTGAGGCTTCAGGGGTGCAGGTCTTTCCCTACCTGGACGACTGGCTCCTTACCGCCCCAACAAGGCATCTACTTCTCTCGGCGAGACTCCTTTCTCCATCTTGCTCCATTTCTGGGCATCACAATAAATACAAACAAGTCCAACCTGGGCCCACTCAGCTCTTAGATTTCATAGGGGCCAGACTAGACACAAGGAGTTTACGAGCCTTCCTCACTCGCGGACAGAGTTCTAAATCTGCAGCTCCAGGTGCGGGCCATTCTCCATTCATGTTCTGTTCCAGCGGAGTTGGTCCTGAGGGCTCTAGGGTCCATGGCGTCGATAGCACTTCTTCCTCTTGCCAGGCTCAATATCGCATTCTGCAGTGGGCGCTCTTAGTACAGTGGTCATACCTTGCTCTCCCATGCATCATCCCATAGCGATCAGCAAGGCTTGCAAGCGGTCCCTCTTGTGGTGGCTCCACTCCCGGATCTCCACGAGGGTCGCCCATTTGTGCTTCTCCCCTCTCGCCACGGTGACCACGGGCGCCTCCGCCTCGGGTGGGGGGCATTTTCGGGCGGACAGTCCAAGGCACGTGGAGCGATTCAGAGACCTTACTGCATATCAATGTTCTAGAGATGAGAGCAGTGCTCTTAGCGTTGCTAGCACTTCAGGACTTTCTTCCCTTGGGAACAATTGCGATTCAATCGGACAATATGTCTGTTGTCTGGTACATCAACAAGCAAGGGGAACAAGGTCTTACCCTCTTTGTCGAGAGGCCATGAGAGTTTGGGAATGGGCAATTTCCACCGAGCGCTTTCTCAGAGCACGCACATTCGGGTCGGTCCAACATCCTAGCGGACAAGCTCAGTCGCACCATTCTGACCCCTTACGAGTGGTCTCTCAATTGTCAAGTAGCGGAGCATATTCGCACGGTGGGAACCCCTTCATGCGATCTTTTGCTTCTCCCTCAAACACCAAGTCGCGACAGTTTTTTGCTCTAATACCTCCTCCCGGAGGTACCCCAAGAGACGCTCTGGTGCATGCTTGGCCACCCGGTCTTCTGTATGCCTATCCACCCTTGCCTCTGATGCTGCAAGTTCTTCAGAAAGCCTCTCGGGTGGGTTGCAGAATGATTCTCATTGCTCCATTCTGGCCTCGACAGATCTGGTTCCCCTTCCTAAGGTCTCACTCGGTGAATCCTCCTTGGATTCTAGATCCCATTCGGATCTGATATCCCATCCTTCCTGCATTCCTCCTCCGAACCTGGACAACCTGAAGCTGACCGCTTGGCTGCTCCAGTTCCACTCTTGATAAGGACTCGGTATTTCTTCACGGTAAAGGCTATTTTGGTGGCGGCTCATAAACCATCCACTAGAAAGGTTTACGAAGCAAATGGAAGCGTTTCTCTGTTTGGGCGGGCGGCAAGGCCTAAATCCCTTCACGGTTCCTCTCCCTGTAGTGCTTGATTTTCTAACCTCTCTCTTTAATGATGGTGCCAGCAGTTCCACAGTCAAAGTTCAACTGGCGGCAATTTCTCACTATCACATTGGTCATGAGTCTAATCCTCTTATGTCAGCCAAATTGTGCAAAACATTTCTTAAAGGTACTTTCCTTCTCAGGCCCCTATAAAGCAAGCAGTTCCTCCTTGGGAACTTTCTTTGGTCCTACAGGCCTTGACCGCTCCCCCTTTGGAGGGCGCGGCTTCGGTGGATCTCAAATTCTTGTCCTACAAGACAGCCTTTTTGGTAGCCATTACATCAGCCAAGAGAGTTTCTGAACTTCAAGCTTTATCAGCTAAACCTCCTTACTTGGTATTTCATCCGGACCGTGTCTCCCTCAGGACCAACCCGTCCTTCCTTCCTAAAATCGCTTCTGAAGCAAACATCAATCAATCTATTAACCTCCCTGTTTTCTTCCCTAAATATGAAAACAAAGGTGAATACAAGCTACACTCACTAGATGTTCACAGGCAACTTAGATTTTATCTCAACAGGACAGCTGGTCATAGGCAATCCGACCAGCTGTTTATTTCCTTTGCAAATTTCAATTTGGGCAAGCCAATTTCTAAAGTTTCTCTGTCCCGCTGGATTTCACAGTGCATTTTATTGGCTTATCAAGCGTCAGGAAGGCCGCACGGGGTGTTCATGCCCATTCAACCCGGTCAGTTTCTACCTCGGCAGCCTTCAAGGCTAGGATTCCTCTAGATGATATTTGTGCAGCAGCCACGTGGGCTTCATCTCATACATTTATTTCTCACTATAAGTTGGATCTTGCATCTAGGGGTAGAGCATCCTTTGGCTCAGCGGTGCTCCGAATATCCTTCCATGATGGCGCCCAAGATTCAGGTAGCTGGGGACTCTGTCCCACAGGTTGCAGACAAATGAATATCCTACTTCAGATTTAGAAGTTATGTACTCACCATAGCGTTCCATCTGAGTAGGTGTATTCATTGTCTGCAACCATCCCGCCCTCCTATCCCCCTGGCCTTTCAGTTTCCTGCATATTCCGTGTTACCCTTTTGAGGGTATTGTTGCTTTGGCAAACTCGATCTGAGGTCATGAGGGTAGAGCAGGGCATTATGGGTGAGGGGAGGAGCTGAGAGCTTGGATCCATAGCTGGAAAACTATGCCGGTTCGGATCCGATATCGGATCCATAACCCACAGGTTGCAGACAAATGAATACACCTACTCAGATGGAACGTTATGGTGAGTACATAACTTCTAATTTCAGGACAGGACAGGTAGCCTGTAACTACCTGTCTATGCTGTCCACCTACCAGACTCCATTCCCCCGTCCTTAAGGCCCTCTCACGGTCTTCCAGTTTGGCAAAGCATTACCTCAGACAGGTGGCACTTGTCCATTATAGAAAAAGGTTATTTCATGACCCGGATTATCTCCCTGTTTTTTGAGGCATCCCACAGCCACCCAAAGACCAGCTCTCTCTTTTCCAGCTAGTCATAGACCGCTTCCTTTCTCAAAGAACCATACAACCTGTCCCCCTTGCAGAAAAGGGAAAGGACTTTTACTCCAGACTCTTCCTTGTCCCAAGGAAGGATGGACCACGGAGACTTATCCTGCATCTCTCTCACCTCAACCTTTTCTTACAAGTACCCACCTTAAACCTTAAGTAAACTTAGATTCGGAAAATGCATATCACATTCCTATTCATCCATATTCTAGGAGCTTCTTAAGGTTTTTTGTGTCTGGATCAACTTTTAGTTCTCTGCCTTATTAATTTCTCCAAATCTTTTGGTTTCTAATACCTTGACAGGAATGGACCCCATTCCTAAGTTGAAGTATGATTAAAGTTCATGAAACTAGCATTGTTTCAATCTTTGATGTCAGCCAGAAGGGCAGTTTGCAGCACCCGCAGTGTTCCCAGTAATGACTCCTCCTGCAATTCATTCAGATTTGCATGTATTGGTAACATATCCGAATACAATTGTAGATTATTTTTTATAAGACCCGTTGCTCCTACTACTATTGGAACTGTCTGGGTATCTTTTTTCCACATTGCTGTTATTTCTACTTGCAAATCCTAATATTTTCTGACTTTGTCTCTGTCTGTGCACAAGACACTGTAGTCAGTGGGTGTAGCAGATGTTCTTCATCTCACATTGCTGCAGTCCTTACACTTGGGTAGTCCGCTGTCCTCGGTCGGCCCGAATATCAAAGTATAAGGCTGACGTCGGTCAAGGCGCATTTGACTGACATCAGGACGTCAGGGTACAAATGCGCATGACCGACGTCATATCCTCAGTCTTTTTTGCCGCATGGTCCGATGCAGAAGCAGCATTGCAAGTGCCGGTTGGCGTTCTGAAATTTTTCGATTTCTGAGTTTCAGACCGAGTCAAAGTTGGCTAAGTACCCCGTTGGGGAATATTTTGTTTTTTTCTTGCCTCGGTGGTTTACCGGATGTCAGAAAAAGTGAATAATTGTATTTCTTGTGGGAAACAGATACCGCATAGAGACTATCATACTTTGTGTATTCCTTGTTTAAGGCCTGAGCACGACGTTGTTGGGTGTCGCTCTTGTGCTAGATTCAATAAGCGCACTATAAAGAGAAGGTTAGATTGTGCCAGGTTAGTCTTCGGGAAGCGGTGCAATTATAAAATGCCGTCCGATGCTCCGACTCCCGCTTCTTCGAAGAAGCGCAAGGACAAAGCAGTTAAGCCTAGGCTAGAAGAACCGTCAGTACGGACGCGGTTCTTTAGAGGTGTCGGTGGAGCGGTGGTTCCACGGAGGTTTCTTTGGGATCCCAGGGAGAGACTTTGTTATTGCAGGATGTGGCCTCTCAGGAGGCAGGTCAGGCTGAAGGGGCTTCTCAAGTTACTATACTCCCCTCCCTTCCTAGGGTGGTCAGGCCCTCTCCTTCGGTTTCCAAGCCTTCTCCCAGAGGCAGGCCAGGTTTAGCTTCAGTTGGTGTCACCCCTAGTTCTTCAGGGACTGTGCCCAAGAAGCATATGCTTAAAATGGCAGAAGATTTGATTACTTTGATTAGGGGTTCTTTGCCCCCTCCTGATAAGAGACCTAGGGTGGAGCCTGAGCTAGGGAGTTTTGAGCAGGCTTCGGATGTTTCAGAGTCTTCGGCTGAAGACTTGCAGGGGTATTCTCCTTATTCTGATTCGGATGTGGATGATTCTACTCCTTCTGCTTCTCCTCCTGAGGATTTTTCTTTTTCAGAAACTCTTCATTCCATGAGGAGCATTTTAAGTGGGAAGGTCAGGACTTCTCTGATTCCAGGAAAAGGCTTAGGGAATTTTTGTTTTACCCCAGCATAGGCCTTTGGCTATACCTCCTGTTTTGGATGTGGTGGAATATGTTTTTACAGATGCTTCTCTTAATCCTGATTCTTTGCCTCCTGCTCCTGTTAAACCGGATAGGTATTACAGGGTGCCTGAAGCTCATAAGTATCTTTTTAAGAGTCCTAGGGCAGACCCAGAAACTGTTAGTCAGGGGCCTAAAGGTGTTAAGGCTTCTGTTGTCAAGAATCCGGTTCCTACAGATAAAGAGGCCAGGGCTTTGGATAGATGGGGAAAGAAAGTTTATACTTCTTCCACTCTAGCTATGAGGGCTTTGAATTGTCAGTTCCACATGTTGAAATACCAAAACCATCTCCTTTCACAATTGAAGTCTAAGGTTGATGCTCTGGCGGAAGGTATTGATTGTAAAGAGTTACAAGATTTAGTACATGTTTCTGAACAGGTGGGTAAGCATTCTTTGCAATGTGGTTTTGATGCTGTACAGGCCTCGTCTAGGGTGGCTGCCACTGGGTCAGTTCTTCACAGGCACGCCTGGCTGAGGGATCAGAATTTATCTGACCATGTTAAAACAAGGATTTTAGATGCTCCTTTACAATCTGATGTGTTGTTTGGTTCTCCTGTTGAGACAGTTTTAAAGAAAATGGAAGACAAGGCTAAGTCTATGCAGACTGTTAAAGATTTTTTGCAGGTTCAGCCTCCAAAGTTTAGTAGAAATTGGCCTACTAAGGGGTGGTCGTATCCTTCTTATGATTCCCAGTCTAGGGGTAGATCTAGAGGTGGTAGGGGCAGAGCTCAGGGCTCTTTCAGGCCTAGAACAGGGAGTTCTCCTGCATAGTCTTCGGGTGAGGGCAGGGGTCAGTCCTTTCGTAAACAGACCCAATGACCTACCTTTTCAGCTGCCAGAGCCTTCGTCTGGCAGCACCTTTGGGAGGAAGGTTGGCACTTTTCAAAGAAAATTGGAGTTTAATTACCCAAGACAGATGGGTATTGGATATCATACACCACGGTTACAGGTTTTATTTCCATACCTTGCCTCCTTTCAAAGGCATGCCAGACGTTCCTCCTCAACAAAGAATAGAGGCTCACAAGCAAATTTCTCTGTTACTCCAACTAGGGGCCATTCAGCCGGTCCCTATGCCAGAAGTGGGCCTAGGATTTTATTCTCGCCTGTTCCTAGTACCAAAGAAAGGGAACACGTGGAGACCAATTTTGGACTTATCTATCCTCAACACTTATCTGGACATTCCCAAGTTCAAAATGCTGACGTTACAGCAGCTTTTACCTCTGCTGGGCAAAGATCATTGGATGGTAACTTTGGATCTCAAGGAGGCTTATCTTCATGTTCCTATCAGACTGAGTTGCAGGAAGTATCTGCGTTTTCGAGCTGGGACTTCTCATTATCAGTTCTCTGCATTGCCCTTTGGCTTATCTACTGCGCCCAGAGTGTTCACGAAAGTTCTGGCTCCAGTGATAGCTTTCCTCAGGTTAAAAGGAATACAGATCTATCCTTATTTGGGCGATTGCCTGATTCTAGCTCCAGGAAGGGGAGCTTCTTCATCATTTGGATTATGTGATAGCAGTGCTGATGCCTGGGGTATTCTGTGAACGAAATAAAGTCCAGTCTAGTACCCTCTCAGGACATGTGCTTTCTGGGTGTGAGACTGAATACAGCATCCCAGATGGCCTTTTGACCCCGGACAAACAAAAGAATCTTTCCCTTTACTTTCATCAGTTGTCTCATCAGTCCAGGCTGACTGCAAGGACAGTCCTTCAAGCCTTGGGGTTCATGGCATCTTGTATTCTGGTGCTTCCCAATGCCAAACTGCATATGAGGAAGCTACAATGGTATCTCAAAAATGTATGGACACAGCACTGCCAGGATTTGGACACTGTCATTCAAATAATACCTTGCATTCAAAAGGAATTGTTGTGGTGGGCTCAGGAATGTCACCTAAACAAGGGACTCTCTGTGACCCGGCCAGATGCGAGTCAGATTCTAACGACAGATGCCTCAGACAAAACTTGGGGAGCTCATCTGAATGGAAAGTGGATACAAGACAAGTGGCCTGCCAGACTACAACATCTACATATCAACTTGAAAGAGATGTTAGCAGTCCAGTTTGCATTAATAGCTTTCAAGGATTTACTTCTTCCAGGGCAGGTGTTGATTCTAACAGACAACACAACTGTCATGTGGTACATCAACAAGCAAGGCGGAACACATTCTTATCCTCTATGCAGGCAAGCAATGATTTTGTGGGAGACTGCTCTCAGTTTACAGCTAAATCTTCAGGCAAGGTTTCTGCCGGAGCACAGAACTCCTTAGCAGATGTGTTGAGCAGACAAATTATGGATCCCCACGAGTGGAAATTGGATCCTCATGTATTTCAGAAATTGACAGTGTCATGGGGAACTCCAGACATAGATCTGTTAAGCTTCTCCAATAAACCACCAGCTGCCAAAGTTTTGCACAAAAAGGTTTCATCCCACAGCTTGGAAAGTGGATGCTCTTTCCTTCAATTGGAGCAATCTTCATGTGTATGCCTTTCCGCCTCTGCCTCTCCTCCCAAAGGTACTACTAAAGGCCAGACAAGACAAGCCAAGGATGATTTTGATAGCTCCAGATTGGCCTCGACAGCATTGGTACCCATTACTGAGAAGCCTGGTACGGAAGCCTCCATGGCCTTTGCCTTCGATTCCACACCTGTTGTCTCAGGAAGACAGTCATTTGCTCAATGTCAAGCTACACTCTCTGCACCTAACAGCCTGGCATATTCTGTTTTGAACCATAGTGGGCCTCCACTTCCACAGCAAGTTTTGAATGTTATTTTGGAAGCTAGAAGGCCTAGTACAAGGAAAGTGTACGCAGATAAATGGAAGAGATTTTTGTTTTGGAGTGCAGCAAAGGATTTTGATGTTTCTGAGCCTAATTTAAGTGTGGCTCTTCAATATCTTACTGAGTTACTGGACAAAGGTTTGTCCTTCTCTTCTATTAAGGTTCATGCTGCAGCAATTTCGGCTCACTATGATTGTGACCCACCATTGTTTTCTCATCCTTTGTTCAAGCAATTTCTTAGAGGGGCAAAGAATATAAGACCCCCACGAAGAGCTCCTACTCCTGCTTGGGATCTCAATTTTGTGTTGGAGAAACTCACTCTACAACCTTTTGAGCCTGCAGCTACTACTGAACTAAAGTTTTTATCATGGAAGACTGCTTTTTTGTTGGCTATTACCTCTGCAAGAAGGGTTTCTGAGTTGCAGGCCCTTATGGCGGTTGAGCCTTTCTTAATTTTCCATAAGGATAGGGTATCTTTACGTACTAATCCTTCCTTTATGCCTAAAGTGGTTTCTAGTGTGGCTTTAAACCAAACTATTCATTTGCCTACTTTTTATGCAAATCCCCAAAATAAAGGGGAAAAGATTTTGCACACTTTGGATGTACACAGGCAGTTGCGATATTATTTGGACAGAACTAAAGGGTTCAGGCAGTCTCAGCAGTTATTTGTTTCTTTTGCTTTGAGTTCTCAGGGCAAGCCTGTGTCAAAACAAACTATTTCTAAGTGGATTGGGTTTTGCATTGCTTTCTGTTATTCCCATCATGGCAAGGAGATTCCAGCTGGGATTAGGCCTCATTCCACTAGGGCTACTGCCACTTCGACAGCTTTTTTGAGGGGAGTGGCAACTAAGGATATTTTGGAGGTAGCTACTTGGAGTTCAGTGCATACTTTCTCTAGGCATTATCACCTACCACTTTACTCTAAATCCAGGGCTGGTTTTGCCACTGCTGTGTTGCAGGGCATTTTGGCAGCTCCTGCTTCCTTATAGTTTGGCCATCCTCCCTTACCTCTGCTTTGGGATTCTACCCAAGTGTAAGGACTGCAGCAATGTGAGATGAAGAACATAGTACAGTTTTGTACCTACCATAAATGTAGATGTTAGAAGATCCACATTGCTGCAGTCAATTTACCTCCCTCCTTCCCTCTGTAGTTAGAGGCGGTTGTGTGGGTTGGGTTGTCAATAGGGTGTATATTGTATATATTGTACATATTTTTAGTGCTAGGATGGTTGGTTGTTTGTTTGCTGTCTTTTGGTTTTGACCTTTATTTTTAGGGTCTTCTGACATCTGGGGCAAGAAAAGACTGAGGATATGGCGTCGGTCATGCGCATTTGTACCCTGACGTCCTGATGTCAGTCAAATGCGCCTTGACCGACGTCAGCCTTATACTTTGATATTCGGGCCGACCGAGGACAGCGGACTACCCAAGTGTAAGGACTGCAGCAATGTGGATCTTCGAACATCTACATTTATGGTAGGTACAAAACTGTACTTTTCAGTGATCAATGCTACTTTTGTCTTCTTTCATATCTGGTTTTCTTGGATCTATCTTTTGAACTGTTGGTAATGTCTGATCCCATGTGATGTGTAGGCATCATCATTTTCTTTAATGCTTTGTGGCTCATGTTTCCAATGTTTTTTTAGCTACTTCAGTATTGTAATGTAATGTTTGCACAACCCCAGTGCAACAGTCCACACTATTATTCCTTTCAGTATACAGTCCTCCTGCCATTAGTATGTCACAACCAGCAACAAGGTGTGCAGCTGTTTCCAGTTCTGTTTTACAAAATTTAATTAGTCTGTTTCTCCCAATGTTCAGTGGACTTTGTAAACCAATGTGTACATAGTCCACTATCCTGGGCCACCAAAATTAACCTTTCATCCTTTGGTTTGAATTTGCCTCTCCTTAACCATTCCTGTGCTTGATCCTGATCAACAGGAGGTTGTTCTTGGAGTTTTCTATACTTACAGGTATATTTATGTGTTTTCCACATTTCTTGCCTTCTTATCAAATCTTTCACAGTATATTCTCTCTTGTTTTTTGACTCAAGTCAGTTGCTGCCTGATTATCTACTTCTGGTTTGATTTCCATTACTGCTTGACACTGATATGCTTCTGCCAGACTAAGAAGGGAAGTTATCTCAAATATATTCTCCTCATGTTTCAAAAATTTCACTGTGTTTGGGTCTTGTGAGGTCAGCAGATATGTATGCAGTCCCACGATTGCAGATCTGTACATGTAATCAACTTCAAGGAGGCCCATAGCTCCTTCGGAATAGGGCATAAATAATTTTGGTATGCACTTATTTTTATAAATAAATTGATGAGCATAAAGCATCCTTCTTGTTTTCTTGTCTAATCTGTCCAGCACATTTTGGGTTATCCACTGCTCCAAGAAGTTTCACAAAATGTCTAGCTCCTATCATTGTGTGATGTCTACGAGGTATCCAGATTTTTTATATATTTAGATGATTTGCTCATCTTTGCAGAGTCTTTTTCAAGATGTCAGGAATCTCTCACTTGGTAACAGTTCTCCCACACAGACTGAGTTACTAACAGAACATTCAAAAGCCTTTCACAGGCTTGTTACTGGGGAGGCTGCTAGACACTTCAGTACAAAGAGCTTTTCTTCCACAGGAGAAAAAAAAAATTAGTAGATCTAGATTTAGATGTAGTCTGGGGGTTTTCCACTCAGATTTATGTCACAGTGAGGGAATACCTCAGTAATGTGGGTCTTAACGCCATTCATGATTCTGATAATGCCTCTTGCAAGACTACATGTGAGAAAAATGTAATAGTATCTGAAGTCTCTTTGGTTTGAGCATCAACACTCATTGTCTTTTCAGATTTGTGAAAAGAGAAGTCACTTTGTGTAGATGTCAAATATCCCTGAATCCATATTCTCCCCTCCTGCTGCAAAGCAGTCAGTCACTGCAGCTGCCTCTGACTTTGCTTAGGAGCAATATCCAGAGGAGTAAAAAGTGCAAGGTCTCTGGGACAAGAAAGAAAAACCACAGCACAGATGCAAGGAGATAGTTGTCTCCAGCATTAAGGCAGATGACTGACTTCACTTTCTTGTTATTTGTGAAAAGTGAAAAATAAAAACACTTAAAACATTACAGTGTTGAGCAACGGTAATAAACAGTTCAAAACTTCAGGTGTTTATTCCTCTTTTATGAAGGTACTGAAGAAACAAACTCGAATAGACTTAGTCACCGTAATAACTGTCTTTTAATTTATGATCAATTTTTTCGTCCACCAAGTGGACTTCATCAGATCAATTTTTCAATAACAGCTTTAACCCATGGAAAACTAATATATACATAAAAAGCACAAAACATTATAAATCGAGATTGACAACCTCATACACAGTAATGAGCCAAGTGTACAACTAAAAGCTAGCCTGATGTAACACAGGTCATTTTTTTTACAATTCATACTGAAGTAAGAATCAGAAAGATTACTAATAAAACAAAGTCCAGATAAACAGAAGTGCCGGACTGGTAATGAATCCCAGTTAGCACCAAGGTGACAACAAGATCCTTCCAGACGGAGTGATAAACTAAAAAAAATATATATAAAGAAACAACAGACAACAATTTCAGAGAGCGCAAGTGAAGTGGTCTGGGTGTGTGCGCGTGTATGTGACAACAGGCAGGTGAATGAAAACAGCACCCAGTATAATAACCTTGGAAAAGATGCAATATAAAACAGCATCACACGTGATTACAGATATATTTTGATTGTACAAATGTATTCATTTATATATTTGCATTTGTTTACTGGGAAAGTCCTACTGGGCCAGAAGCCTGTTTTCAGTGGAGGCCCAGGGAGAAAAGCTCCACAGAAATATAAGCAAAATACAATGATTAGATAGTACAGTAGTGTACATATAGTAAGATGCAGAATACACCTCATCCATTTAGTCTATACAAAGTAGTGTTCACTACTCTTTTCTAGCAGATACAAGTTAAAAAGAAATTCACACAAGCAAACAAGCAAAAAAGAAAAGTGCTTTCACCCATAGGGCTTCATCAGATCACTGTTAAAACTGAGCAACCACGAAAGCTGTCAATAAATTGTGTGTTGGAAAAAGCAAATGACTGTGCATATGTGTATGTTGTAGCAGAACAGAAAACAGAGACTATCAAAAATTCAGGCATAAAAAAATGACCAAGAAAAGTGAGGAAAGGAGCAAACAAGTCTTGTCAAAACCATTAGTAAAATAATTTGTGGTCCAGTTTCCTAAGCTGAAGAATGCATTTAATTGAACAAGCAGAATTGAGTCTGGGCGAGTTGTGTGCATTTAGGTAGATTGCCATTCCAGCTCCTTGTTTTCAAGAATGGCATTATAGTTCTCCTTGAGTAGACCCATCCTGATCACGTCCAAGATGTGAAAAGTGAAAAAGGAATGACTTGGTGATCCATTGCTGTGCTTTGCAAGAGGATTCTTGCTTAGTTTAATTCTAATTTCAGATGTATGTTTGGCTGTCCGTCTCTTAAACTTAGAAATAGTCTTTCCTATGGGGAAAAAAATTGACACTTCAAGCACTGGGCTGTTTAAACAGTCTTTTCACTGTTACAGTTCCCATCCAGCTTACTGTTACTGTTGCATTTCCTACCTGTACTGGGGCAGATGAAAAAATCTCTGCAGCTCATAAACTTGCAAAAGGTACAGAAAGGGGACACACATTTTAAAAGTACAAAGCCTCTCCATACTGTCCTTGTTGAACATTCCTTCTAAATAATGTATAATTTTCTTACCTTTCTGAGAACAAAAGAAGGGCTAGGATCCAGAATCTTGCTCACTTGTCTATTACTGGCATACCCCCCAACTGTACTGAATTACTCAGTTTTTACTGAGTTTTGGGGTCCAAATAATGGGGTGCCATGATTCCCGAGTGGCACCCCTTAATTTCCAAATTTCCCAGTGCTTCTATTTTAAATTTTTTTCCTGGGTTTTCCAGCTGATGTCATAACTTGCACGATGATGTCAGCTCTGTGAAATGGCCTGCCGGCCTGTAGGAATTGGGCTCAACCTGCATGCTTTTCCAGCTGCTCAAAGGTTCCTCTTTAAGTATTAACAGGAACAAGCCGTGACATGAGGCTGAATATTTGCTATGCTGCTGGCTGCCTACAGAGGAATGGATGGACAGAGCAGAGCTGCCATTTTCATTTTGATGAGAAGGAAGGGTGTGTGGCACCTATGGAGAAACGGACAAAGCAGAGCGTTTTCGTATGCTGCAGAGGGTAGGGGCTGCCTTTTTTATGGTGCGTCTGTGTGTGTGTGTGTGTGTGTGTGTGTGTGTGTGTGTGTGTGTGTGTGTTTGTGTGTGTGTATGTATTAAAGCATGGTAAATAAAACAGAGCAGAGAAGTTGTGGAAGCTGATCATGCAAGCGGTATTTAAGTATCAAGAAAAGGGATAAGAAAGTGGAGGGTAGTTATAACAGAGGGTAAAAGCTTGTGATATATATAATCTGTGACTACTTCAGAAATGAGAGAGGCTGCACTGGTTAGGTGGTTATTAACACAAAGTCACATCACAATTGGAACATTGAGATTGCTCTAGGGAATGAGATTTTCAAGTTATGTTAACAATGCTGTATTGGAGACCGACCTGGTATGTGAAGGCAGTATGTTCTACAATGCAGGCAAATTGTAGGAGCTCTTTCTCACATTCTGGAGTGAGGTTTTTGAACAGTAATGTAGCATTGATCAGATGACCGTACATTTCCACAGACTGTTGTTGTGTCTTTCGGCTTTTCCCGGTTGGGGGTCGCTACAGCGGAACTCCAGTCCGCTAATGATTGGCAGTAGATTTTTAGGTACCGAGTTGCCGGCCCTGACACACAACCTTCAACGAAGGTACACCCATTCACGCATGTCTCCACACAGAAGACACTGTATATTAGAATAAAACAAATCAGCTGAAACAGTGCACAGGCCCTTGCGGAGAAAGATAGTTGAGTAGATTGAATTTTAGCTTGCAGAATCATCTAGCCTAAGTCTCTGAGGGGCAAAGAGTGATAGAATGAGGAAAGAGGACCAACTATGACTTTCACTGTTGTGTTTAAGTGGGTGCAAGCTTTGCTCTTATATGCTTGTTTGTTCATAGCTACTTTTCCTATAGTAGTTTAGGTAAAAGAAGAGTTTCAGCAGCTAAGTATTTAGTGTTTTAGTAGGAGATATTACTTAAAAAAGGAGAGGACATACAGTTGTTTGTTTTTAAATTATATTTTATGATCCAGTACCATTCCTAAATATTTCCATTATTATTCTATTTTCAGCGGACGTGCCGAGCTGCAGTTATAATATTCCCATATTTTTTCCTTGTTGAGACATAGCTGCCTCTCTGTCAACCAACTGTTGGACTGAAACCATTGTGTAGCTTTTCCATTAATAGTTTTAAAATGTATGTACTATGAATTAGAGTTACTTAATCTGTGTATTGAAGAAGGTGAATTCTATTGGTGTAAAAATACATATTGTTAGTAAATGCTGACAGTTCCAGTGGGTCTATGAAGGACTGCTGAGACACCTCCATATTCATTTTTCATATTGTAAATTATTTTGACAGAGCACACCATTTGCATACTAGCTCAGAAAATCTTGAAAGAAGTAATTTGTGTGGTCCACAAGGCCAAAGGCTTAAAGAAGTGTAAATTATGGATGCTGTGAAAAACTATGGAAAACATTTTTTTTTTTTTTTAGCAAAGATGTAAATATTTTTTCTTTAAAACTACAAAAGAGATTTACAATGTGAAACTGTAATACACACACACTTGCAAGCAAAGAGCTACTCCTAGTTAAAAGCTATGTTATTTTGTTTGGGGTTAGAATTTTCTGATTTTTTAAACAACTTTGCTACTGGGGAAGTTAATCAGACATAAACCCTGACCCAGCAATAAATAAAAAAGAGCCAGTATTTCTGCCCCTAGTGCAGAAAAAAATGAATATATAACACTACTGAAGGTGACCCTTTCTTTAAAAATCAGTTAATTTGTTATTTCAGTGAGGCGTTCTTCTTAGAGTGCAATCCTTAGGGCAGTGAAGATAATTTTTACTTGGATTAATGGTATGAGTTGTTAACAAACTTCTTCCTACAATCCAAATTTTGAGTCCCTCCTCCTCAGTTTGCCTACTTTGTGACTTTGAGCAAGTCACCAACCAGACGGTATTCTCAGGTCACCCTTGAAAAAGGACACATGTCTGTGGAGGTTTCCAGGTTCACAAATAAATGCATAATGACAAAACAGAGAGTCCTGATGAAGAGAGCCTACTGTCGAGTGAATAAACTTGTTTTATAAAATTTACCTGATTTTTCTTTTGCTTTTTCTTTTGCAACTGCTAATAGTCACAAAAGTTAAAGTTAGCTAGACTAGTTATCTTCAATTAGTGGTAGTGGCAGAAAAATGTGGCTCAGTCTTTACTGGATCAGTGCTCTAATGGAACTACACAAACAAATATGTAAATAAGCCAGCTAGCCGATCAGTGTTTTCCTTGCACCATCATCTGTCTGTTAAAGTTTTCATTATTTTAATGCCTGTTTGTTTTCATAGAGGGATAATGTCCTGACTGTGACTGAGCATCTGAGTTCTGTTAATGGTTGTGGTGTCTGTTGGAGCTGGGGTGGGGAGGATGGGTATGTATATCCTGAGGAGTGGAGACAGACCATGGCTTTCCAGTACCATGCTGTATTGGCGGAGGAATGCTGACACAGGGATGGGCCTAGGGTGGGTATTTAATCAGCAAAATCTTTGTGCTGTAAACTTCATTGTGGGTGCATGTAGTTACATGGGAAGGCAAGACCAGGGAAGTGGTGAAGGTCTGTGATGCTGTATATAACCTCATTGTCTGGCAAGCAAGGGCATAAACAAGCCCTATGGCTGAATGGATAATTATACTTTTGAATGAGTTTTGCACTGGTTCATGGGATACCAATGTGAAGAATTAATGGGCTGAAGACTGGGAGAGATTTGATGCTGAGTAGGCAAATGTGCATGCTTTTTGCCCCATCATAGGAAATTCAAAGTAACAGAGTATTGTGACCATTTATGCATTCTTAAGTCCACAATTAGAGTATTCTTCCTCTCTTGAGGAGAGACAGCACAGTCAAGATTGAAGTGAATTTGTAAACATCCATCCAGTGATTCAGATCACATGTGAAATGATAGCCATTTAAGTTTCATTCTTCCTATTGTTCAGGAAACTCCGATTTGGCATAGTGGTATGTTGCTCTGACTGTAGTGCACAGAGTCCTGGGTTCAAGACTTGGCAGTGAAATGCATGGTGGTGCACATTTTATTCTAGCAACTTTCTAAAATTATACAAGCAATGTTTACAATATGTCCCTGTTTTTTAGGCTTTTGTCCCCCCCTAATAAATGTTGTCTTTTTCCATATTTCTTGTCATGCAAAGTTGAGAGATATAGTTGAGTGTTGAGTGGATTTTACAAGGAGCTGAGAGCTCCAGGGGAAGAAAGGTTTAGTGTTGCTTATGCTGAGCCTGCTTCCATTGTTAATAGCATAACCGGTTAAATACTTGCTTTTTGATGCAGAAGGCTGTGGGTTCTACTCCCACAGTATGTACATGCATTGCTGATACTGTACTGTGCTGTTGTACTTTTAAAGGAGGTGGGTGTAACAAGTCAAGAGTGTAGCTACAGATGCAACAGAAGTGAGAAAACATCATGCACAAGGGCATTTGTGCCTCAGTGGAAAGAGCAAAAAAATATAATTAACCCAAATTCTGGAACAGAAAATCATAATTATTATGTTCTGTGCTGCATTATAAGAAAAATATTTTTAAACGCATAACAGTACATTGTCCAACATTCAAGATAAAACACACATTTTTCCACTGCAGACAGTAGAGAACCAATAGTGGCCAGTTAACAGCACCTGGATTACAATGATAGTTTTTATACTTCAGGATGAATGTAGGAGAGGGTCTGTCAATACCTGGACTAAAAAATAATTGGAAGTCTTAAAACATGCAGTTCGCCTAGTTTATTTTGTTGTGCATTTACAGCTATTGAGTTGGTCTGATAACACAAATCAGAGTAAGTCAAGCAAACAACTGAAATTGAAAATAAGTTTGAGAAGCTGTGCAAGATGCCTGTGGATTACACTACTGTCATTGTGTGTGTGGGTGTGTGTGGGTGTGGGTGTGTGTGGGTGTGTTGTGTGCGTGTCAAAGTAGACTTTTGTGATGGAAATGTTCGGAATTGGGCAGTTTTGTCATTATTGGTTCATGCATTTTGTTTTCATTGCCTACTGGAAAAATGTTCAAACAAATTTAAAATGCACTCTAAGTCTAAAAAGTGTGCTGTATTATTCAAGGAATATAATTCAATAAAGTCAGGCAGGTGTATCAAAGAACACACGTATGTTTCTTGTGTGTGCAAGGGGTCTATGATTTGAAAACAGCCTAAAGGTAATCTTTATCCACCACTGGCCAGATGCATTTTCTTTGGATGTGGTGTGGGTTTCAGTGCTGTTTCAATGAATCTGAGTTTCAAGGGCAGAGAAGTTTTAATGCTAAGTCTATTTTCATTGTGAGACAGTATTACTTTGTTTAGCAGTTGTCTATTACTGTTTGAGCATTGTGCTATAAAATGTAAAAATAAAATCCAAATAATCATTGTAGAAGTAAAGCAGAAAACACATTAGTTTTTATGGTAAATGGGGCGAAATAACCAGGTATTGGGACATTGGAATGGCTGCTAGGGGACTCTGGTGCCATATTTTGGTTGTCTGTTCTTCAGTTTGCTTTTGGAAGTTGGTATCCCACAATTCCATTGGAGTGGGTGAGGTTATGTAATTATGTATGAAAATATGTTAATCAGCATACAGATTTGTACCTATTTTCATAGGCCTTGTCCAGATTTTTGATGTTTCCAGGTTGAGAGGTAAGATTACTAGACAAAATAGATGTTGTTGCTTTCCTTTGGTAAGTGTAGGGAATACTGAAATCATGTGAAAAACTTCTTTGTGGTTCATATAAGGAAGTGTCTTCCCTTGCTTTTAGGTCCTTAAAAGGATCAAAAATACATCTGATATACCCACTTTAATAACCCCCTCTCAAGAAAATACATGTGGAGGTCCTGCATGTTCTTTAGAAAATTAGAGAGAGACAAAAGCACACAGGCGTGAAAGAGATGCTAGCTTTTCTAAAGTCTCTCAATTTTTTGAATCATTTGTGGACTCCAGAACCTCCTCAAGTAGTCACAAGCAATACCACAATGAGGTGATGCATAAACAAGCAAGCAGGAACTTGATTTTACCCAGTTTGCAAATTAGCAGTGTTAACATGGGATATAGCTTTACAGCACAGTCTCACTCTACAGGCATCTTACATTCCATCAGAGCAAAATGTTTGGCAGACAAGCTTAGCAGGACAAAGGCACACCCTCATAAATGGGAAATAGATGGGAGAGACTTCCTCAGGTAGATATTTTTGACTCTTCTCTAAACAATCATGTGGCAAAATTCTGCTCCAGGACTACATACAAGAATGCCTGGAAGATAGAGGAATCTTGTCCTTGGACAGGAATTTTCGTGTATGCTTTTCCACTGATATTGAGGTACTTCTGATAAGTAATCCACCAAAATAATTTTGGCGAGTTCCTTCTGACCCAGGCAAGAGTGGTTCTCCCTTATTTTGGAATTGGCCAGGGGCAATTAACACACTTCCTTACAGACTGGATTTACTCATACAGGAACAGGGGGTGTTTGATGCATCCTGATCCTAAACTACTACAAATGACTATCTGGATGATAGGGTCTTAATACATTTTTGGGACCTGTTTTCTTAGGACATGCAGCAGGTACTAATGGAGACAAGAAAGTCTTTTACTAGAAAATCATGTATAAACAAATTGAAAAAGTTATCAGTGCCCATTCAGGGCTAGTGTTTCTCTGCTTTTTTAATATTTGTGTATTTTACTAGCCTATGGCATGTCTTATTCCACTTTCAAGGTTCATTTACCTGTCATTATAGCACATCTTCCCACTGATACCCATCTTTCAATGCATTGTTATGTGAAATTTTTATTTGAAAGGGGTGCTACTTAAGAAGTCTCGCAGAAAACCACAGACTCCTCCTTTGGATCTTAATTTTGTGCATTTGAATTAGCTCATCTGGCTGGCATAAAGTTCTAAACATGGAGCAGTTTTGTTGGTTGATTGGTCTGACCTTTGCAAGAAATCCATCTGAATTGCAAGCTGTTATGTTTGGTCAGCATTATCTCATCTTTCACAGAGACAGTTTTTGAGAAGTAATACTTTTCTACCTAAAGTGGTGTCCATGTTTACTTTAAGCCAGACCATGTTTCTCATTTTCTTTCCAGAACTTAAAAATGTTTGGATGTCGACAGACAAATCTGGTACTTCAGCAGTGATAGTGATCAGTAAGAAGAAAAAAGTACAGTTTTTAAGTAAATTTGCCATATCAGTAGATGTTCGCATGATCACTTCTGCAGTAGCTGTTCACTCCGTCCATTTCCCTTGTCTGTGTGTGTGTGCGTGCTTATATCAGGGTATGGACATATGTTTTTTTTTTTCTTTTCACTGCAAAGTCCTCTTAGGGCTTAGCATCCCTCTCTTAGTTGACATGAAAGTTGTGAAGGAACTGGCACCCAAACCTGTCTTTTAATAATCACAGCTCTAGCTCTCTCTTTAGATGCTTGGAAGGTTCCTTGAAGCTTTAAAAGCTGTCAGCTGTCCTATGTTATACAGGATGTAACCCATGTAGTTTAGGCTAACTGTAGCAGTTATCATTTAAACATCTACTGTTATGGTAAGTTTACTTACACAACTGTACTTTTCTTTTATTCCGATATAGCTTTTGAAAGTAACAATGTTGTAATGTCTGGCAGTTTAAAGGCGAACCACAGACTACAGTTTTAACAAACTACAAATCTAATAAATTCTTATCAGTTTGATTTTAACAAGTTGCATAATAAAATGTCACTGCTTAAAAAGATGAGCAAGTAAATGAGAATATGTTGAATCATTCACCAAGTTTAAACAAGGATCTTGGATTGAGTGGGGTATCAAGTTACCTGAGCTTTCAAGCTTAGTTGTTAAAGGTTGTAATTTCATATTTTATCTAAGTGGATTCTTGTATTGTTAGGTAACAGTCAAGTGGGTATTGATGGAGAACACAGAAGTCATGCGAATAAATTGTCCCGAGGACTTTTGTGGGATCTACAGTAACCTAAAGATGTTCTTCATGTTTCACTGTTGCAGTCATCACATTTTGGTTATCCCTGCCAGGGTAGGCCTCGGCCGGCCCGAATACCAGAGGCTTAGTATTTCTGCGTTAGTTGCCGTCACTTCAGGACTGACTTCAGATCATCAGTAGTATAATGTAAGGCAGCTGAAGCCATTGAATCAGTCTTTCTTGTCATGGAGCCTGACGCAGAAGCAGTTCACACGAGTGCTGGTCAGCCACTACCTGAGTTTTGTCTACCGAATTGAAGTTGAAGTCTTCTAAAGCTAAGTACCCCATTGAGGATCCTTTTTTCTTGCACTAACCGATGTCACAAAAAGTTAATAATTGTCTCGCTGTGGAAAGCAAATACCACACAAAGACTGTCATCCTTACTGAGACCACGACGTCCCCCATTGTCACTTCTGTGCTTTGTTCAACGCCAGAACTATCCTTCATCGGGCCCTTATTGTAGCTAGATATTTTCGTTTACAGTCCTCGAATTCCGATATGGCTTTGGTAAGCCATCCGACAGCAGATCATCTGAGAAAAACATTAAGATAAGGACAGAGACAGACTGCACAGGTCCAAACCTCCTGATGACTCTTCCGTTAAGCTAGTTATCAGTTCTCCAGTCCTCACTGAGGCACTTTCGCAGCCCCTGATGCATGCTTCTGTGGATTCGCAGGCCGCTACAGAGACCCTTTCGGAGTCTGGTATGCCGCAAAACTCTTCTTCAACTAATTATCCTGCGATCGTCTCTATCTTGGATGGGTCCAGAGCCGCTGAGCAGGCACCGGCTTCCGAGGAAGTCCTTCGCGCTACCACTTTTTGACACAAACCATCTTCTTTCGCGACTACCGTACTTTCAAAAATGACGGGTTTTTAGGCCCAGGGTATGAACCACACCCAAGAAACTGACGACCCAATCTCAGGCACCTGCTTCCTTTCCTCAGTCTCAAATGCTTAAAATGGCAGATGACCTTATCATGCTGATCAGGGGAAGTCAGGCTACCCCCTCCAAAAGGAAAATAGATCTGTCCCTTGTACTTTTGTCTGAACAAGAGACAGATGACTCTGATGCATCTGAATATGAAGACATGCAACCCCTCTCTACTTATGAGGATTCTGATGCAGAGGATTCCATCCCTTCAGCCTCTCCCCCAGAGGATTTTTCCTTTGGGGAAACCCTTCATACCTTAAGGGAACATTTCCAATGGGAGAGTCAAGACTGCCCTCAGTCTAAAAAGAGACTCTGAATTCTTAGATCTTCCACAACACAGACCCCTGGCCATCCCTCCCAGTCCTGGGTGTTGTGGAGGATGTGTTCTTGGAGTCCAGCTTGAACTCCAGACACCCTCCCTCCTGCACCCAGAAAACCAGACAGGTACTATAGAGTCCCTGACTCACACAAATTTCTTTTTAAACTAAAGGGATTAAAGCAACCTCTGCTAAGAATCCCACCCCCTCAGATAGGGATTCCCGAGCACTAGACAGATGGGGTAAAAAAGTATACACCTCAAGCTACTCTTACTATCAGGGCACTAAATTGTCAGTTCCATATGCTAAAATTTCAGCAACATACCCTGGAATTCCTCAAACAAAAAAAATGCTTCCTTTCCTGCTTGTGCAGAATCTAAAGAGTTACAAGAGTTAATGCATTCTGCAAGTCAAGTAAATAAACACTCCTTACACTGTGGTTTTGACACCCTAGAAGCTTCTTGCAGGGCAGCAGTCACTGGATCTGTCATTAGAAGGCATGCATGGCTTAAGGAACAGCCTCTGCCAGACCATGTCAAATCTAAGATAACTTATTTGACACTAAGGCAGAAGAGGTTTTAAAAAAGATGGAAGAAAAAGCAAAATCTATGCAGACAGTTAAGGATTTCTTACAGGTCCAGCAGGCATTGTCCCACCAAGCACTGGTTCTTTCCTGCTCCCACTAAGCCAGTCCAGCCCAGGCCCCCGGGAACCAGACCCGCCAAGCAGCAGCCACAGGGAATGCAGAGATCTAAGCAGTGGACTACCTCCACTTCAAAACCAGGGAGTTCTAAGCCACCCTCTTATGGTAAGAACTCAAAGTGACTCACCTCCCCCACCCCCTCCTTCTGCCCACCTTCACTTACCCCTTGGAGGAAAACTCTCCTTTCACGCAAGCACCCTGGGCCACCATTGCCAACGACCACTGGGTTCTCAACATAGTGTCTCAGGGATACAAATTTTCCTTCCACACCCTTCCAACCCCAAAATGGTTCCCAGATCTACCTCCAAACCAGTGGGCAGAGGCTCAAAAGCAAATCCTTTCCCTGCTTTTTATGAGGGCAGTAGAGCACATTCCTGCAGAACAGATAGACCAAGGTTTCTACTCCAAACTTTTTCTGGTGCTCAGAAAAGAGGGCACCTGGCATCCCATCCTCGATCTATCCACTCTAAACACCTTCCTGGTGATCCCAAAATTCAAATTGCTCACCCTCCAGCAGCTGCTACCCATGCTCTCCAAGAACGCTTGGCTAGCCACCCTAGATCTAAAAGAGGCCTATTTTCCACATTCCTATTGGGGAATCATGCATGAAATAACTCTGTTTCAGGGCAGGATCTCAACAATTTCAGTTCCCTGCACTTCCCTTTGGCTTATTTACTGCTCCCAGAGTTTTCACAAAATATCTGGCTCTGGCAATTGCCTTTTGCAGACAAAGGAATATCCAGATTTACCCATACTCATACAACTGCCTTATTCAGGCAGACAGTCAGGAAAAGCTGCTCAAGCACCTGGCCTTTGTAAAGACCCTACTAACCTCCCTAGGGTACACAATCAATGAAAAGAAATCCAAACCGGTGCCCACCCAAAGGATTATCTTCCTGGGAACAAGCCTGGACACAGCTTCCCAGACGGCATTCCTTACACCAGAAAAACAAATTTTCCTGACAGCCTACTTCTCTCAACTAGCCACCAGACCCCAGTTATCTGCAAGGAAGATCCTGTAAGCTCTGGGGTTCATGGTATCTTGCATACTACTCATTCCATATGCCAGACTGCATATGAGGAAAATTAGTGGTACCTAAAAAAACTTTGGTGTCAACACTCTCAAGACCTGGAGACTCTCATACCTGTAATTCCTTACCTCAGAAAAGATTTTCTTTGGTGGGCAACAGCATGCTCCTACAACAAGGGACTACCTTTCTCACCATCCCCTGCCACCCAGACCCTCACCACAGACGCATCAGACTATGCTTTGGGTGCACACCTGGATGGCAGGTACATACAGGGCCAATGGAGTCCGCAGCAAATCCCTCTGCACATCAACCAAAAAAAGAGGATGGCTGTCCAGCAATCCTTGATAGCTTTCAATCCCCTTCTCTCCCCAGGGGCTCTACTGATCAAAACAAACACCACCACTGTGATGTGGTACATCAACAAGCAGGGAGGGACTCACTCCTACCCTCTATGTAGGCTGGCCATGACCCTTTGGCACACATCCTCTGCCCGTGCAACTGCACCTGTTAGCACAATTCCTACCAGGTTCTCTCAACTCTCTGGCAGACCAATTAAGCAGAATTCTTCTGGACCCACACGAGTGGCAGCTTAACAGATGAACCTTCACCCTAATAACTCAGAATTGGGGCACCCCGAAGGTCGACCTCTTTGTCTTCCACACCAACCATCAGCTCAGCAAATTTTGCACCAAGGATCATCACTGCATGTCTTGGAAAGGGAATGCCCTGTCCTTCCCATGTGTCAATCTATCATTCTATGCCTTTCCTCCACTATCTCTCATCCCCAGGTTACTGCTCAAAATAAAGGAGGAAAAACCAAGGACAATTCTTATAGCTCCAGACTGGCCTCACCAGCACTGGTATCCCTTGCTGCACAGCCTGTCCCCACTGCCAGCTTGGCATCTTCCTCAGATTCCAAACCTCCTGACCCAGAGGGAAGGGGAATTCATGCATCCCCATTTGCAGACACTCGGTTTGGCAGCTTCGCTTATTCCCTAACCCCAGATCAGTCTGCCAACCTCAGTAAACAGGTTCTTGATGTTATACATGAGGCCAGATGCCCTAGCACTAGAAAGTCTTATGCTGACAAATGGAAAAGGTTCTGCACCTGTATCCAAGCTAAGGGAGCCAATATGGCACAGCCCTCCCTCCCTCTCATCCTGGATTACTTAGCTGACCTACTACACAGTGGCCTCTTTTTCTCTTCTGTAAAAATTCATGCCTTTGCTATCCTCTGCTCATTTCCCCACTGAGCAGCCCCTTTTCTCACACCCTTTGATCAGACAGTTCCTAAGCCGGGCTAGCAACTTGAGGCCACCCAGAAGAGCACCAACCCCAGCTTGGGACCTTAACTTTGTGTTGGAAAATCTCACCCTGCCCCCTTTCGAACCAGCTTCTTTTACAGAGCTAAAATTTTTCTCCTGGAAGACAGCTTTCCTTCTGGCCATCACTTTAGCCAGAAAAGTCTCCGAGCTGCAAGAGCTCATGGCTGTGGAATCCTTCATCATCTTCCATGCTGACAGGCTATCCCACAGAACTAATCCATCCTTCATGCCCAAGGTTTTGTCCAGTGTGGCTCTCAACCAGTCCATTCATTTGCCCACCTTTTGCTAATCCCCAGAACAAGGGGGAAAGGATCCTGCACTCTCTAGATGTGCACAGACCGCTCAGATTCTATCTAGACAGGACTAAATTCTTCAGAAAGTCTGATCAATTGTTGGTTAGCTTTGCCACAGGGGCAGAAGGCAAAGCCATCTCCAAACAAACCATTTCCAAATGGATAGCACACTGCATCCATTTCTGCTACAAACAACATCGAAAGCCTCCCCCCAAGGGGGTCAGGATTCACTCCACCAGAGCAGCGTCCACCTCTGCAGCTTTCCTCAGAGGAGTCCCCACCAGGGACATCCTGGAGGCTGCCACCTGGACATCTGTTCACACTTTTACCAAACATTGCCACCTGCCTCTCTTCTCCGAATCCAGGCCAGGGTTTGCCTCTGCAGTCTTGCAGGGCATCCTAGCCAGCCCCTAGTTTCCTTGACTGCCTCCACCCATTTCCTCAGCTTTGGGAATCAACCCAAATGTGATGACTGCAACAGTGAAACACGAAGAACATAGTACAGTTGTGTACACTTACCATAAATGTAGATGTTCGAGTGTATTCACTGTTGCAGTCCTTTTTTCCCTCCCTCCATCCCCCTTTCTTCTCTTTCCTTACAAGGGACATTTTGGTATTTACTTTCTACTGGTGGGGTTCTTCCACCAGACCCTGGCTCCTACTTGGTGGCTCCTGACAGTTTAGGGCAAGAAAAACTGATGTAATAGAGTCAGCTGCCTTATTTTATACTACTGATGACCTGACGTCAGTCCTGATGCGACAGCAGCCGATGCAGAAATACTAAGCCTCTGATATTCGGGCCGGCCGAGGGCTACTCTGGCAGGGATAACCCAAATGTGATGACTGCAGCAGTGAATGCACTCGAACATCTACATTTATGGTAAGTGTACACAACTGTACTTTATATCAGTCGCTATGTTAAAAAGTGATGCTCTGGTTTTTATTCATTCGTATTTTCTGCTGGAAATAATATAGTGGGGAAAAGTATACTGCCTATGTAAGTAGTCTATGTATGGAGAAAAGAGTGAGTAAGATTTATAAGTACACCTTGTAGTTCAGTGTTAGTTTGTGCTAATCTGCAAGTTGTAGTTTATAATCCCAGTTTATTGGAGTGTGTAGTTTAGTGCAGCTATCCCATAATCCTGTGTTCAGTATGATGACGTACTCTAACAAAATGACAGTGTAGTAACATTAGGCTGACTGTGCATCCACAAGAGGGGCTAGGTGTATTGCCAGGAAAGGAAGTCCAACATAAAAAAAATACCATGCAGTAGCAGGCTATATTCACTGTCCAAGGCAGTTCGAGCAGCATCCAGACTGTATTCTGCTCACACTCCGGCGCAGAAATGCAGGTGTGCACCACAGATGTTCTTCGTGTTTCACTGTTGCAGTCATCACATTTGGGTTATCTGCTTGCAGTAGCCTTCAATCGGCCTGATTATCAAAGTCTTAGGTCCTGCGTTGGATGCTGTCTCATCTTCCATGACGTCAGGTAGTCAGGGGTATAAAGCATACAGCCGACACCATTACATCAGTCTTTCTTGCCGTGCAGTGCCCGAAGCAGAGGCAATTCACAAGTGCCGGTCGGCCGACTCCTGAAATTTTCATTTTCGAATTTCAGAACCGAAGTCTTCAACTAAGCTAAGTACCCCATTGGGGAACCTTTTTCTTGTTCTAAACCAATGTCAGTAAAATTTAACAATTGTAATTCTTTTGGAAAGCAAATACCTCATAAAGATTTTCATTCGTACTGCATTCCTTGCTTAGGCCCAGACCACGATGTACCTCGCTGTCGGTTTTGTGCCTTATTCAAACATCAAACTATCCGTCTTTTTATTTACGCTTCTAAATATTTTGGTACTTAGTTCAATTATCCAGAAATGGCTTCAGTAAGCCACCTGACTACCGACATTACGAAAAAAAGCAAAAATAAAGACAGAGACAGACTGCATAGGTCCAAAGCTGCCGACGACGCTTCTCCTAAACTAGTTACCAGTTCGCTGGTACTCAGTGAAGCGCTTTCGCAGCCCGTGATACCCACTACTTCAGATTCGCAGGCCTCTACTGAAACCCATTCGGAGTCCGGTATGCCAGGAGATGCTTCTTCGACTGTGGAACCTGTAGATGTCTCTTCCTTGGATGGGTCCGGAGCCGCTGTGCAGGCACCAGCTTCTGAGGGTGTATTCAGGCCTACTGACTTGCATATTAAACCGACGCAATCTTCTTCTTCAAGGCCTAAAACTCGATCCATGCCTAGAAAACCGATGCCCAGACCACATGGTCAGGCCCCTATGCCTAAAAAACAAATGATAAGAATGGCTGAAGACCTTATTACTCTAATCAGGGGAAGCCACCCTTCCCCCCTCTAAGAGACCTAGGACTGATTTTCCTTCTGATTCTTCTGATCAGGACTCTAAAATTTCTGTTTCCTCTGATGACCAGGATTTACCCTTATCTACCTTTGAGGATTCTGATGCAGAGGACTCCATTTCCCTTGCTTCCCCTCCAGAGGATTTCTCTTTTGGTGAAAACTTGCATACTCTTAGGGAGCATTTTTGCTGGGAGAGCCAGGATTACTCTGACTCCAAAAAGAGGCTTGGGGATTTCTTACTTTTGCCCTAACACAGGCCTTTGGCCATCCCTCCTGTACTGGACATTGTTGATGATGCCTTCTCGGAATCTAGCCTGGCCCCTGACTCTTTACCTCCTGCTCCCAGAAAGCCTGATAGGTATTACAGGGTTCCTGACTCTCACAAGTTCCTCTTTAAAAATCTTACTGCGGATCCTGAGACTATTTCACAGTGAACCAAGGGCATTAAGGCTTCTACTGCCAAAAATCCTACCCCCTCTGATAGAGATTCCAGGGCACTGAATAGATGGGGTAAGAAGGTATACACTTCTGCACCCTTGGCCGTTAGGGCCTTAAACTGCCAGTTTCATATGTTAAAGTATCAGCTTCATATTATTGGATTGCTTAAACAGAAAATGATGTTAATTCCTGACTGTGCTGAAAATAAAGATTTACAGGATGTAATGCATTCTGCTGAACAAGTTGGAAAACATACTTTGCAATGTGGTTTTGATTCATTAGAAGCATCTTGCAGGGCTGCTGTCACTGGGTCTGTACTTAGAAGGCATTCTTGGCTTAAGGAGCAATCTTTGCCAGATCATGTTAAAGCTAAATTGTTGGATGCTCCCTTAAACCAAGACCACCTGCTTGGCAACAAAGCAGAAGAAGTACTTAAAAAGATGGAGAAAGAAGCTAAATCTATGCAAACTGTTAAAGATTTCCTACAAGTACAGCCTCCCAGATTTAGTAGGCATTGGCACTCTAAGAACTGGTTCTTTCCTGCCTCTTCCAGGCCTTCTCAGTCCAAACCCAGAACCAGCAGAACACCCAAGCTTCAGTCCCAAGGTACTCACAGGACTAAGCAGTGGGGGGCTCCCACTTCCAAAGCAGGGAGTAGTAAGACTCCCCCTATGGTAAACTGTCTCAATGGCTTAACTTTAAACCTTCCAAGCCCTGCACAACTGACTGTTCCTTTAGGGGAAAGATTGCCCTGCAGGCAAAAAATTGGGAATTCATTACCCAGGACAAATGGGTTTTAAATACTGTTTTCCAAGGATACAGTATCCACTTCCACACCTTACCAACCCCAAATGGTTGGCCAGATCTACCCCCAAATCAGTGGGCAGAGGCTCAAAAGCAAGTTTTCTCTCTTTTAAGCATCAGGGCTATTCAACGTGTCCCAGAAGAAGAATGAGGACAAGGTTTCTACTCAAGACTTTTTCTGGTACCCAGAAAAGACAATTCCTGGCGTCCTGGACCTGTCTATCCTAAACACATTTTTGGTGATCCCAAAATTCAAGATGCTAACTCTTCATCAGCTGCTTCCTATTCTAGGCAACGATGCTTGTTTGGCAACACTGGATTTAAAGGAAGCCTACCTGCACATCCCAATAAGGGAATCTTGCAGAAGATACCTACACTTCAAAGCAGGCTACATGTGCTATCAGTTCTCTGCACTGCCCTTTGGCTTATCTACTGCGCCCAGGGTATTCACAAAGTGCCTATCTGCAGTCATTGCATTTTGCAGGCAAAGAAATATTCAAATATACCCATACCTGGATGATTGCCTAATTCAGGCAGAAAGCCAGGACATACTATTAAATCATCTGCCATCTGTAAGGAAATTAACTTCTCTGGGGTACAACATAAACGAAAATAAATCACATCTTGTACCCTGTCAACAAATTGTATTCCTGGGAGCAAGCTTGAATACAACTTCCCAGATGGCCTACCTTATGCCAGAGGTACAAGTTCATTTGACAGCCTACTTCAAACTACTGGCCACAAAGACCCATCTG
The DNA here is from genome assembly GCF_019279795.1 of Protopterus annectens. Classification (NCBI taxonomy): domain Eukaryota; kingdom Metazoa; phylum Chordata; order Ceratodontiformes; family Protopteridae; genus Protopterus; species Protopterus annectens. The sequence continues at coordinate 862,278,179 of NC_056735.1, read as the reverse complement.
TCTGCAAGGAAACTACTGCAAGCCCTGGGGTTTATGGCCTCCTGCATTCTACTAATTCCATGTGCAAGACTGCATATGAGGAAACTACAATGGTATCTAAAAAGCCTATGGTGCCAACATTCTCTCGATCTAGAATCAATGATTCCTATCATTTTTTTTAATTTTATTTAACATTTGTTAACCGAGAAAGTCCAACTTGGAACAAAGCCAATTTTCAGCAGAGGCCCAGGGAGAAATGCTCCAGATGTATGTCTTTTGTCTAGAGATAGAGTACCTTTGGTGGACAGAGGCCTGCCACCAAAACAAGGGACTGCCATTCACTCTACCCCCTGCCGCCCAAACCCTAACAACAGACGCATCAGACTATGCATGGCAGGCTCATTTGGCAGGGAAGTGCATTCAGGGCAAATGGAACCCAAGTCAAATGCACCTGCATATCAATCAAAAAGAAATGTTAGCTGGACAGCCTTCAAGGACCACATTCTTCCAGGACAATTATTGGTAAAGACGGACAACACCACTGTTATGTGGCACATAAACAAGCAGGGAGGAACCCACTTACATCCTCTCTGCAGACTAGCCATGGCTCTGTGGAACACAGCCTTGAGCTACCAAGTGCACCTACAGGCTCAGTTCCTGCCAGGAAAGCTCAATGCACTGGAAGACTACCTAAGCAGAAATTTCATGGACCCACACGAGTGGAAACTGGAACCAAAGATATTCAACATGTTGAGAAACAAATGAGGGAGCCCAGAGATAGACCTGTTTGCCTCCCCACAGAACTACCAATTGGACAAATTTCTGCACAAGGATTCCCCACAAACAAGCTTGGAAAGTAGGTGCCCTGTCTTTCACCTGGAAAAACCTTTCCCCCTCTGCCTCTCCTCTCCAAGGTACTACTAAAGGTACTACTAAAGATCAAACAGGACAAACCAAGGACAATACTGATTGCACCAGACTGGCCACGCCAACACTGGTACCCTCTCTTGCACAGTGTGTCACTGCTGGCACCATGGCACCTGCCTCAGACTCCTGCTCTGCTGTCCCAGCAGGAGGGCCAGATTCTGCACCCACAGCTTCAAACCCTGAACCTGGCAGCCTGGCTAATTACCTGATCTCTCCGTTACCCTCCCACAGTAAGCAAGTGATGGATGTCATTCTGGAGGTAAGGAGGCCTTCTACTAAAAAATCCTATGCTGAAAAATGGAAAAGATTCTGTTCCTGGAGCCAAACTCTGGGGATGGGCACAGCAGTGCCCAGTTTACTTCAGATTCTTCAATACTTAACTGAGGTGCTTCACAAGGGCCTTTCCTTTTCCTCCAGCAAAATTCATGGCTCAGCCATTTCAGCTCATTACAATGTAGAACCACCCCTCTTCTCTCATCCAGTGCTGAAGCAGTTCCTCAGAGGGGCGAAAAACTTAAGGCCACCCAGGAGAGCCCCTACTCCAGCCTGAGACCTTAACTTTGTACTGGAAAAGCTCACTTTACCTCCCTTTGAGCCAGCTGCAAATGCAGAGTTGAAATTCCTTTCTTGGAAGACCGCCTTCCTTCTAGCCATCACTTCAGCAAGAAGGGTGTCTGAATTACAGGCTCTCATGGCAGTGGAGCCTTTCATCATCTTTCATGTGAACAGGGTGTCCCACCGGACCAATCCCTCCTTCATGCCCATGGTGGTATCCAGTGGTGCCCTTAATCAGTCAATTCATTTGCCAACCTTTTTTTCTAATCCACAGAGCAAAGGGGAACGAATACTGCACTCCTTGGACGTGCACAGACAACTTAGATTTTGCTTGGACAGGACTAAACCTCTCAGGAAATCTGAACAGCTGCTGGATGTTCTTCGTGTTTCACTGTTGCAGTCCTTACATTTGGGTAATCTCCTGGCAGGTTGCCCTCAGTTGGCCTGATTAACAAAGTCTTGGGTCCTGCGTCGGTTGCTGTCCCTTCTTCCATGACTTGCTTGGACAGGACTAAACCTCTAAGGAAATATGAACAGCTGCTGGTTGCATTTGCTGCAGGGGCAGAGGGGAAGGCCACTACATTCAATTCTGTTATAAGCACCATGGAAACCTACCCCACAGGGGATAAGACCCCATTCATTCAGGGCTGCATCTACCTCTACAGCCTTTCTCAGAGGTGTCCCTACCAGGGACATCCTAGAAGCTGCTATCTGGAGTTCTGTACATACCTTCACCAAGCATTACCACTTGCTATTTTTTTCTAAATCCATAGCTGGCTTTGCCACTGCAGTCTTGCAGGGCCTTATGGCTGGTCCTAATGCTATCTAATTACCTCCTCCCATCCTTAGCTTTGGGAATCTACCCAAATGTGATGACTGCAACAGTGAAACATGAAGAACATAGTACAGTTGTGTACACTTACCATAAATGTCGATATTCGAGTGTATTCACTGTTGCAGTCCTGATTACCCTCCCTCCAGCACCGTGACTTCTATTGACTATTATACCTCTATTCTTGCTTGCTATGCTTAAAGCTTTTTGGTGTATTTAATTTTTTGTTGGAGGTGTAACCTTGTATATAATCGGTTCCTATTATGGGGGCACCTGACACGTGGAACAAGAAAAACTGATTTAATGGCATTGGCTGCATGCTTTATACCCCTGACTACCTGATGTCTTGGAAGATGAGACAGCATCCGACGCAGGACCCAATACTTTGATAATCAGACCGACTGAGGGCTACTGCAACCAGATAACCCAAATGTGATGACTGCAACAGTGAATACACTCGAACATTACATTTATGGTAAGTGTACACAACTGTACTTTCCTGCTGCAGGACAGTCAGACCCGTGGCTTAGCATTGCTTTTATAAGTTTGTGATTTGCTCATAGTAACTGATGGGATACTTAGCACAAACAGCTTCTGCCAAGCTCCTGTGTTTCTTCTGGATCACTGCCAACCTTTTTTACTTGGTTTTTGCTGCAAGTACTCATTGTGGTTAACAGCAGTTTCCAAATCCCACTCAAAGTCGGCTTTTGTTTCACCAGAAAAACAACATAATTTCTCTGGATTTGAGTCTGACTTCTTGTATGTTAATTGAAGCTTAAGTGAGCTTTAAAGTTTATATAACTTGATCTTAGGGGAGTGGTTGACTTAAGAATATCAAATAGCTTCAGTAACAGAGGGAATGTCCAGCAGTAAGACAAAAAAACGCATTACGTTTTGCTTTCATTTGCATTGCAAATGCAACCAGTTTTGATGTACTGAGAGTAGTTTTCATTACTTTGTGATCTTTCTTTATTTATTTGGCTTAGCCAGAGAAGAGAAGTTGTTCTTCTTTGAGTGGTGTATTTGTTTTCTTTTTATGGCAAATAAAAATGGGTTGTTGCAGCAGATGCCACTATGTATGATTTTGCTAAATGTAAAATGATAAGTACATTCTGTGAAAGAAAAATCACTGTGAACTGTTAGGGGCATTGCATTTGTAAAACCTTCACCTGGAAGAACAAACACTTACTAAGGTTGAACATAAAATAATTATATTGCATTTCAAGAAGTGGGAGTATTAGCATTTTACCAAGCAGCTAACTGTGTGATTTACCTGTTATAACAAATGAGTTGCATACTGAGACTGATATGATGGTGGTGATGAGCAAATTTAATATATGGATACCAATGTCCCATTTGTAGAATGAGGAATTATCCTTGTGCATATTTGAAGACATTGTCAAAAATATCCATGTTTCTGTTATAATGGCAGATAAGTTCATTTAAAGAAGTCATGTGCAAAAGTTGTCCCAAGAACTTTTGTGGGATTGTAGGAAACAGAATACAGGGATAGGGCTTTGAGGCAGTCTGCATAGGACATGTTACTTATACCCTGTATTCTTTTATTGAGGTATGTCTGTGGACGTTCCAAGAATGCAGTATGACTGGTCTTATGATATAAAAATTAATACCTTTGTGTTATTGGAGAAAATAATTGGTCAGAGCACTCAAAAAGTAAGTAGTAGACAGTTCATTCCTAAGTCACAGAAGATCTTACAATGATCCATACCATCCAATTCAAAGTGGAGATTGGTAACCACAGGTAGCCTGCCTTTCAGCACCTGCAGGGCTTTCCCAACATTCATACTCCTATCCTTGCTTTCGTGATGTATCACACTGCCCTTTCTTCTCTGGGTGTCATTTGAACAGACAGTGTCAAAAGGGCATTCCTAAAGTTGAACATCTTTTTTGGACAACGTAGACCTTTTAAGGTGATCAGTACCCTTTTTCTTCACAGTACTTTGTGAAAGTACCCCTTGTGTTGTTTTTGTTAAGGTTTACAGGTTTACGTTGTGAGGTTATTTTTGTGTGTTTCAGTCAGTTTCCTTGTCCATTCTTGCCCATGTCAGCTGCTGACTTAGGCCCATTTTGTAGCTTACTTTTTGTGTTTTTTTTCTTTTCTTTCAGGTGTTGTATAGTTATTGTGGTGCTTTGTTGAATATAGATAATGATAAGGGATTAGGATAATGTGTGGAGTCTGGCCATAGTATCAAGCCCAGAGTACATGTGAACTCTGTAGGTTCAGAGGTGTTTACTAGGCCAACTACCACAAGAGCCTTTTTAAACCTAGCCATGCATCCCAAATCGCTGACCAGCTCTGGTACCTTTGATAAATGTAAGCAGGGGCTTGGGAGGTGAAACATTGCAAGCAGGGGCCTGGGAGATTAACCATTTACAGGCTGTCTGTGTCCATTAGAGACATAAGTGTCAAACCAGGGATGCATTTTGCTGCTTCCCATCCAGTTGTTCAAGTTGCACTTGAATTGGGTTAGAGAGGAACTCTGCTTCACATGGATGGGGAAGCCTGTTCCAGAGAATGGGTAGTCTCTGGGATACATACCTGTCTTTCCAGCAGATTCTATTTATATCACAGGCAAAGTTTAATTCTTTAGAATGGATAATTCTGGTGCTGTTTGTTTTGCGGATATGCAGAAGATCCACTAGAGTGTGTGTCAGGCATAGGTCTCCCCACAACAGCCTGTAGAAGACAGAATAAAGGGATAGGGACTTGAGGTAGTCTTCAAAGGACATGTTACTTATGCCCTGTATTCTTTTAGTGAGGTACCTCTGTGGACGTTCCAGTTGTTGGATATGTCTGGTTAGGTGCATACCAAAGAGTGCGTTGTACTCAATGATAGGTCTTATGATTGCCGAAAACAGTGGAACAATGACTTCCTTGGACCTAGATGACATATCTTTGTGTGTAAGTTGCAAGTAGGTGATGTTCATCGTGCATACAGCTGCAGTCATCACACTTGGGTTATCTGCCGTCAGGCGGGTCCTCGGTTGGCCGAATTCCAAAGTCTAGGTCCGGCGTCGGTTGTCGCTTCTTCCCTGACGTCAGTGCGGCAGGGGTATAAAAGAGGCAGCCGACGCCATTTTCTTCGGGCACCGCGTGGCAAGAAAGACTGAAGCAGAAGCAGTTCGCAAGTGCCGGTCGGCCAGCTCCTGAGATTTACGAAAGTATTTCAGCCGAAGTCTTCTTTAAAGCTAAGTACCCCATTGGGGAAACTTTTCTTGCCTCAGACCGATGTCAGACAAAGTTAATAATTGCATTTCTTGTGGGAAGCAAATATCGCATAAGGATTTTCACTCTTATTGTATACCTTGTTTAGGGCCAGAACACAACGTCTCGGCCTGCCGTTTTTGTGCTAGATTTAACAAGCACACTATTAAGCGCCGGGCTGAGTGCACCCTTCATTATTTTGGCAAAACATTTAATTATATTATGTCGTTGGATATGCCGACGCCAGTTTTAGGCAAAAACCGCAAGGATAAGACAGACACCCGAGGCCTGCACCGAGTACCGAGACCACGCTAAGGTCTACTACCGGTTCTCCGGTTCTCAGCGAGGCACCTACGCAGCCCCTGACTACCGATGAAACCTTATTACCGGTGACTTCAGTACCCGAGGTCGCAGGTTCCTCAGTCCCCATTCCCACTGCAGATACCGACGCCACTCTTGGTGGAGAAACGGATAGTTTAGCAAGGCCTGCCATTTCTGAAGGCGTTTTCAGGCCTACCACCTTATCTATCAAATCGTACACTAAATCTAAAGCTCCAATGAAAATTAAAAAACAGGGTCCTCAAGCCCCCTCTCAAGGTCCCATGCCCAAAAAACAGATGCTTAAAATGGCTGAGGATTTGATTTCACTCATCAGGGGCTCTCAAGCCCCCTCAGACAAAAGACCCAGGATGGAGGAAGACTACCCTTCCTCAGATCAGGCATCTGTTACCTCAGGCCTTTCTGAGGACCTGGATTATGCCTGTTCCCCTTTTGAAGACTCTGATTCTGAGGAGTCTATTCCCTCGGTCTCCCCCCCTGAGGACTACTCTTTTGGGGAAACCCTACATACATTGACAGAACACTTCCACTGAGAAGGCCAAGATTACTCAGATGTTCTTCATCTCACATTGCTGCAGTCCTTACACTTGGGTAGTCCGCTATCCTCGGTCGGCCCGAATATCAAAGTATAAGGCTGACGTCGGTCAAGGCGCATTTGACTGACATCAGGACGTCAGGGTACAAATGCGCATGACCGACCTCATATCCTCAGTCTTTTTTGCCGCATGGTCCGATGCAGAAGCAGTATTGCAAGTGCCGGTTGGCGTTCTGAAATTTTCGCCGAGTTTCAGACCGAGTCAAAGTTGGCTAAGTACCCGTTGAGGAAAATTTTAGTTTTTTACTGCCTCAGTGGTTTACCGGATGTCAGAAAAAGTGAATAATTGTATTTCTTGTGGGAAACAGATACCGCATAGAGACTATCATACTTTGTGTATTCCTTGTTTAGGGCCTGAGCACGGCGTTGTTGGGTGTCGCTCTTGTGCTAGATTTAATAAGCACTATAAAGAGGAGATTAGATTGTGCCAGGTTAGTCTTTGGGAAGCGGTGCAATTATAAAATGCCGCCGGATGCTCCGGCCGCTTCTCAAGCGCAAGGACAAAGCAGTGAAGCCTAGGCTAGAAGAACCGTCCGTGCGGACGCCGGTTCTTTAGAGGTGTCGGTGGAGCCGGTGGTTCCACGGAGGTTTCTTTGGGATCCCAGGAGAGACCTTGTTATTGCAGGATGTGGCCTCTCAGGAGGCAGGCCAGGGTGATGGGGCTTCTCAGGTTACTATACTCCCCTGCCTAGGGTGGTTAGGCCCTCCTTCTGTTTCCAAGGCTTCCTAGAGGCAGGCCAGGTTTAGCTTCAGTTGGTGTCACCCCTAGTTCTTCTGGAACTGTGCCCAAGAAGCATATGCTTAAAATGGCAGAAGATTTGATTACTCTGATTAGGGTTCTTTGCCCCTTCTGATAAGAGACCTAGGGTGGAGCCTGAGCTAGGAGTTTTGAGCAGGCTTGATGTTTCAGAGTCTTCGGCTGAAGACTTGCAGGAGTACTCTCCTTATTCTGATTCTGATGTGGATGATTCTACTCCTTCTGCTTCTCCTCCTGAGGATTTTTCTTTTCAGAAACTCTTCATTCCATGAGGGAGCATTTTAAGTGGGAAGGTCAGGACTTCTCTGATTCCAGGAAAAGGCTTAGGGAATTTTTGTTTTACCCCAACATAGGCCTTTGGCTATACCTCCTGTTTTGGATGTAGTGGAAGATGTTTTTACAGAGGCTTCTCTTAATCCTGATTCTTTGCCTCCTGCTCCTGTTAAACCGGATAGGTATTACAGGGTGCCTGAAGTTCATAAGTATCTTTTTAAGAGTCCGAGGGCAGACCCAGAAACTGTTAGCCAGGGGCCTAAAGGTGTTAAGGCTTCTGTTGTCAAGAATCCGGTTCCTGCAGATAAAGAAGCCAGGGCCTTGGATAGATGGGGAAAGAAAGTTTATACTTCTTCCACTCTAGCTATGAGGGCTTTGAATTGCCAGTTTCACATGTTAAAATACCAAAACTATCTCCTTTCACAGTTGAAGTCTAAGATTGATGCTCTGGCGGAAGGTATTGATTGTAAAGAGTTACAAGATTTAGTACATGTTTCTGAACAGGTGGGTAAACATTCTTTGCAATGTGGTTTTGATGCTGTACAGGCCTCGTCTAGGGTGGCTGCCACTGGGTCAGTTCTTCAGGCACGCCTGGCTGAGGGATCAAAATTTATCTGACCATGTTAAAACAAGGATTTTAGATGCTCCTTTACAATCTGATGTGTTGTTTGGTTCTCCTGTTGAGGCAGTTTTAAAGAAAATGGAAGACAAGGCTAAGTCTATGCAGACTGTTAAAGATTTTTTGCAGGTTCAGCCTCCAAAGTTTAGTAGAAATTGGCCTGCTAAAGGGTGGACGTATCCTTCTTATGATTTCCAGTCTAGGGGTAGATCTAGACGTGGTAGGGGTAGAGCTCAGGGCTCTTTCAGGCCTAGAACAGGGAGTTCCCCTGCACAGTCTTCAGGTGAGGGCAGGGGTCAGTCCTTTCGTAAACAGACCCAATGACCTACCTTTTCAGCTGCCAGAGCCTTCTCGTCTGGCAGCACCTTTGGGAGGAAGGTTGGCACTTTTCAAAGAAAATTGGAGTTTAATTACCCAAGACAGATGGGTATTGGATATCATACACCAAGGTTACAGGTTTTATTTCCATACCTTGCCTCCTTTCAGAGGCATGCCAGACGTTCCTCCTCAACAAAGAATAGAGGCTCACAAGCAAATTTCTCTGTTACTTCAACTAGGGGCCAGAAGTGGGCCTAGGATTTTATTCTCGCCTGTTCCTAGTACCAAAGAAGGGGAACACGTGGAGACCAATTTTGGATTTATCTATCCTCAACACTTATCTGGACATTCCCAAGTTCAAAATGTTGACGTTACAACAGCTTTTACCTCTGCTGGGCAAAGATCATTGGATGGTAACTTTGGATCTCAAGGAGGCTTACCTTCATGTTCCTATCAGACTAAGTTGCAGGAAGTATCTGCGAGCTGGGACTTCAAACTATCAGTTCTCTGCATTGCCCTTTGGCTTATCTACTGCGCCCAGAGTGTTCACGAAAGTTCTGGCTCCAGTGATAGCTTTCTTCAGGCTAAAAGGAATACAGATCTATCCTTATTTGGACGACTGCCTGATTCTGGCTCAAGGAAGGGAAGAGCTTCTTCATCATTTGGAATATGTGATAGCAGTGCTAAGATGCCTGGGGTATTCTGTGAACGAAATAAAGTCCAGTCTAGTACCCTCTCAGGACATGTGCTTTCTGGGTGTTAGACTGAATACAGCATCCCAGATGGCCTTTTTAACCCCGGACAAACAAAAGAGTCTTTGCGTTTGCTTCCATCAACTATCTCACCAGTCCGGCTGACTGCAAGGACAGTCCTTCAAGCCTTAGGGTTCATGGCATCTTGTATTCTGGTGCTTCCCAATGCCAAACTGCATATGAGGAAGCTGCAATGGTATCTCAAAATGTATGGACACAGCACTGCCAGGATCTGGACACTGTCATTCAAATAATACCTTGCATTCAAAAGGAATTTTTGTGGTGGGCTCAGGAATGTCACCTAAACAAGGGACTCTCTGTGACCCGCCAGAGGCGAGTCAGATTTTAACGACAGATGCCTCAGACAAAGCTTGGGGAGCTCATCTAAATGGAAAGTGGATACAAGACAAGTGGCCTGCCAGACTACAACATCTACATATCAACCTGAAGGAGATGTTAGCAGTCCAGTTTGCATTAATAGCTTTCAAGGATTTACTTCTTCCAGGGCAGGTGTTGATTCTAACAGACAACACAACTGTCATGTGGTACATCAACAAGCAAGGGGAACGATTCTTATCCTCTATGCAGGCAAGCAATGATTTTGTGGGAGACTGCTCTCAGTTTACAGCTCAATCTTCAGGCAAGGTTTCTGCCAGGAGCACAGAACTCCTTAGCAGATGTGTTGAGCAGACAATTATGGATCCCCACAGTGGAAATTGGATCCTCATGTATTTCAGAAATTGACAGTGTCATGGGGAACTCCAGACATAGATCTGTTCGCTTCGCCACTAAACCATCAGCTGCCAAAGTTTTGCACAAAAAGGTTTCATCCCACAGCTTGGAAAGTGGATGCTCTTTCTTTCAATTGGAGCAATCTTCATGTGTATGCCTTTCCACCTCTGCCTCTCCTCCCAAAGGTACTTCTAAAAGTCAGACAGGACAAGCCAAGGATGATTTTAATAGCTCCAGATTGGCCTCGACAGCACTGGTACCCATTACTGAGAAGTCTGGCACGGAAGCCTCCATGGCCTTTGCCTTCGATTCCACACCTGTTGTCACAGGAGGACAGCCATTTGCTCAATGTCAAACTTCACTCTCTTCACCTAACAGCCTGGCATATTCTGTTTTGAACCATAGAGGGTCTCAACTTCCACAACAAGTTTTGAATGTGATTTTGGAAGCTAGAAGGCCTAGTACAAGGAAAGTGTACGCAGATAAATGGAAGAGATTTTTATTTTGGAGTGCAGCAAAGGATTTTGATGTTTCTGAGCCTAATTTAAGTGTGGCTCTTCAATATCTTACTGAGTTACTGGACAAAGGTTTGTCCTTCTCTTCTATTAAGGTTCATGCTGCAGCAATTTCAGCTCACTATGAATGTGACCCTCCATTGTTTTCTCATCCTTTGTTCAAGCAATTTCTTAGAGGGGCAAAGAATATAAGACCCCCAGAGCTCCTACTCCTGCTTGGGATCTCAATTTTGTGTTGGAGAAACTCACTCTACAACCTTTTGAGCCTGCAGCTACTTCTGAGTTGAAATATTTATCATGGAAGACTGCCTTTGTGTTGGCCATTACCTCTGCAAGAAAGGTTTCTGAATTACAGGCCCTTATGGCGGTTGAGCCTTTCTTGATTTTCCATAAGGATAGGGTATCTTTGCGTACTAATCCTTCCTTTATGCCTAAGGTGGTCTCTAGTGTGGCGTTAAACCAAACTATTCATTTGCCTACTTTTTATGCAAATCCCCAAAATAAAGGGGAAAAGATTTTGCACACTTTAGATGTACACAGGCAGTTGCGATATTATTTGGACAGAACTAAAGGGTTCAGGCAATCTCAGCAGTTGTTTGTTTCTTTTGCTTTGAGTTCTCAGGGCAAGCCTGTGTCAAAACAAACTATTTCTAAGTGGATTGGGTTTTGCATTGCTTTCTGTTATTCCCATCATGGCAAGGAGATTCCAGCTGGGATTAGGCCTCATTCCACTAGGGCTACTGCCACTTCACAGCCTTTTGAGGAGTGGCAACAAGGATATTTTGGAGGCAGCTACTTGGAGTTCAGTGCATACTTTCTCTAGGCATTATCACCTGCCACTTTACTCTAAATCCAGGGCTGGTTTTGCCACTGCTGTTTTGCAGGGCATTTTGGCAGCTCCTGCTTCCTTGTAGTTTGGCCATCCTCCCTTACCTCTGCTTTGGGATTCTACCCAAGTGTAAGGACTGCAGCAATGTGAGATGAAGAACATAGTACAGTTTTGTACCTACCATAAATGTAGATGTTCAAGATCCACATTGCTGCAGTCCAACCTTCCCCTCTGTAGTTAGAGGTGGTTGTGTGGGTTGGGTTGTAAATATTGTGTATATTGTATATATTGTGCATATAATTAGTGCAAGGGTGGTTGGTTGTTTGTTTGCTGTCTTTTGGTTTTGACCTTTATTTTTAGGGTCTTCTGACATCTGGGGCAAGAAAAGACTGAGGATATGACGTCGGTCATGCGCATTTGTACCCTGACGTCCTGATGTCAGTCAAATGCGCCTTGACCGACGTCAGCCTTATACTTTGATATTCGGGCCGACCAAGGACAGCGGACTACCCAAGTGTAAGGACTGCAGCAATGTGGATCTTCGAACATCTACATTTATGGTAGGTACAAAACTGTACTATTCCAAGAAAAGGCTCAGGGAATTTCTGCTGCTTCCCCAGCATAGGCCCCTGGCTATTCCTCCTGTCTTAGATATTTTGGATGATGTGTACGCAGAAGCCAGTCTTAATCCAGACTCTTTACCTCCTGCCCCTGTTAAACAAGATAGATATTACCAGGTTCCTGATTCTCACCAGTCCCTTTATAAAAGCCCTTCTGCTGACCCAGAAACTATTTCTCAGGGTCCCAAGGGGATTAAGGCCTCTACTGCTAAAAACCCTTTACCTTCAGAGAGAGATTCTAGAGCATTGGAAAGGTGGGGGAAAAAGGTGTATACATCAGCCACTTTAACCATGAGGGCATTAAACTGTCAATTTCATATGTTAAAGTACCAGCAGTTCTTGCTATCTCAGCTGAAAAGCAAAATGACACAAACAGAACAACCTGATTTGAAAGAGTTGCAGGATTTGTTGCATGGAGCAGAACAAGTGGGGAAGCATACCTTACAGTGTGGTTTTGATGCTTTAGAGGCTTCATGCAGAGCTGCTGTCACGGGGTCTGTCATACGTAGACACGCTTGGCTCAAAGAACAAACCTTACCAGATCATGTCAAAGCAAAATTATTAGATGCACCACTACAAAAAGATGTGCTGTTCGGTGTTAAAGCTGAGGAGGTACTAAAGAAAATGGAGGAAAAAGCTAAATCTATGCAAACAGTTAAAGATTTCTTGCAGGTGCAGCCTCCACGCTTCAGCAGAAACTGGCCTTCAAAAATTGGTCCTTTCCAGCCACGGACAGACCCCAAAGGGGTAGATACAGATGCCCAAGGGGTAGAGGACAACCTCAAGGACCTTGCAGAGCCAGGCAATGGCAATCACCAGCCCCAAGAGGTGGAGAAGACGGAACACAGTCATTTAGAAAGCAGACACAATGACTTTCCCCTTTGCCTGCCAAACAAAGCTATAATGGCAGCACCTTTGGGCGGAAAACTGGCCTTATTTTCAAAAAACTGGCACTTTGTTACAAAGGACAAATGGATTCTGGATATTATAGACAGAGGCTACAGATTCCACTTTCTCACCCTTCCAAAGATGAGGGGCATGCCAAACCTGCCACAAACTCAATGGGCAGAGGCACAAAAACAAATTTCTGCTCTCATGGATATGAAAGCAATTCAAGAGGTACCTGCAAAAGAACAAGGTCAAGGATTTTATTCAAGACTATTCCTGGTACCAAGAAAGGACAAAGACTGGAGACCTATCTATTCTAAACACATATCTAGAGGTACCAAAATTCAAGATGCTCACATTACAGCAGCTTCTCCCCATGCTGGGCAAGGAGTCTTGACTGGTAACGTTGGACCTCAAGGAGGCATACCTGCATGTCCCTATCAGACAAGATTGCAGAAGATACCTCAGATTTCTTGCAGGTTCAACCCATTATCAATTCTGTGCATTGCCCTTTGGCTTATCTACTGCGCCCAGAGTGTTTACAAAATGTCTGGCATCAGTAATTGCTTTCTGCAGACAACGAGGAATACAAATCTACCCATATCTGGATGACTGCCTGATCCAAGCGGACAACAAGGACATTCTATTGCAACTTCTGGCGTTTGTAATAAAACTGTTAAATTGCCTGGGGTACACAGTAGACAAAAATAAATCAAAGCTAATACCCTCTCAACAGATAATTTTCCTGGGTGCCAGCTTAAATACAACGGCCCAGATGGCTTACCTCACGCCAGACAAACAAGGGCAACTGTCTCAATACTTCAACAAAATGGCAACTTTAACCAGGCTAACTGCAAGGAAAATCCTGCAGGCTCTGGGGTTCATGGCATCTTGCATTCTACTAATACCATTTGCAAAGTTGCATATGAGGAAACTACAATGCTACCTAAAAAACTTATGGTCTCAACACAAACACAGCTTGGAAACAATTTTACCACTCATTCCATGCCTTCAAAAGGAATTTTTGTGGTGGGCTCAAGCATGCAAAAGAAACACGGGTCTCCCTTTCTGTATACCACAAGCAAGGCAAGTCAGTACAACAGACGCCTCAGACTACGCATGGGGAGCACACATGGCAGACCAGTGCATCCAGGGAAAATGGTCCCAAAAACAGATGCACCTACACATCAACCAAAAGGAGATGCTAGCTGTGCAAAATGCTCTTATGAATTTCAAGGACCTACTGCAACCAGGCCAACTATTGATAAGGACAGACAACACCACAGTCATGTGGTACATAAACAAACAGGGAGGGACGCATTTGTACCCCCTATGCAGGCAAGCTATGACCCTGTGGAACACAGCATTGGAATGGCAAGTTCAACTACAGGCACAATTCCTGCCAGGGAAGGAAAACACTCTGGCAGACAACTTAAGCAGAAATATGACAGACCCTCATGAATGTAAGTTGCATCCTCAAGTCTTCTCAAAGATAACTCAAGCATGGGGACATCCAGACATAGATCTGTTTGCCTCCCACAGCAATTACCAGTTGAAAAAATTCTGCTCAAGGACCCATCATCCACAGCCCTGGAAAGTGGACGCACTATCTTTCAGTTGGACAGCATTGACAGTCTACGCCTTTCCGCCTCTACCTCTACTGACCAAAGTCCTATTAAAAACCAGAGCAGAGAGGCCAAAAATGATTCTCATTGCTCCAGACTGGCCACGACAGCACTGGTATCCTCTCCTAAAGAACCTGTCACACTCACCACCATGGATCCTGCCTCAAGTCCCTCTTCTGTTGTCCCAGCACAATTACAAGACCCTTCACAGCCAGCTCAGAACTCTAAATCTAGCTGCATGGAGAATACCTTAATTTGCCAACAGACTCTCCTCTCCAAGGAGGTACAGGATATCATCTTGGAGGCCAGGAGACCCTCTACTAGAAAAACCTACTCCGCCAAATGGAAACGATTTTGCTACTGGAATCGAGCAAAGGGCCAGAATCCTTGGGTAATAAATATACCACAGATTTTACAGTACCTAGCTGAGATGTTAAACAGTGGCCTTTCCTTCTCTTCCATCAAGATCCACGCTTCAGCAATTTCAGCAAAATACAATACGGATCCTCCTTTATTCTCACATCCTCTATTAAGGCAGTTCCTCAGAGGGGCAAAAAATATAAAACCCCCACGGAAACCACCAGCTCCAGCTTGGGACCTCAACTTCGTATTGGAGAAGCTGGCACTGCCTCCTTTTGAGCCGGCCTCTTCAGCAGAGTTACAATACTTGTCATGGAAAACAGCTTTGCTTCTGACTATTACCTCAGCACGCAGGGTTTCGGAACTACAGGCCCTCATGGCTGTGCATCCATTCATCATTTTCCATCAGGGCAGGGTTTCCTTACGAACCAACCCTACCTTCATGCCAAAGGTAGTATCCAGTGTGGCTTTGAATCAGACTGTTCATTTACCTACCTTTTATCCAAATCCCCAGAACAAAGGGGAGAGGCTACTCCACTCCTTGGACATTCACAGGCAACTTCATTATTACTTGGACAGAACAAAGTCATTCAGGAAATCTGAGCAGCTCTTTGTGTCCTTTGCTACAGGTGCTCAAGGAAAGGCTATTTCCAAACAGACTATTTCAAAATGGATAGCCCACTGCATACGCTTTTGTTATTAATTTCATGGAAAATCAGTGCCTGTATACATCAGATCCCACTCCACCAGGGCTACAGCTACCTCAGCAGCTTTCCTCAGGGGGGTCCCTACCAAGGACATTCTGGAAGCAGCTACTTGGAGTTCAGTGCACACTTTCACCAAACACTACCACCTTCCACTATACTCAAAATCTAGAGCGGGCTTTGCCACAGCAGTCCTGCAGGGCATTCTAGCCCCTCCTAACTCCGCTTAGTACCAGCCACCCTTACTTAGCTTTGGGATTCTACCCAAGTGTGATGACTGCAGCTGTATGCACGAAGAACATAGTACAGTTTTGTACCTACCATAAATGTAGATGTTCAAGTGCGCATACAGCTGCAGTCCGGGTTACCCTCCCTCCATCCCCTCTTAGGACAGAGCTTATGACAAACACCTTTAATATACAATCTATTTGGGGTATTCCTATATGGTGTATTTGCTTGCAACTACTGTTTTGATTTATCTACTTATGTATTTTTGCATAACATCATGTATTGCCTTCCTTTCTGGGGGCACCTGACATCTGGGGCAAGAAAAACTGAAGAAAATGGCGTCGGCTGCCTCTTTTATACCCCTGCCGCACTGACATCAGGGAAGAAGCGACGACAACCGACGCCGGACCTAGACTTTGGAATTCGGACGACCGAGGACCCGCCTGACGGCGGATAACCCAAGTGTGATGACTGCAGCTGTATGCGCACTCGAACATCTACATTTATGGTAGGTACAAAACTGTACTTTCTCCATGGGATTTGATTGCTGACAGTAGGATGCAGATTCAGACTCTTGACTATGCAAACACCAGTTGACTTCAGTGAGTTAAGAACCCTTACCCAACTATTTACACAAGCTATAGAACTCAGTACGTGACACAAGCACCACATCCCAAGTTTGTTTGCCTGTGAGTGGATTCTTTGGAGGCCTCTTGTGAAATACATAAAAACTTTTGTAACAGGACTTTACAGGAGCAAAGGGACAAACTTGTCCTGAAAGAGCTCATTTTTCAAATGGGGAAAAGAATATAAAAGTCTAAGGACAGCAGGGTGCAGAAAGTGAAAGGCTGTCCCCCCACTCTTTAATGGCCAACACTGAACCCTCAACAGCCAGAGTGGTTAAACCACTCCTAATGATGATTCACCCATTGAGGTTTTCCAGCTTGAGGTATCCATTATGCCAGACTTGGCTCTGAAGACAACATTTAGAGGCTTTTCCTTTGTACAGGAATAGAGGTTCATTAGGCCTGTGCAGAGTCTTTCATTGCACTTAGATTGAGGCAGAGTGAAGAAGTCTTAGGTTAAGATCCAAATTCAGATGGGTGTTCTCTTTTCGACCTCTGTTGGTTTTGTGGCTGGAGAAGGCTCCATCAATTCCACTTCTTATGCTGCTTCCAAATGCTCATGCCTAGCACCAGGGCTATTGGAGCTGACTGTTTTTCAATGGCTTCTGCATCAACAACTGTGGTTTTTTTTTCCGTATGTGTGCCGATTCCTCCATTGACACCAGTGGCCTTGACATAGGTTCCATCTGTGCATAGTTGGTCTGAGGTAATCCACACTGTTTTTGCATGGTTTGGTGGTGCTTTTTTGTGCCATCAGTACCAAAACTATTCTTAGTGTTGGGTGCAGCTTGAGTGACGGTGCTCGGAACCATTTCTGCTTTGACGTCTTGGGGTATGACATCAGCAGTCAGTGTCACTGGACCTATTTAGGTTGTTAAGACTGTATAGTAGCAACTTTAACAAGAAAACCGGTTACATTGTTAGACCCAAGAGTAGCACCTTTAAAATCATCTCCATCCTGAACCACGTTTCATTTAGGAGCTTTGGGTCTTTCTTGATCTTTCTAACAGGACATGGAAGTGAAAAGCCACTTCAGAAACAGATTTGTCTTCTGACCTCCTGGATTGTACATTCAGAAAAATCCATTATGGGTGCTCACAAGAAGAGGAGGTGCAAGAGGATACACTTAAACTCCTCAGCAGAGTCCGCCACTCCAGACCTGATTCGGATAAAAGGGGGGAGGCTTCCCCATAGTCGCTTCTAGACAACCCCATTTTCTTTCTGTCTTTTTGCACCCTTACTTTCATCCAGACATCGTGACCGTGCCCAGAGTCTTTCACCAGGTCAAAGGGCTACTTCTTTCTACCCCTGAACTAATGCTGACTTTTTACACAGAGGCCAGCAAAGACCTTAACAGTATCCTGGGGGGCATGCTGTCTAACTTCAAGTTGGGGGAGGAGGGTTTACTTTAAACCTACCTGCAGATTGCTCCCCTCAGTCTAGACATGTACCCTGACAACCTTGGTGGGGACATGCAGTGAGCAGATTGCTGTGATCTACTTCCCTCTTCCACAGGGAGTTGACAGTGTCTTTGGCATGCTGTTTCACCCTTTGGCTGTAGCACTTTTTGGAGGGTTTCCTAAAGTCCTCTGGAAAGCTCCAACATCTTTGTGTACCCATGCACATGCCCCTCCCCTGGATGAAAATGCCTGTCCTACCTTTTGTTCCGTCATGTGCCTGAGAGACTAATCTCATACTTGGTTAACCGTGCTGTAGTCAGAGCTTTATCACTCTATGCCACCAGAAAGACTGAAAACAATTCCAAATTTATTGATATTTTCACACTCATGACACGGAAGGGCTCTTGGCATGCAGGCCTTACTTCCCATATGGAAGACATTCTACAGAACTATTTGTTCTGCCCCACCTGCATCTTGAATAATTTGTCCTGCCAGACAAGACCCTGTCTCCCTCAATGAAGAAATTCTACAGGACTCTTTCCTCCACCTCACCTCTATCTTGAATAATCCCTCCTGCCAATCACACAATTGATTTGGCTTTGGATAGGGCATGGAGAGAGCCTGATGTAGCAGAATCTGTCCCAAGAAAGCTGTACGGGATACTCCAGCCTCCCAAAGGCAAACAAGAACAGAGTTAGACACGACTATTAGATTTTGTTTTGGCGGTGGCTGCCACCAAGAGAGAGCCTGCTAAGGAGAGCCTTTGATCCATCCCTTGGATAGGGATTCTTGTGGCTGGATCTGATGGGGAAGTGCACGTATGTGCAATGGGTTCCTTCACCATTAGGGTGTTGGGCTATCTGACATACACAAAAAGTTTTTTAATGTTACCTAGCAGAGGTGAAATTAGACACACTTAAACATTTGTTGTACAGAAACTAGTGCCACGGGCTGTAGTCTCAAGTGGCAGTATTGTCCAGTATATTACCACTCTGCATTTTGTGGAAGCCTCATGAAGTGTCTGGAGCAGAGAGCAACCAGATTATGTATAACCATAAAAAGACATGCCTGACTCAAGCTGTGTTGTTTTGCAGAAGACTTCATGGCATCCTTCAGCAGTGCTTGATAAGACTGGTGCATTCTATTTGGACCCCAAATGAAAGAAGGATTGGTCAGGAGTGAGCACAAGGAGAAGGCACTCCCCATTGTTAAGGTGGAGTTCTCCATTTATCAGTGGACCTCTGCTAGGAACCAGAAGAGAGCAAAGAATATTTGAATGTCTCTCATTGATCACTGTTGCAGTATCCCTTACTGTTGGGATATCCTGCCAAGGGTAGCCTTAAGTCTATCCAGCATACCAAAGACTGGGCCTTTCAGTACACTGGATGCCGGATGTATGTCCTACATCTGAAAGCATGAGGTACATAAATGATGTACAAGTGCAAAACCCTAACAGCTTCTTTGATGCCTATCCAAATGCAGCATTCTTTTTTTGGTCTGTAGGCTGTACACCTAGGTGCTGACTGTAGAGCCCTTGGGCAGATGAGTACTCTGTTAGGGCGTTTCTTTTTCTTTAGCTCTGCTTTATTGTAGGTGCATGTTATCCAGAAAAGGAAGTGTGATTGTTGGGGGGAGATTCCCCATAAGGGTAGACATGTGTCTTTTTTTATTTTTTTTTTTTTTTTTTTTTTTTTTTTTGCTTAGGTGCTGATCAGTATTAAAAGTGTTGTATTTGCCAAGCCTTCGCTCCTAAGATCCTGCTTAGTCATCTCTCCTCCCCATCAGTCTACCTTGAAAATCAGCCATTTAAGCTTCTTGCTCAAGGAATCATTTCCTCAGAACCTTCATGCCTGGACTTACAGCCTTTCTTAAAAAAATAAATTGAAACTGGAAACTTCTGCTGTCCAGACCCTGCTGGACATCTCCATTGTGTCTGATGAGGAGACTGTGGACTGTCCAATTCAGACACCTGCTTTCGCCGTTAAGACCTGGCCAGAAGCTGATGTGAGGCAGACCGCTCACACTTCTGCTGTTGCAGATCTGATGCTTGTTGAAGATGGGAAGTGGGAATCTAGGCTAATGATTCTGGAAGATCCTGGAGAGATTCTGCAAATTATTGTTCAGAGGAAGTCATGGGTTCTTTAATAGAGGTACTTCAGGGCACGGATTCTGTGAAGTTTGTCTGGGCAAATGACCCTGTTAAAAAGAAGCAAAAACTTGGCATATTTCTGCAGTTGCTAAGGACCACCAGAGAGAGAATGGCAAGCCTTTACTCGAGGGCTTTTTAAAGCCCTGATGGCTTTGAAGCCTCCTCATGGTTTATCTGGCCTTCCTTCTGTAGGAATTTTTTCTTCTTCCATCCCTCTAAAATGAACTAGGGTTTCTTCTTTTGATGAGAAAGATTTAAATTCTGGTGAGGTATCTTAAGGATGTTCATCATGTTTCACTGCTGCAGTCATTTCACTTGGGTTATCCTGCCATCAGGCGGGCCCGCAGTCGGCCTGAGTTCCAAAGTCTTGGTCCGGCGTCGGTTGCTGTTGCCTCTTCCCTGATGTCAGTGCGCCAGGGGTATACAAGATGCAGCCGACGCCATTTTCTTCAGCCTTTCTTGCCGCGCGGTGCCTGAAGCAAAAGCAGTTCGCAAGTGCCGGTCGGCCGACTCCTGAGATTTCAAATTCGATCTTCAGAACCAAAGTCTTCAATAAAGCTAAGTACCCCGTTGGGGAAACTTTTTCTTGCCTCAGACCGATGTCAGTAAAAGTTAATAATTGCATTTCTTGTGGGAAGCAAATACCTCATAAGGATTTCCATTCTTACTGTATTCCATGCTTAGGCCCAGATCACGACATCACTAGTTATCGGTTTTGTGCTAGATTTAACAAACGCACTATAAAATGCAGGTTTGATTTTGCTCGCCATTCCTTTGGCCGAAGATTTAATTACACCATGCCGTTGGAACAACTGACGACCGGAATGCACAAAAAACGCAGAGACAAGGATAAGTACAGGCATCCGAGGTCCAAAACTGACGACGAAGCCTCTTCTAGGCCAGTCGCCGCTTCGCCAGTTCTCAGTGAGGTGCTTTCGCAGCCCCTGACACCCGATACCTCAGAGCCACAGGCCGCTAACAACTCCCACATGGAGGTACCTAGGCCTCTGGATACTCAAGGTGTTGGGCCTTCGGAGACTAATCCTTCAGATGGGTCCGGAGCCGCTGAGCAGGCATCGGCTTCTGAGGGTGTTTTCAAACCTTCTCAACTTACCATTAAACCTACAGCCAAGTCTAAAACTCCATTAAAGACAAAGAAGCAAGTACAGCATTCACCTGGACAGGCCTCCATGCCTAAGAAACAGATGCTCAAAATGGCCGAAGACTTAATTACTCTGATCAGGGGTTCCCATCCCCCTCCTGATAAAAGGCCTAGGCAGGATACAGACTATGATTCCTCTGACCAGATTTCTATATATTCTGATTCCTCTTTAGACCAGGAATACTCTTTACCCCCCTATGAGGACTGTGATGCTGAAGAATCAGTTCCTTCAGCCTCTCCTCCTGAGGATTTTTCTTTTGGGGAAACTTTACATACCACGAGGGAGCATTTCCATTGGGAGGGCCAGGATTATTCAGAATCCAAGAAAAGGCTCAGAGACTTTCTTTTATTGCCTCAGCACATGCCCCTTGCTATTCTGCCAATGCTGGATATAGTGGATGATGTGTTCTCGGAATCCACTTTAAATCCTGATTCTTTAACCCCTGCTCCAGTCAAGCCAGACAGGTACTATAGAGTCCCTGACTCTCGCAAATTTCTTTATAAAAACCCTGCTGCTGACCCAGAAACTATTTCCCAGGGTCCCAAAGGGGTAAAGGCTTCCACGGCTAAAAATCCAGTTCCCTCTGACAGGGATTCTAGAGCATTAGACAGATGGCTGAAAAAAGTTTACACTTCTGCAACGTTAGCAGTGAGGGCTTTAAATTGCCAGTTTCACATGCTTAAATACCAACAATACTTAATGTCTCAGTTAAAACAGAAAATGAATACTAGTGCTGAACATCCTGACTACAAGGAAATACAGGATTTATTGCATGCAGCTGAACAAGTGGGAAAACATATTTTGCAATGTGGTTTTGATTCATTAGAGGCTTCTTGTAGAGCAGCAGTTACAGGATTTGTGATTCGAAGGCATGCTTGGTTAAAAGAAAAAAATTTACCAGATCATGTTAAGGCAAAATTATTGGATGCTGCTTTACTGCAAGATATTTTATTTGGTGTTAAGGCAGAGGAGGTATTAAAAAAAAATGGAAGATAAGGCAAAATCTATGCAAACAGTGAAGGATTTCTTACAGGTACAGCCACCTCGATTTAGCAGAAATTGGCCTACAAAGAATTGGTCCTTTCCAGTGTCAGACAGGCCACAAAGAGGCAGATACAGACGCCCAAGAGGCAGATCTCAGCCCCAAGGCTCTTACAGACCAAGACAGTGGGGTGCTTCAGCCCCAAAAGGAGGTGAAGACAAGTCACAACCTTACAGGAAACAGTCCCACTGACTTCCCCCTTTGAATGCCAAGCACTTACCTTTTGGCAGCTCCCTTAGGGGGAAAGCTAGCACTTTTTTCTCAAAATTGGCAAACAATCACCCAAGACAAATAGGTTCTGAATATTGTGTCTCAAGGTTACAGGTTCCACTTTCACAGTTTACCAAGGCTAAAAGGAATGCCAGACCTGCCACAAAACCAATGGGCAGAGGCACAAAAACAAATTACAGCCCTCATGGACATGAGAGCTATTCAAAAAGTGCCACAACAGGAACAAGGACAAGGATTTTACTCAAGACTTTTCCTGGTCCCCAGAAAGGTCAAAGGCTGGAGACCCATACTAGATCTTTCTACTCTAAATACTTACCTGGATGTTCTGAAATTCAAAATGTAGACACTACAGCAGCTTCTTCCCATGCTGGGCAAGAAGGCTTGGCTTGTTACTTTGGACCTCAAAGAGGCATACCTGCATGTCCCTATCAGGCAAAGTTGCAGAAGATACCCCAGATTCATAGCTGGTTCAATGCATTACCAATTCTCTCTGCACTGCCCTTTGGCTTATCTACTGCGCCCAGGGTCTTCACAAAGTGCCTGGCACCAGTAATTGCATTTTGCAGACAAAAAAGAATTCAAATATATCCATACCTGGATGACTGCCTTATTCAAGCAGAGAGCAAGGACATTCTTCTAAAGCATCTGGCATTTGTAAAAAGGTTGCTAATTTGCCTAGGGTACACAGTAAATGAAAGGAAGTCAAAACTAGTGCCCTCACAAGAGATAATATTCCTGGGTGCCAGCTTAAATACAATGGCCCAGATGGCTTATCTCACGCCAGACAAGCAAGGACAACTGACTCAGTATTTTCAATTGATGGCAACAAAGACCCAACTTCCTGCAAGACAAATTCTGCAGGCCTTGGGATTCATGGCATCCTACATACTACTAATTCCATATGCCAGATTGCATATGAGGAAATTACAATGGTATCTAAAAAGTGTTTGGACTCAACACGGTCACAGTTTGGAAGCAGTAATACCTCTAATTCCCTGCCTACAACAGGAGTTTCGATGGTAGGAGCAAGCATGTCACCTCAACAAGGGACAGCCTTTCACTCAACCCACAGCCAGGCAGACATTAACAACAGATGCTTCGGATTACGCCTGGGGAGCACACATGGCAGGAAAATGTATTCAGGGCAAGTGGACCACAGACCAAATGCATCTTCACATCAATCAAAAAGAGATGTTGGCTGTACAAAATGCCCTAACAGCTTTCAAGGACCTTCTGCATCCAAAAGAACTATTATTAAAGACAGACAACACCATAGTAATGTGGTACATAAACAAGCAAGGGGGCACTCATTCTTACCCCCTATGCAGACAAGCCATGACCTTGTGGAACACAGCTCTAACTTATCAAGTTCATCTGCAAGCACAATTCCTGCCAGGAAAGAAAAATACTCTGGCAGATGACTTGAGCAGAAACATCATGGATCCTCACGAGTGGAAACTAAATCCACAAGTCTTCAGTATGATAACGCAAAAATGGGGGTGCCCAGACATAGATCTTTTTGCCTCCACACTGAATTGCCAACTACAAAAATTCTGCACAAGGATTTATCACACACAAGCATGGAAAGTGGATGCTCTTTCGTTCAGCTGGAAAAACCTAAAAGTTTATGCCTTCCCACCACTGCCTCTCCTTTCAAAGGTACTCCTAAAAGCCAGACAAGAAAAACCACAGATGATCCTGATTGCTCCAGACTGGCCATGCCAGCACTGGTACCCATTCTTAAAGAACTTAGCTCAAGGACCACCATGGATTTTACCTCAAATTCTTCACCTTCTGACGCAACAAAACAATCGGAATCTGCACAGTCAGCTCAAAACCTTAAACCTGGCTGCATGGCAGATTCATTAGTCAAACAGACAACACCTCTTTCTATAGCTGTTATGGATGTCATTTTGGAGGCCAGGAGGCCTAGCACCAGGAAATCTTATTCAGAAAAGTGGAAGAGATTCTGTGCCTGGTACCAGGCTCAAAGCTTTAACCCTCTTGTCCCAAACATTCCTCAGATACTACAATACTTAACTGAGATGCTGGACAAAGGACTATCCTTCTCATCCATTAAGATCCACGCCTCTGCCATCTCGGCTCATTACAACACAGATCCTCCTATTTTCTCTCATACATTGCTAAAGCAGTACCTCAGAGGGGCTAAAAACATAAGACCACCCCGGAGAGCACC
The DNA here is from genome assembly GCF_019279795.1 of Protopterus annectens. NCBI lineage: Eukaryota > Metazoa > Chordata > Ceratodontiformes > Protopteridae > Protopterus > Protopterus annectens. The sequence goes on along the minus strand of NC_056735.1, from coordinate 862,253,698 downwards.
AACACCTACTTGGGACCTCAATTTTGTCTTGGAAAAACTCACTTTACCTCCTTTTGAGCCAGCCATTTCAGCAGAATTAAAATATGTATCATGGAAAACTGCTCTGCTTCTGGCAATAACCTCAGCACGAAGAGTCTCAAGAGTTACAGGCACTAATGGCATTGGAGCCCTTCATCATTTTTCATCAAGACAGGGTTTCTTTAAGAACAAACCCTTCCTTTATGCCTAAGGTGGTATCCAGTGTGGCTCTTAACCAAACTATTCACTTGCCAACCTTTTATCCAAATCCCCAGAATAAAGGGGAGAGACTTCTGCATTCCTTGGACATACACAGACAATTACGTTTCTACTTGGACAAAACAAAAGCTTTCAGAAAAACCTGAGCAATTGTTTGTAGCATATGCTGCAGGATCACAGGGAAAGGCTATTTCAAAGCAGACCATTTCAAAGTGGATAGGACACTGTATCCGGTTCTGCAACACACAACATGGGAAACCTGTACCTAGTAACATTAGACCACATTCCACCAGGGCAACTGCCACTTCTACTGCCTACCTTAGTGGAGTACCTACCAAAGATATCTTGGAAGCTGCAACTTGTAGTTCAGTGCACACCTTTACCAAGCATTACCATTTGCCTCTTTATTCTAGATCCAGAGCTGGCTTTGCCACTGCAGTGCTGCAGGGCCTCATAGCCACACCAAATCCTCTATAGAACCAGCCATCCTAACTCAGCTTTGGGATTCTACCCAAGTGTAATGACTGCAGCAGTGAAACACTATGAACATAGTACAGTTTTGTACCTACCATAAATATAGATGTTCGAGTGTCTTCACTGCTGCAGTCCAAGTTACCCATCCGCCATCCCCTCTTTCTTATCTGGGACTTACCTATACTTCTCAACCTATACTACCTATGTGGTGTATTTGCTGGTTACTGAAGGTTTTATTTTTACCTTTTTTGTATATTTTATTAGCAATATGTATTGCCTACCATTTTTGGGGGCACCTGACATCTGGGGCAAGAAAAAATGAAGAAAATGGCGTCGGTTGCATCTTATATACCCCTGGCGCACTGATGTCAGGGAAGAGGCGACAGCAACCGACGCCGGACAAAGACTTTGGAACTCAGGCCGACTGCGGGCCTGCCTGACGGCAGGATAACCCAAGTGAAATGACTGCAGCAGTGAAGACACTCGAACGTCTACATTTATGGTAGGTACAAAACTGTACTTTATTCCTCCTATGTTCATTTTTCTATCAGTGGGCTCTGATGAGTAGATTTCCCTTTCCCTGACTTCCTAATGGAGGAGCTTTCTTCTGAGGATACTTTGCTTAAAATGATTCAACTTTTTATGTGGGAAATCTTTCAGATGTCTGATGTTCAGAAGTGGTATTATGATCTCCTTCAGATGGAGATCTTTAGACTTCCTGCAATTCTTCCTGTTTTTGACGCCATTTTAGATACCTTTAAGTTTGCTGGTCAATCACTTGAATCTCAACTTCTTGCTGAAAAAAAAATGGACAGGTTTTTAAGGATTCCTGAGGCTTAGAAATTTCTTTCATAAGAATCCTTCCTCTGACCCCCCTGTAGTTTCTCTTTCAGCTGACAAACTCACGAAACTTCTTGCTTATCCTGAAGTCTTGCCTACAGATCAAGACAGAGCCAAGGCTAAGTAGGAGAAGAAGGTGTATACTTCAGATGTTAGAGCTATCAGACATATATGACTAGAAAGTGCTTTCCTTTCTTTCCAGACTGGGGGATGTCTTCGCTTTTATACCTGATTTGGACAAGAAGTCCTCAGCTCTTTTTCTCTGTTCTGCTTCCCAGGTAGTTAGACATTCAGTAAAGTGTTGTTGCTGCTACTGCTTTTTTGAGGGTGGCTGTATCCGATAGGTCATCTGGCATAGGCTTCAGTCCTTCCAGAGGATGTCAACACTAAAGTGTTTGACTCCCCTCTGGATACTCATAATTTGTTTGGTTCTGCAGCTGCAAACCTCTTTAAGCTGTTGTAGGAAAAGGGAAAGGTTATGCAGGACCTGAAATAGATTTTCCTTTCCCTGTTTAGAGGAACTATCCTTTCAAAGCAGGCCCTTTTCTTTGTAGATGTCAAAGGCAGCCACAAAAGGGTAAAAGTTCCTTTAAAAGGATTTATTCTGAGAAATTAATTTTTGACTCTGAGGCCCAGAAGTCTTTCCTGATAAACCTGCTTCCACTTCCATGTGACTGTTTTCCTCTCCTTTTGGCCAGATTCCCGTCTCAAATACTGCCTGTGTCCTTACCCATTTGGCAGAGAATTGCAACAGATATGTGGGTTTTGTCTGTAATTCACAAGGGCTGCAGAATGGTGTGGAAATCCCTTCCTCAATTTTTAGGTATTCCTCAGCCTCCGCCTTGCCATTTGCTTTATTTTATCCTAATGATTCAAGGTCTTCTGTCCCAAGGCAGTATTCAGCAGTTTTTTTTTACCATAGGGGCAAGGGTTTCTCCTCCAGGATATTTTCAGTTCCCAGGAAGGAGGGTTTCTTGGAGGCCTATTCTAGATATTTCCTTTCTCAGTACTTTTTGAAAGTTCCCTCTTTCAAAATGCTCACTCTTCAGAATCTATTTCTAATGTTTATACTTCAAGCCTTTCTGGTTTCTCTAGATTTGAAAGATGCTTATCTTCATATTCATCTTTTTTTTCAGGAAAATGTTATGATTCTCTGAATATTCCTTGCATTATCAGTTCTCTGCTTTGCCATTTTGTATTTACACAGGCCGAAAATATTTACCAAATGTCCAGCCCTTGTCATAGCCTTTTGCAGACTTCATGGCTTTCATATTTATCCTTGTCTGGATGGCTTTCTAATTTAAGCTCCTTCCCAACAGGCTTTCCTACAAGACTGTTCACAGTGTCTGCTTTGCAATGTAAGCTTCACTCTACATCTAAAAAAATTCAGATGTTGGTCATATTGATCATTGCTGCAGTAGCCTTAGCAGTATATGGGTTATATCCTGCCATGGATGTAACAGCCAGCCAGCTTGTAAAGCTTCAAGGCATCTTCTACCCACTCAAACTGTCATCAGCTCAAGTTGAGTTGACTAAAAGAAGTTTGAGCTCAAAGCCCTTCAGAGCTTAACTGCCACCGAAGAGTATGTCCCTTTGCAGCTTTTGAGGATCAACGGTCAATTTAAGCTGTTCCAGGGCAGTAAGTTCCCTTTGGGGTAAAAACTTCCATTTTCTTAATTTTGTTGATATTTTATTACTTTTTTGTTAAGGATCGTTATATTAGAGCTAAGAGTGTTGTGTTTTAACAAATTATTTTGAGACTGTAGTGTACTTTTAAACGGAGAGTTTGTTTTGACAGTTTAAAAGTGGTGTAAAGAAACAGAAAACAAATTTTATGTGGAGAAATTGTTTATTTTAGTTTTGTCGGGCTGTCATAGTGTTTTAAAGTGCTTTTTACTGTGGTGTTATGTCAAAAAAAAGTAACTTTTGGGGACTGGTAGTGTTTACTGGCATTTGCTGCTTGACTTCTCCAGGAAAGAGGCACTATTTTTGGTTTGACCACGGAGCAGACTACCAGCCCCATGGTCACTTTTTCAACTAGCCATAAACAGAAAAAATTAAGAAAGCAAGTTTTGCCACAACTGCAGGCTAGCAGTTTGCCTCAGCCTCAGGTGGGTGACTCTGCTGTGGCCATTTGTTGTACCTCAGACCACTCATCTTTTACCCCATATCCCACTGGTGTAGCACTTACAGCCACTTTGGATTGGGGATTAGCCACATCCTCTGTGGCTGTTGGGGTCCCTTCAGTGGGGAAGGGAGATCCACTCCTCGATCCTGGGAGAGGGAACAGGGAAGGATTCCATGTTGTGTCAGAATGTTGCATCCATCCCTGGGGAAGCTGCTACTGCTGTCAGCATTAGTAACACAGTCATCCTCACTATACTGGGTCTCGTTCAAGGTTTAATTCAGGTTATTGATCCGTCTTGTAAAGTAGTTTGTGGTAAAAGAAAAAGGTGAAGAGATTCAAGATTCTGAATCTGAGCAGGAAGGTACAGGGACTGATGCTTTTTTTTCTCTCCTCAGATTTCTGATTCAGACTCAGAGGAGAGCTTAGTTTCTGTTTCTCTGAGACTACTGCTAGAATGTGCCAATCAGAAGCATAGCTTGGGCTGGTGCTGTGAAACAGTGCCCTACCCCCTCAGCTCTTCAAGTGAAGAGCCCCGCCCCACCAAAAAAACAAAAATAAGCACTTTACTGAAATAAGCGAATACATTATAAGTGATCTGCTTATTACACTTAGATATACGAGCCCCCCCCCCCCCAGCTCTTCCATTGAGGAAGAAAAAAAACAAAAAAACAATGGACATTCCTTCTACTGGCCGTGCATGACATTCCCACCCTCCCTTCTGCCCCAGCCATTCAGGTCTCATTCCTGTGCTCTGCCCCCAACCCTCATTTAACATACTTTATTTAAAACAAAATTCCTTCTTTCAAACTGCAACAAACAAGTGTTATAGTTTATACCCTGCCTGCATGGATTGCTACAGTGCTTAAGTTTGTTTAAAAAATTTTTTTTTTTTACTTTGAAACTGTGGCAAATTGCTTGGTACAATGTAGCAAGCAGTTGCTATAATTTAGACTGCACACAGAGTGCTACACTGCTCAAGTTTGAGTATAAACGCCAGTATTGTATTGGAGTGTTCAGGGTCAGCTGGTCTTACCCCCAACACTTTGTACCCGGGACAGTCACTCCTCTCGCCCCACCCTAGCTGTACTACTGGTGCAGGTGTCGTCAGTGAGAGAACACTGAGATGTTCTTCATCTCACATTGCTGCAGTCCTTACACTTGGGTAGTCCGCTGTCCTCGGTCGGCCCGAATATAAAAGTATAAGGCTGACGTCGGTCAAGGCGCATTTGACTGACATCAGGACGTCAGGGTACAAATGCGCATGACCGACGTCATATCCTCAGTCGTTTTTGCCGCATGGTCCGATGCAGAAGCAGCATTGCAAGTGCCGGTTGGCGTTCTGAAATTGTTCGATTTCGGAGTTTCAGACCGAGTCAAAGTTGGCTAAGTACCCTGGGGAATATTGTAGTTTTTTCTTGCCTCAGTGGTTTACCGGATGTCAGAAAAAGTGAATAATTGTATTTCTTGTGGGAAACAGATACCGCATAGAGACTATCATACTTTGTGTATTCCTTGTTTAGGGCCTGAGCACGACGTTGTTGGGTGTCGCTCTTGTGCTAGATTCAATAAGCGCACTATAAAGAGAAGATTAGATTGTGCCAGGTTAGTCTTGAGCGGTGCAATTATAAAATGCCGTCGGATGCTCCGACGTCCGCTTCTTCGAAGAAGCGCAAGGACAAAGCAGTTAAACCTAGGCTAGAGGAACCGTCACCGGACGCCGGTTCTTTAGAGGTGTCGGTGGAGCCGGTGGTTCCACGAGGTTTCTTTGGGATCCCAGGGAGAGACTTTGTTATTGCAGGATGTGGCCTCTCAGGAGGCAGGTCAGGCTGATGGGGCTTCTCAGGTTACTATACTCCCTTCCCTGCCTAGGGTGGTTAGGCCCTCTCCTTCTGTTTCCAAGGTTTCTCCCAGGGGCAGGCCAGGTTTAGCTTCAGTTGGTGTCACCCCTAGTTCTTCAGGATCTGTGCCCAAGAAGCATATGCTTAAAATGGCAGAAGATTTGATTACTTTGATTAGGGTTCTTTGCCCCTCCTGATAAGAGACCTAGGGTGGAGCCTGAGCTAGGAGTTTTGAGCAGGCTTCGATGTTTCAGAGTCTTGGCTGAAGACTTGCAGGAGTACTCTCCTTATTCTGATTCTGATGTGGATGATTCTACTCCTTCTGCTTCTCCTCCTGAGGATTTTTCTTCAGAAACTCTTCATTCCATGAGGGAGCATTTTAAGTGGGAAGGTCAGGACTTCTCTGATTCCAGGAAAAGGCTTAGGGAATTTTTGTTTTACCCCAGCATAGGCCTTTGGCTATACCTCCTGTTTTGGATGTAGTGGAAGATGTTTTACAGAGGCTTCTCTTAATCCTGATTCTTTGCCTCCTGCTCCTGTTAAACCGGATAGGTATTACAGGGTGCCTGAAGCTCATAAGTATCTTTTAAGAGGCCTAGGGCAGACCCAGAAACTGTTAGCCAGGGGCCTAAAGGTGTTAAGGCTTCTGTTGTCAAGAATCCGGTTCCTGCAGATAAAGAGGCCAGGGCCTTGGATAGATGGGGAAAGAAAGTTTATACTTCTTCCACTCTAGCTATGAGGGCTTTGAATTGCCAGTTTCACATGTTGAAATACCAAAACTATCTCCTTTCACAATTGAAGTCTAAGGTTGATGCTCTGGCAGAAGGTATTGATTGTAAAGAGTTGCAAGATTTAGTACATGTTTCTGAACAGGTGGGTAAGCATTCTTTGCAATGTGGTTTTGATGCTGTACAGGCCTCGTCTAGGGTGGCTGCCACTGGGTCAGTTCTTCGCAGGCACGCCTGGCTGAGGGATCAAAATTTATCTGACCATGTTAAAACAAGGATTTTAGATGCTCCTTTACAATCTGACGTGTTGTTTGGTTCTCCTGTTGAGGCAGTTTTAAAGAAAATGGAAGACAAGGCTAAGTCTATGCAGACTGTTAAAGATTTTTGCAGGTTCAGCCTCCAAAGTTTAGTAGAAATTGGCCTACTAAGGGGTGGACGTATCCTTCTTATGATTCCCAGTCTAGGGGTAGATCTAGACATGGTAGGGGCAGAGCTCAGGGCTCTTTCAGGCCTAGAACAGGGAGTTCTCCTGCACAGTCTTGGTGAGGGCAGGGGTCAGTCCTTTCGTAAACAGACCCAATGACCTACCTTTTCAGCTGCCAGAGCCTTCTCGTCTGGCAGCACCTTTGGGAGGAAGGTTGGCACTTTTCAAAGAAAATTGGAGTTTAATTACCCAAGACAGATGGGTATTGGATATCATACACCACGGTTACAGGTTTTATTTCCATACCTTGCCTCCTTTCAAAGGCATGCCAGACGTTCCTCCTCAACAAAGAATAGAGGCTCACAAGCAAATTTCTCTGTTACTCCAAATAGGGGCCATACAGCGGTCCCTATGCCAGAAGTGGGCCTAGGATTTTATTCTCGCCTGTTCCTAGTACCAAAGAAGGGGAACACATGGAGACCAATTTTGGATTTATCTATCCTCAACACTTATCTGGACATTCCCAAGTTCAAAATGTTGACGTTACAGCAGCTTTTACCTCTGCTGGGCAAAGATCATTGGATGGTAACTTTGGATCTCAAGGAGGCTTACCTTCATGTTCCTATCAGACTAAGTTGCAGGAAGTATCTGCTTCGAGCTGGGACTTCTCACTATCAGTTCTCTGCATTGCCCTTTGGCTTATCTACTGCGCCCAGAGTGTTCACGAAAGTTCTGGCTCCAGTGATAGCTTTCTTCAGGCTAAAAGGAATACAGATCTATCCTTATTTGGACGATTGCCTGATTCTGGCTCAAGGAAGGGACGAGCTTCTTCATCATTTGGAATATGTGATAGCAGTGCTAAGATGCCTGGGGTATTCTGTGAACGAAATAAAGTCCAGTCTAGTACCCTCTCAGGACATGTGCTTTCTGGGTGTAAGACTGAATACAGCATCCCAGATGGCCTTTTTGACCCCGGACAAACAAAATAATCTTTCCCTTTACTTCCATCAACTATCTCATCAGTCCTGGCTGACTGCAAGGACAGTCCTTCAAGCCTTAGGGTTCATGGCATCTTGTATTCTGGTGCTTCCCAATGCCAAACTGCATATGAGGAAGCTACAATGGTATCTCAAAATGTATGGACACAGCACTGCCAGGATCTGGACACTGTCATTCAAATAATACCTTGCATTCAAAAGGAATTTTTGTGGTGGGCTCAGGAATGTCACCTAAACAAGGGACTCTCTGTGACCCGCCAGAGGCGAGTCAGATTTTAATGACAGATGCCTCAGACAAAGCTTGGGGAGCTCATCTAAATGGAAAGTGGATACAAGACAAGTGGCCTGCCAGACTACAACATCTACATATCAACTTGAAGGAGATGTTAGCAGTCCAGTTTGCATTAATAGCTTTCAAGGATTTACTCTTTCCAGGGCAGGTGTTGATTCTAACAGACAACACAACTGTCTTGTGGTACATCAACAAGCAAGGGGGAACACATTCTTATCCTCTATGCAGGCAAGCAATGATTTTGTGGGAGACTGCTCTCAGTTTACAGCTCAATCTTCAGGCAAGGTTTCTGCCGAGCACAGAACTCCTTAGCAGATGTGTTGAGCAGACGAATTATGGATCCCCACGAGTGGAAATTGGATCCTCATGTATTTCAGAAATTGACAGTGTCATGGGGAACTCCAGACATAGATCTGTTCGCTTCTCCACTAAACCACCAGCTGCCAAAGTTTTGCACAAAAAGGTTTCATCCCACAGCTTGGAAAGTGGATGCTGTTTCCTTCAATTGGAGCAATCTTCATGTGTATGCCTTTCTGCCTCTCCTCCCAAAGGTACTACTAAAGGTCAGACAAGACAAGCCAAGGATGATTTTGATAGCTCCAGATTGGCCTCGACAGCATTGGTACCCATTACTGAGAAGCCTGGTACGGAAGCCTCCATGGCCTTTGCCTTCGATTCCACACCTGTTGTCTCAGGAGGACAGTCATTTGCTCAATGTCAAGCTTCACTCTCTGCACCTAACAGCCTGGCATATTCTGTTTTGAACCATAGTGGGCCTCCACTTCCTCAGCAAGTTTTGAATGTTATTTTGGAAGCTAGCAGGCCTAGTACAAGGAAAGTGTACGCAGATAAATGGAAGAGATTTTTATTTTGGAGTGCAGCAAAAGATTTTGATGTTTCTGAGCCTAATTTAAGTGTGGCTCTTCAATATCTTACTGAGTTACTGGACAAAGGTTTGTCCTTCTCTTCTATTAAGGTTCATGCTGCAGCAATTTCGGCTCACTATGATTGTGACCCACCATTGTTTTCTCATCCTTTGTTCAAGCAATTTCTTAGAGGGCAAAGAATATAAGACCCCACGAAGAGCTCCTACTCCTGCTTGGGATCTCAATTTTGTGTTGGAGAAACTCACTCTACAACCTTTTGAGCCTGCAGCTACTTCTGAGTTGAAATATTTATCATGGAAGACTGCTTTTTTGTTGACCATTACCTCTGCAAGAAGGGTTTCTGAATTGCAGGCCCTTATGGCGGTTGAGCCTTTCTTAATTTTCCATAAGGATAGGGTATCTTACGCACTAATCCTTCCTTTATGCCTAAAGTGGTTTCTAGTGTGGCTTTAAACCAAACTATTCATTTGCCTACTTTTTATGCAAATCCCAAAATAAAGGGAAAAGATTTTGCACACTTTAGATGTACACAGGCAGTTGCGATATTATTTGGACAGAACTAAAGGGTTCAGGCAGTCTCAGCAGTTATTTGTTTCTTTTGCTTTGAGTTCTCAGGGCAAGCCTGTGTCAAAACAAACTATTTCTAAGTGGATTGGGTTTTGCATTGCTTTCTGTTATTCCCATCATGGCAAGGAGATTCCAGCTGGGATTAGGCCTCATTCCACTAGAGCTACTGCCACTTCGACAGCTTTTTTGAGGGGGGTGGCAACCAAGGATATTTTGGAGGCAGCTACTTGGAGTTCAGTGCATACTTTCTCTAGGCATTATCACCTACCACTTTACTCTAAATCCAGGGCTGGTTTTGCCACTGCTGTTTTGCAGGGCATTTTGGCAGCTCCTGCTTCCTTATAGTTTGGCCATCTGCCCTTACCTCTGCTTTGGGATTCTACCCAAGTGTAAGGACTGCAGCAATGTGAGATGAAGAACATAGTACAGTTTTGTACCTACCATAAATGTAGATGTTCGAAGATCCACATTGCTGCAGTCCAATTTACCCTCCCTCCTTCCCCTCTGTAGTTAGAGGTGGTTGTGTGGGTTGAGTTGTAAATATTGTGTATATAGTGTATATTTTGTACATATAAGTAGGGCAAGGGTGCTTGGCTGTTTGTTTGCTGTCTTTTGGTTTTGACCTTTATTTTTAGGGTCTTCTGACATCTGGGGCAAGAAAAGACTGAGGATATGACGTCGGTCATGCGCATTTGTACCCTGACGTCCTGATGTCAGTCAAATGCGCCTTGACCGACGTCAGCCTTATACTTTGATATTCGGGCCGACCGAGGACAGCGGACTACCCAAGTGTAAGGACTGCAGCAATGTGGATCTTCGAACATCTACATTTATGGTAGGTACAAAACTGTACTTTTTCTCCAACCCTCAGAAAACACTAAGAGTTGCTATAGAAGGATTTTTCAGAACCTCTACCCATTCCATCTGTTTAGAGGGTATGTCTTATTGCCTGCAATTTTCGTGACAGTAAGCCGGCTGCTCCTAAAAATGCAAATAGGATGTATGAAGTTCCTCAGTCTTTTAAAGATGTTCTTCTTGTTTCACTGTTGCAGTCATTACATTTGGGTTATCTGCTTGCAGGTAGCCCTCAGTCAGCCTGATTAACAAAGTCTTGGGTCCTGCGTCGGTTGCTGTCACTTCTTCCATGACATCAGGTCGTCAGGAGTATAAAACATGCAGCCGACACCATTACATCAGTCTTTCTTGCCGTGCAGTGCCCGAAGCAGAAGCAGTTCACAAGTGCTGGTCAGCTGACTCCTGAAATTTTCGTTTTCGAGTTTCAGAACCAAAGTCTTCAACTAAAGCTAAGTACCCCGTTGGGGAAACTTTTTCTTGCTCCTTACCGGTGTCAGTGAAAGTTAATAATTGCATTACTTGGGGAAAGCAAATACCTCATAAAGATTTTAATTCGTACTGTATTCCTTGCGTATGCCCTGACCGTGACGTACCTTGCTGTCGGTTTTGTGCTTTATTTAATCAGCGCACTATCCGTCATCGATATATTTTCGCCTCTAAATATTTCAGTTCTCGGTTTAATTATCCAGAAATGTCGTCGCTTAGCCATCCGACTACCGGGATTCCGAAAAAACGCAAAGATAAAGACAGACAGGTCACCGAGGTCCAAAACTGCCGACGACTCTTCACCTAAGCCAGTCGCCAGTTCGCCAGTACTCAGGCGATTTCGCAGCCCCTGATGCCCGCTACTTCTGATTCGCAGGCCTTTACTGAGACCCATTCGGGGTCCGGTATGCCGCAAGATACTTCAACTATGGAACCCGTGGATGTCTCTATCTTGGATGGGTCCGGAGCCGCTGTGCAGGCACCGGATCCTGAGGGTGTATTCAGGCCTACGGACTTGCATATTAAACTGACGCCTCCTTCTTTACTTAGGCCTAAATCTCGATCCATGCCTAAAAAAACAACACCCAGGCCACATGCTCAGGCATCTATGCCTAAAAAACAAATGATAAGAATGGCTGAAGATCTAATAACTCTAATCAGGGGTAGCCAACCCCCCCCCCAAGAGGCCTAGGACTGAAGTTGATTATGAATCTTCTGATCAGGATTCTGTTTTTTTCTGATCTGGATTTGCCCTTATCTACTTATGAAGATTCTGATGCAGAGGGCTCCATTCCCTCTGCTTCCCCTCCTGAGGATTTTTCTTTTGGGAAAACCTTACATACTCTAAGGGAGCATTTCCACTGGGAAAGCCAGGATTTTTCTGATTCAAAAAAGAGGCTTTGGGATTTCCTTCTCCTACCTCAGCATAGGCCTTTAGCTATTCCTCCTGTACTAGACATTGTTGATTATGCTTTTTCGGAATCTAGTCTGGCCCCTGATTCCCTGCCTCCTGCTCCCAGAAAACCTGACAGATACTACAGGGTCCCTGAGTCCCACAAGTTCCTGTTTAAAAATCCTATTGCAGATCCAGAGACTATTTCACAGGGGCCCAAGGGCATTAAGGCTTCTGCTGCTAAAAATCCTACCCCTTCTGATAGACTCCAGGGCGCTGGACAGATTGGGTAAGAAGGTTTACACTTCTGCAACCTTGGCCATTAGGCCTTTAAACTGCCAGTTTCATATGTTACAGTATCAGCAACATGTTATTGGACTGCTTAAACAGAAAATGATGTTGATTCCTTACTGTGTGGAAAATAAAGAATTACAGGATTTAATGCATTCTGCTGAACAAGTTAGAAAACATACTTTTCAATGTGGTTTTGATTCATTAGAGGCCTCTTGCAGGGCTGCTGTTACTGGGTCTGTGCTCAGAAGGCATGCTTGGCTTAAGGAGCAATCTTTGCCTGATCATGTTAAAACTAAATTGTTGGATGCTCCTTTAAATCAGGACCGCCTGTTTGGCATCAAGGCTGAGGAAGTTCTAAAAAAGATGGAAGTTAAAGCTAAATCTATGCAAACTGTTAAAGATTTTTTACAAGTTCAGCCTTCTAGATTTAGTAGGCACTGGCCCTTTAACAACTGGTCCTTTCCAGCCCCTTCCAGGTCTTCTCAAGCCAAACCCAGACACAGCAAAAACCCCAGGTTTCACTCCCAGGGGACACACAGAACTAAGCAGTGGGGGGCCTCCACTTCCAAATCTGGGAATAATAAGACTCCCCCCTATGGTAAACTGTCTCAATGACTTCCTTTTAAAATTTCCAAGCACTTATCAACTGACTGCCCCTTTGGGGGGAAAGATTGCTCTTAATGCAAAGAATTGGAAACTCATTACCCAGGACAAATGGGTTGTAAATATAGTGTCCCAGTGATACAGATTTCACTTCCACACATTGCCAACACCAAGCGGGTGACCGGACCTACCCCCAAATCAGTGGGCAGAGGCCCAAAAACAAGTACTTTCTCTCTTAAGCATGGAGGCTATTCAACTGGTACCAGAAGAGGAAAAGGGACAAGGTTTCTACTCGAGACTTTTCCTGGTACCCAGAAAAGACAATTTATGGCGTCCTATCCTGGACCTGTCTGCTCTAAACACATTTTTGGAGATTCCAAAATTCAAGATGCTGACTCTTCACCAATTACTTCCTATGCTAGGCGAAGATGCCTGGTTGGCAACACTAGATTTAAAAGAAGCATACCTGCACATCCCAATCAGGGAATCTTGCAGAAGATACCTACCCTTCAAAGCAGGCTACACGCACTATCAGTTCCCTGCACTGCACTTTGGCTTATCTACTGTGCCCAGGGTATTCATAAAGTGCCTAGCTCCAGTTATTGCATTTTGCAGGCAAAGAAATATTCAAATATACCCATACCTGGACGATTGTCTAATTCAGGCAGAAAGCCAGAACATACTTTTGAATCTTCTGGCCTTTCTACAAAGGGTTCTAACTTGTCTGGGGTACACCATAAACGAAAAGAAATCAAACCTGGTACCCTGTCAACAAATTATATTTTTGGGAGCAAGCTTGAATACAACTTCCCAGATGGCTTACGTCACGCCAAAGAAACAAATTCATTTGACAACCTACTTCAAACAAGTGGCCACAAAAACCCTGCTATCTGCAAGACAAATACTGCAAGCCTTGGGGTTCATGGCCTCCTGCATCCTTCTAATTCCATATGCAAGACTGCATATGAGGAAACTACAGTGGTATCTAAAAAGCCTATGGTGTCAACATTTTCAAGACCTGGAAACAATGATTCCTATCATACCTTGCCTACGCCTAGAGTTCCTGTGGTGGGCAGAGGCCTGCCAACAAAACAAGGGACTACCTTTCACACCACCCCCTGCCACCCAAACCGTAACAACAGACGCATCAGACTATGCATGGAGGGCTCACCTGGCTGGGAAATGCATTCAGGGCAAATGGAAACCCAAGTCAGATTCACCTGCATATCAATCAAAAAGAAATGTTAGCTGTACAGAATGCTCCGACAGCCTTCACGGACCACCTTCTTCCAGGACAACTAATGATAACGACGGACAACACCACTGATGTTCATCGTGTTTCACTGTTGCAGTCATGACTGTAGGGTTCTCCCCTGCCGGCAGGCAGCCCTCGGTCGGCCAGAATCCCAAAGTCTGGGTCCGGCGTCGGCTGTTCAACCATGCTCCCTGACGTCAGAGCGCCAGGAGTACAAAGCTGACAGCCGACGCCATCTTCTTCAGTCTTTCTTGCTGTGTGGTGATAGCAGTTCGCAAGTGCCGGTCGGCTGACTCCTGACGATTTTTTCTCATAAACTTCAGTCCGAAGATTTTCTTCTCCACTCAAAGCTAAGTACCCTGTTGGGGAAACTTTTTTCTTGCTCCACTCTGATGTCAGACAAAGTTAATAATTGTATTTCATGTGGGAAGCAAATACCTCATAAGGATTTTCATTCTTACTGTATTCCTTGCTTAGGCCCTGACCACGACGTAGCTAGTTGTCAGTTTTGTGCTAGATTCAATCAACGTACAATTAAGCGAAGGTACGATTTTGCTTTTCATTACTTCGGTAGGCGCTTTAACTACAAAATGTCGGATACGGTTCCGGCTACCGGAGTTCACAAATGTTGCAAGGATAAAGACAGGCCTCCGAGGTCCAAATCTGATGATAGCGCACAAGCGGAGCCAGCTTCAGGTTCGGCCGTCGTCAGTGAGGTGCTTTTGCAGCCCCTGTCGTCGGCCATTTCAGAACCGATGGCCCAAACAGACTCTCATGAGGAGCCAACCAGGCCTTTAAATATTTCTATTGCAGGACCTTCGGACAATGCTCCTTCGGATGGGTCCGGAGCCGCTGTGCAGGTACCGGCTTCCGAAGGGGTTTTCAGGCCTACTCAGCTTCTAATAAAGGCAAAGCCAAAGACAAAGGCAAAGACTCCTTCTAAAACAGAGACTGCAACACAGGCCTCTTCTGAACCGACTCCCAAGTCACAGAAACAGTTACTCAAGACGGCGGAGGATTTACTTACTATGATTTAGGGGTTCACATCCCCCTCCAGATAAAAGGCCAATGCAGGATGTTTATTATGATTCCTCTGATCAGGCTTCTGTTTCCTCAGTTTCTTCTTCTGACCAGGAATATTCTTTCCCTCCTTATGGGGATTCTGATGCTGAGGAATCCATTCCTTCAGCTTCTCCCCCTGGGGATTTCTCTTTTGGGGAAACTTTGCATGAAATGAGGGAACATTTCCACTGGGAAGGACAGGAGTATTTGGAATCAAAGAAAAGGGTGAGGGATTTTCTTCTTCTTCCCCAACATAGACCCCTGGCTATTCCTCCTGTTTTGGATATTGTGGATGATGCCTTCTCGGAGGCTAACTTAACTCCTGACTCCTTTCCTCCTGCTCCTGTTAAGCCTGATAGATATTACAGGGTTCCTGATTCCCACCAGTTTTTATACAAGAACCCTTCTGCTGACCCTGAAACTATTTCTCAGGGTCCTAAGGGAGTTGAGGCCGCTTCTTCCAAAAATCCCATTCCTACTGAAAAGGATTCTCGATCCCTAGAAAGATGGGGCAAAAAGGTGTACACTTCTGCTACTTTGTCCATTAGGGCTTTAAACTGTCAGTTTCATATGCTGAAATACCAGCAATTTCTCTTGTCTGTTTTAAAACAAAAACTTACTTCCATTTCTGCCTGTGCAGATGATAAGGAATAACATGATTTATTGCATGCCACTGAACAAGTTGGGAAGCATGGTTTACACTGTGGATTTGATGCCTTGGAGGCTTCTTGTAGGCTGCAGCCTCTGGCACAGTCATTAGAAGGCATGCATGGCTAAAGGAACAAAATTTGCCTGAACAAGTAAAGGCTAAATTATTGGATGCTCCTGTTCAGCATAATGTTTTGTTTGGATCAAAAGCTGAAGAGGTGATTAAAAAGATGGAGGATAAGGCGAAATCCATGCAAACAGTTAAAGATTTCTTACAAGTACAGCCACCTAGATTTAGCAGGAATTGGCCTTCAAAAAATTGGTCCTTTCCCTCTTCAGACAGGCCTCAGAGGGGTAGATATAGACGCTCCAGAGGAAGGCCTCAAACTCAAGCCTCTTATAGACCAAGACAGTGGACTGCTTCCACCCCTAGGGGAGGAGAGGACAGGTCACAAACTCAAAGGAAACAAACTCAATGACTCCCTCTTTTGGGCTACAGGAACTTCTTGCCTGGACGCCCCTCTCGGAGGAAAACTCTCTCTTTTTTATCAAAATTGAACTCAAATAACACAAGACAAGTGGGTTTTGGATGTGGTTTTAAGAGGTTACAAATTCCATTTTCATACCTTGCCAAGGCCAAGCGGATGGCCAGACCTTCCAAAGCATCAATGGACGGAGGCCTTAAACCAGGTGGAAGCTCTTTTGGCTATGAATGCCATAGAACTGGTTCCACTTTCAGAGATGGGAAAAGGTTTTTACTCAAGGCTCTTTCTAGTCCCAAGGAAGCAAAACTCATGGAGACCCATTCTGGATCTCTCGGTCTTGAACACCTTTCTAGAGATTCCAAAATTCAAGATGCTTACTCTACAGCAGCTACTTCCAATGCTGTCCAAAGATTCATGTATGGTAACTTTGGATTTGAAGGAGGCATATTTACACATTCCCATCAGGCAGGATCGCAGAAAATATCTCAGGTTCAAGGCCGGATCGAGGCACTTTCAATTCTCTGTGCTGCCCTTTGGATTGTCTACTGCGCCCAGGGTCTTCACCAAATGCCTGGCTCCAGTAGTAGCTTACTGCAGACTCAAGGGAATTCAAATTTACCCTTATCTAGACGATTGTCTAATTCAGGCAGACAGCAAGGATGTCTTACTCCAGCATCTAGAATTTGTACAGAACCTCCTCAAGTTCCTGGGATTCTCTGTAAACATAAAGTCAAATATGACACCATCACAACAGATAACTTTTCTGGGTGCTCTTCTAAACACCACAACCCAGATGGCATTTCTAACATCCGAAAAACAATTACAGCTGGCTTCAACTTTCAAAACCTTGGCAACGTTAACTCAACTATCTGCAAGGAAATTCCTGCAGGCTTTGGGTTACATGGCCTCCTGCATCCTTCTCGTACCATATGCAAGACTACACATGAGGAAAATACAGTGGTACCTAAAAAGTGTATGGTCTCAGCATTGCCACAGTTTAGACATACTGATCTCCGTCCTTCCTTGCCTTCAAAAGGAATTTCTTTGGTGGTCCAGGGCATGTGCCCTAAACAAAGGGAAACCCTTCTGTCTGCCTCCTGCCACTCAGATTCTATCCACGGACGCCTCGGATTATGCTTGGGGAGCCCATTTTCAGGGCAACTGTCTGCAGGGCCTTTGGACAAAAGATCAGAAGCACCTGCATATCAATTTAAAGGAAATGTTAGCCGTTCAGAAAGTTCTATTGGCCTTCAGGAATCTTTTACAACCAGGACAACTACTAATACGGACAGACAACACCACAATTATGTGGTACATAAACAAGCAAGGGGGATCTCATTCCTACCCCCTTTGCAGACTAGCCATGGATCTTTGGAACACAGCTCTAGCTTGCAATCTGGATCTTCAAGCTCAGTTTCTACCAGGGAAACAAAACTTCCTGGCAGACAGTCTGAGCAGAAACCTTCGATCCACACGAATGGATGC
Organism: Protopterus annectens; assembly: GCF_019279795.1. NCBI lineage: Eukaryota > Metazoa > Chordata > Ceratodontiformes > Protopteridae > Protopterus > Protopterus annectens. The sequence goes on along the minus strand of NC_056735.1, from coordinate 862,236,220 downwards.
TGGACACCAAAATATTCAGGATGATAACAGCAGTCTGGGGATGTCCTCACATAGACCTCTTTGCATCCCATCTCAATCATCAACTACAGAATTTTTGCACCAGGACTTTCCACAGAGAAGCTTGGAAAGTGGATGCCCTGTCATTCAGTTGGAGGAACCTCTCGGGATATGCCTTTCCACCTCTTCCTCTTCTTCCACAGGTCTTATTGAAGATAAAACAGGACAAGCACAAGATGATAATCTTGCTGGCTCCAAATTGGCCTCGGCAGTTTTGGTATCCAACGCTAAAAAACCTATGCCTGGAGCCCCCTTGGGTTTTACCTCAGTCTCCGAACCTTCTGTCCCAACATCAGGGTCAGGTTCTACACTCTCATGTCAGAAATCTCTGCCTGGCAGCCCAGTTAATCCAGGACCTTTGATTTCTTCTTTACTACCCAAGCAGGTTATGGATGTCATTTTAGAAGCCAGACGTCCTAGCACTAGAAAATCTTATGCAGGAAAATGGAAAAGATTTTGTTCCTGGATGCAGGCTCAGGATTCTGATCCTCTTCTTCCTAACATTACTTTAATTTTACTTTACTTGACAGATCTGTTACATAAAGGTCTCTCTTTCTCTTCCATTAAGATACATGCCTCTGCTATTTCTGCTCATTATAATACAGACCCTCCCATCTTTTCCCATCAGCTCATGAGACAGTTTCTCAGAGGAGCTAAGAACTTAAGACCTCCTAGATCTCCTCCCATTCCTACTTAGGATCTCAACTATGTTTTGGAAAAACTAACCTTGCCTCCTTTTGAGCCTGCTGCCTCTTCTGACATCAAGTTTTTATCTTGGAAGACAGCTATTCTGTTAGCCCTAACCTCTGCCAGGAGAGTTTCAGAGTTACAAGCTCTTATGGCTGTGGAACCTTATATTATTTTTCGTCAAGACAGGGTATCTTTGAGGACTAATCCTACTTTCATGCCTAAAGTGGTTTCCAAAGTGGCTTTAAATCAAACTATCCACTTGCCAACCTTTTTCCCCACTCCTCAAAATAAAGGGGAAAGGATCTTACATTCCTTGGATGTACACAGACAACTACGTTTTTACCTGGACAGAACCAAGGACATCAGAAAATCAGAACAATTGTTTGTTTCTTATGCTTCAAGTTCCCAAGGTAAAGCCATTTCAAAACAGACCATTTCTAAATGGATTGCTCATGGAATCAGATTTTGTTATTCACACCATGGAAAGCAAATCCCAGGGAGTATACGGACTCATTCCACCAGAGCTGCTGCCACTTCTGCGGCCTTCCTCAGGGGAGTTCCTACCAAAGACATTTTGGAAGCTGCAACTTGGAGTTCAGTGCATACTTTTTCTAAGCACTACAATCTACCTCTCTACTCTAAGGCTAGGGCAGGCTTTGCCTCTGCAGTCTTGCAGGGCCTTTTAGCCACCCCTTCTTCTTTATGACCACCTCCCTTTCGTTCAGCTTTGGGATTCTACCCTACAGTCATGACTGCAACAGTGAAACACGATGAACATAGTACAGTTGTGTACACCTACCATAAATGTAGATGTTCGAGTGTCTTCACTGTTGCAGTCTGGGTTTCCCTCCCTCCTGTTCCCTCTTGTTTTTACTTTTGTGTAGTTCCTTTTTTCACCATTCTTCTGAGGTGTATTTGCATAGGTTATGGGACCTTTTTCATTTTGAGACTCCTGACATCTGGGGCAAGAAAAACTGGAGAAGATGGCATCGGCTGTCAGCTTTGTACTCCTGGCGCTCTGATGTCAGGGAGCATGGTTGAACAGCCGACGCCGGACCCAGACTTTGGGATTCTGGCCGACCGAGGGCTGCCTGCCGGCAGGGGAGAACCCTACAGTCATGACTGCAACAGTGAAGACACTCGAACATCTACATTTATGGTAGGTGTACACAACTGTACTTTATGCGGTACATAAACAAGCACTGGGGGTACACATTCTTACCCCCTCTGCAGACTAGCCGTGGCATTATGGAACACAGCCTTGAGCTACCAAGTGCACCTACAAGCTCAATTCCTGCCAGGAAAATTAAATACAATGGCAGACGGACTAAGCAGAAACCTCATGGACTCACACGAGTGGAAACTGGAACCAAGGATTTTCAACATGTTGACAAGCAAATGGGGGAGCCCAGATATAGACCTATTTGCCTCTTCCCAGAACTACCAATTGGACAAATTTTACACAAGGACTCACCACAAACAAGCCTGGAAAGTGGATGCTCTGTCCTTCAGCTGGAAAAACCTATCAGTCTATCCCCCCCCCTCTGCCTCTGCTCTCCAAAGTACTACTAAAAGTCAAACCGGACAAACCAAGGATGATTTTGATTGCTCCAGACTGGCCGCACCAACACTGGTACCCCCTCCTGCGCAGTGTGTCACGATGATCTCCATGGCACCTGCCTCAGACTCCTTCCCTGCTGTCTCAGCAGGAGAACCAGATTCTGCACCCTCAGCTTCTAACACCGAACCTTGCTGCCTGGCTAATTAATTAATCTTTCCTTTACCATCCCTCAGCAAACCTGTGATTGATATCATTTTGGAGCAAGGAGGTCTAGTACTAGAAAATCTTATGCTGAAAAATGGAAAAGATTCTGTGCCTGGAACCAGTCTCAATGGATGAGCACAGCAGCGCCCAATTTACCTCAGATTTTACAATACTTAACTGAGATGCTTCACAAGGGCCTGTCTTTTTCCTCCATTAAAATCCACGCCTCAGCCATTTCAGCTCATTGTAATACAGAACCTCCCCTTTTCTCTCATCCACTGCTCAAGCAGTTCCTCAGAGGGGCCAACAATTTGAGACCACCCAGGAGAGCTCCAACCCCAGCCTGGGACCTTAACTTTGTCTTAGAGAAACTCACTCTACTTCCTTTCGAGCCAGCTGCTACTGCAAACTTAAAATTTCTTTCTTGGAAAACAGCTTTCCTTTTAACAATCACGTCAGCTAGAAGGGTATCTGAATTACAGGCCCTTATGGCAGTGGAGCCTTTCATCATCTTTCATGCGGACAGGGTGCTCCTCAGAACCAATCCCTCCTTCATGCCCAAGGTGTTATCCAGTGTGGCTCTTAATCAGTCCATTCATTTGCCAACCTTCTTTCCCAATCCACAGAATAAAGGGGAACGGATATTGCATTCCTTAGATGTGCACAGACAACTTAGATTCTACTTGGACAGGACTAAACATCAAAGGAAATCTGAACATTTACTGCAGGGGCAGATGGGAAGGCTATTTCAAAGCAAACCATTTCTAAATGGATAAGCCATTGCATTAATTTCTGCTATAAGCACTGTGGAAAACCTATCCCCCAGGGAATCAGACCTCACTCCACCAGGGCTGCATCTATCTCTACAGCCTTTCTCAGAGGAGTCCCTACCAGGGACATCCTAGAAGCTGCTCCCTGGAGTTCTGTACATACTTTCACCAAGCATTATCATTTGCCAATTTTCTCTAAACCCAGAGCTGGCTTTGCCACTGCAGTCTTGCAGGGCCGTATAGCTGGCCCTAATGCTTTCTAAATTCCTCCTCCCAACCATAGCTTTGGGAATCTACCCAAATGTAATGACTGCAACAGTGAAACACGAAGAACATAGTAAGTTGTGTACACTTACCATAAATGTAGATGTTCGAGTGTATTCACTGTTGCAGTCCTGGATGTTCTTCATTCCACATTGCTGCAGTCCTAACTATTGGGTAGTCCGCTGTCCAGTCGGCCCGAATACCAAAGTATATGGCTGACGTCGGTCAGGGCGCATTAGACTGACGCCAGTACGTCAGGGTACTAATGCGCATGACCGACGTCATATCCTCAGTCTTTTTTGCCGCATGGTCCGATGCAGAAGCAATTTTGCGAGTGCAGGTTGGCGTTCTGAAAGTTTCTGAAGCCAGAGTTTCAGACCGAATCAAAGTTGGCTAAGTACCCGTTGGGAATATTTTGGTTTTTTCTTGCCTCAGTATTTAACCGGATGTCAGAAAAAGTGAATAACTGTATTTCTTGTGGGAAACAGATACCTCATAGGGATTACCATACTTTGTGTATACCTTGTTTAGGGCCTGAGCACGGCGTTGTTGGATGCGCTCTTGTGCTAGATTTAACAAACGCACTATTAAGAGAAGGTTAGACTGTGCCAGGTTAGTGTTTGGGAAGCGTTGTAATTATAAAATGCCGTCGGATGCTCCGCGCGCTTCGCTAAAAGCAAGGACAAAACAGCAAAGCCTAGAGTGGAAGAACCGACAGTCCCAGACGCCGGTTCTTTAGAGGGCTCAGTGGAGCGGAGGTTTTGCCAGGTGTTTCTTTGGAGTCTCAGGAGAGACTTTACTGTTACAGGATGTATCCTCTCAGGAAGTAGGCCAGGCTGAGGGGCTTCTCAGGTGGCTGTTCTTCCCTCTCTTCCTAAGGTGGTCAGAGCCTCCCCTTCTGTTTCCAAGGCTTCTTTGAGGGGCAGGCCGAGTTTTGCTTCAGTGGGGGTTTCTTCTAGTGCTTCAGGGTCTTTGCCTAAGAAACATATGCTTAAAATGGCAGAGGATTTGATTACTATGATAAGGGGTTCTATGCCCCCTCCTGATAAGAGACCTAGGGTGGAACCTGAGTTTGAGAGTTTTGAGCAATGCTCGGAGGCTTCTGAGTCTTGACTGAGGACTTGCAGGAGTACCCTCCTTATTCTGATTCTGATGTGGATGATTCTACTCCTTCAGCTTCCCCTCCTGAGGATTTTTCTTTTTCAGAGACTCTGCATTCCATGAGGGAGCATTTTAAATGGGAAGGTCAGGATTTCTCTGATTCCAGGAAAAGGCTTAGGGAATTCTTGTTTTTACCCCAGCATAGGCCTTTAGCTATACCTCCTGTTTTGAATGTGGTGGAAGATGTTTTTGCAGAGGCTTCCTTGAATCCTGATTCTTTGCCTCCTGCCACAGTTAAACCGGATAGGTACTATAGGGTGCCTGAAGCTCATAAGTATCTTTTTAAGAGTCCTAGGGCAGACCCGGAAACTGTCTCTCAGGGGCCTAAAGGTGTGAAGGCCTCAGTTGTTAAAAATCCTGTCCCTCCTGATAAAGAGGCAAGGGCTTTGGATAGATGGGGAAAGAAAGTGTATACTTCTTCCACTTTAGCCATGAGGGCGTTGAATTGTCAGTTTCACATGTTAAAATATCAGAATTATCTTCTTTCACAGTTGAAATCTAAGGTGGATGCTCTGGCGGAAGGTATTGAGTGTAAAGAGTTGCAGGATTTAGTTCATGTGTCTGAACAAGTGGGTAAACATTCCTTGCAATGTGGTTTTGATGCTGTGCAGGCCTCCTCCAGGGTGGCTGCCACTGGTTCTGTTCTTCAGAGGCACGCCTGGTTGAGAGATCAGAATTTAGCTGAGCATGTTAAGACACGGATTTTGGATGCTCCCTTGCAGTCTGATGTGTTGTTTGGTTCGCCTGTAGAAGCAGTTTTGAAGAAAATGGAGGACAAGGCTAAGTCTATGCAAACTGTTAAAGATTTCTTGCAGGTGCAGCCTCCGAAGTTTAGTAGAAATTGGCCTGCTAAGGGATGGACTTATCCTGCTTATGATTCCCAGTCTAGGGGTAGGTCTAGACGTGGTAGGGGCAGAGCTCAGGGTTCTTTTAGGCCTAGAACAGGGAGTTCCCCTGCTCAAACTTCTGGTGAGGGCAGGGGTCAGTCCTTTCGTAAGCAGACCCAATGACCTGCCTTTTCAGCTGCCAGTTCATCCTCGCCTGGCAGCACCGTTGGGAGGAAGACTGTCTCTTTTCGAAGAAAATTGGGATTTAATTACCCAAGACAGATGGGTTCTGGATATTATTCACCACGGTTACAGGTTTTATTTCCATACCTTGCCTCCTTTCAAAGGCATGCCAGACATTCCTCCTCTACAAAGACAAGAGGCTCACAAGCAAATTTCTCAGTTACTCCAAATAGGGGCCATTCAGCGGTTCCTGTGCCAGAAAGGGGCCTAGGATTTTATTCTCGCCTGTTCCTAGTACCAAAGAAGGGGAACACGTGGAGACCAATTTTGGATTTATCTATCCTCAACACTTATCTGGACATTCCCAAGTTCAAAATGTTGACGTTACAACAGCTTTTACCTCTGCTGGGCAAAGATCACTGGATGGTAACTTTAGATCTCAAGGAAGCTTACCTTCATGTGCCTATAAGACTAAGTTGCAGAAAGTATCTGCGTTTTGAGCTGGAAATTCTCATTATCAGTTCTCTGCATTGCCCTTTGGCTTATCTACTGCCCAGAGTATTCACAAAGGTTCTGGCTCCAGTGATAGCTTACTTCAGGCTACAAGGAATTCAAATCTATCCTTACTTGGGCGATTGCCTGATTCTGGCTCAAGAAAAGGAAGACCTTCTACAGCATTTGGAATATGTCATAGCAGTGCTAAGATGCCTAGGGTATTCTGTGAACGAAATAAAGTCCAGTCTAGTACCCTCTCAAGACATGTGCTTTCTGGGTGTGAGACTGAATACAGCAGCCCAGATGGCCTTTTTAACCCCGGACAAACAAAAGAATCTTTCCAGTTACTTCCATCAACTATCTCTTCAGTCCGGGCTGACTGCAGGACAGTCCTTCAAGCCTTAGGGTTCATGGCATCTTGTATTCTGGTGCTTCCCAATGCCAAACTGCATATGAGGAAGCTACAATGGTATCTCAAAATGTATGGACACAGCACTGCCAGGATTTGGACACTGTCATTCAAATAATACCTTGCATTCAAAAGGAATTTTTGTGGTGGGCTCAGGAATGTCACCTAAACAAGGGACTCTCTGTGACCCGGCCAGAGGCGAGTCAAATTCTAACGACAGATGCCTCAGACATTGCTTGGGGAGCTCATCTAAATGGAAAGTGGATACAAGACAAGTGGCCTGCCAGACTACAGCATCTACATATCAACATGAAGGAGATGTTAGCAGTCCAGTTTGCATTAATGGCTTTCAAGGAGTTACTTCTTCCAGGGCAGGTGTTGATTCTAACAGACAACACAACTGTCATGTGGTACATCAACAAACAAGGGGAACACATTCTTACCCATTGTGCAGGCAAGCAATGATTTTATGGGAGACATCGCTCAGCTTGCAACAAACTCTTCAGGCAAGGTTTCTGCCGGAGCACAGAACTCCTTAGCAGATGTGTTAAGCAGACAAATCATGGATCCCCACGAGTGGAAACTGGATCTTCATGTATTTCAAAGGTTGACAGTGTCCTGGGGAACTCCAGACATAGATCTGTTCGCTTCTCCACTAAACCACCAGCTGCCAAAGTTTTGCACAAAGAGGTTTCATCACACAGCTTGGAAAGTGGATGCTCTTTCTTTCAGTTGGAAAAATCTTCATGTGTATGCGTTTCCACCTCTGCCTCTTCTTCCAAGGGTGCTTCTAAAGGTCAGACAAGACAAGCCAAGGATGATTTTAATAGCTCCAGATTGGCCTCGGCAGCACTGGTACCCATTACTGAGGAGTCTGGTAAAGAAGCCTCCATGGCCTTTACCCTTGATTCCACATCTGTTGTCTCAGAAGGACGGTCCTGCTCAATGTCAAGCTTCACTCTCTTCATCTAACAGCCTGGCATATTCTGTTTTGAAAGACAGCAGGTCTCAACTTCCTCAACAAGTTTTAAATGTGATTATGGAAGCCAGAAGGCCTAGTACAAGGAAAGTGTATGAGAAAAATGGAAGAGATTTTTATTTTGGAGTGCAGCAAAGAATTTGGAGATTTCAGAGCCTAATTTGAGTGTGGCTCTTCAATATCTTACTGAGTTATTGGACAAAGGTTTGTCTTTCTCTTCCATTAAGATTCATGCTGCAGCAATTTCAGCTCACTATGATTGTGACCCACCATTGTTTTCACATCCTTTGTTCAAGCAATTTCTTAGAGGGGCAAAGAATATAAGACCCCCAAGACCTCCTACTCCCGCTTGGGATCTCAATTTTCTGTTCGAGAAACTTACTCTACAACCTTTTGAGCCTGCAGCTACTGCTGAACTGAAATACTTGTCATGGAAGACTGCTTTTTGTTGGCCATTACTTCTGCAAGAAGGGTTTCTGAGTTACAGGCCCTTATGGCGGTTGAGCCTTTTTGATTTTTCATAAGGATAGGTATCATTACGTACTAATCCTTCCTTTATGCCTAAAGTAGTTTCTAGTGTGGCTTTAAACCAAACTATTCATTTGCCTACGTTTATGCAGATCCCCAAAATAAAGGGGAAAAGATTTTGCACACTTTAGATGTACACAGGCAATTCGTTACTATTTGAGCAGGACTAAGGATTTTAGGCAGTCTCAGCAGTTGTTTGTTTCTTTTGCTTTGAGTTCTCAGGGCAAGCCTGTGTCAAAACAAACTATTTCTAGATGGATTGGGTGTTGCATTGCATTTTGTTATTCCCATCATGGCAAGGAGATTCCAGCTGGGATTAGGCCTCATTCCACTAGGGCTACTGCCACTTCAACAGCATTTCTGAGGGGGGTGGCAACTAAGGATATTTTGGAGGCAGCTACTTGGAGTTCAGTACATACTTTCTCTAAGCATTATCACCTTCCTCTCTACTCTAAGTCTAGGGCTGGTTTTGCCACAGCTGTTTTGCAGGGCATGTTGTCAGTTCCTGCTTCCTTATGATTTGCCAGCCTCCCTTACCTCTGCTTTGGGATTCTACCCAATAGTTAGGACTGCAGCAATGTGGAATGAAGAACATAGTACAGTTTTGTACCTACCATAAATGTAGATGTTCGAGGATCCACATTGCTGCAGTCCAATTCTACTCCCTCCTTCCCTCTGTGTTTAGGGGTGGTTGTGTAGGTGAGGTTATATTCTGCTAATTGTGTATATATTGTATATATATATTTTTGGTGCAGGTTTTTGGGAGTTTTGTTTTGGCCTTATCTTTCAGGGTCTTCTGACATCTGGGGCAAGAAAAGACTGAGGATATGGCGTCGGTCATGCGCATTAGTACCCTGACGTACTGACGTCAGTCTAATGCGCCCTGACCGACGTCAGCCATATACTTTGGTATTCGGGCCGACTGGACAGCGGACTACCCAATAGTTAGGACTGCAGCAATGTGGATCCTCGAACATCTACATTTATGGTAGGTACAAAACTGTACTTTACCCTCCCTCCAGTCCCCTAACTTCTTTTGGCTATACTCTACTTTCCTTTATTATGCTTAAAAGCCTTTTTGGTATATTTGCGTTTTTTTTGGAGGTCTATCTTTGTGTTTTTATATTTAATTGCTTCCCATTAGGGGGGCAGTTGACATCTGGGGCAAGAAAAACTGATGTAATGCCATCAGCTGCATGTTTTATACCCCTGACGACCTGATGTCATGGAAGAAGGGACAGCAACCGACGTACGACCCAAGACTTTGTTAATCAGGCTGACTGAGGGCTACCTGCAAGCAGATAACCCGAATGTAATGACTGCAACAGTGAATACACTCCACGTCTACATTTATGGTAAGTGTATACAGCTGTACTTTTTATACACTATTCCCAAACCTGACCTATCAGCTATAGCTTTAGTTGTTACCAGTGTTACTAATCACTTAAATTCCAACCCCGCTCTTTCTGATAAGAAGAGAAAAATTATTTATTAGATAGGGGATGAAAGTGTTCACTTCTGCAACTGTGATTTTCAGAATTATGAACTGTCGGGCTCATATGTTAGTTTCTGTTAAATTGTGAAAGTTTGACCGATGTTTTATTTGTAGTTTCTTCTTGGGAGGAAACATCTGCCTTAACAACTTAATTCCTTTTATTGCACAAGTCACTACACATTGTTTGCAGTGTATATATAATACTGCTGATACTTCTTCCAGGACTATGGCCAGTGGTGCTGTTTTGAGGAGGTTTGCATGGCTGCCTTCTCAGAACCTCCCCAGAGATGATGTTAAAAATGAGATTTTTAAATTCTCCCCTGGATAGAGATTTAGTGTTTGCCACCCCCCCCCCCACGCCCCCTTTTTCTACCAGAAAGTCTGAATCTCTTTTTTTTTCTGTGGCAACAGTTAGTTTCAGACAAATGGGTTCTGAAAATCATCCATCAAGGTTACATATGGCAGGGGGAGGAAATTCCTCTTTTCCCAGGGGTTATTCTTCATCCTCCAGATCAGACTCTGTTGTTTCCATCTGATGTTCTTCGTGTTTCACTGTTGCAGTCATTACATTTGGGTAATCCTGCTGGCAGGTTGCACTCAGTTGGCCTGAATTCCAAAGTCCTGGGTCCTGCGTCGGCTGTCGTCATCCCTTCCCTGACGTCAGGTTGTCAGGGGTGTAAAAGAAGCAGCCGACTCCATTTTCTTTAGTCTTTCTTGCCGTGCGGTGCCCGAAGCAGAAGCATTTCCCAAGTGCCGATCAGCCGACTCCTGAGATTTTCGAGTTCGAATTTCAGATCCGAAGTACTTCTATAAAGCTAAGTACCCCGTTGGGGAAACTTTTTTCTTGCTCCAGAACCGATGTCAGAAAAAGTTAATAATTGTATTTCTTGTGGGAAGCAAATACCTCATAAGGACTTTCATTCTTACTGTATTCCTTGCCTAGGCCCCGATCATAACTATCTGGGTTGTCGGTTTTGTGCTAGATTTAATCAACGCACTATTATGCGTCGGTATGATTTTGCTTTGAACGACTTTGGACGCAGGTTTAATTATCCAGAAATGTCGTCGGAAAGCCATCCGACTACCGGAGTTCACAAAAAAGAAAAAGAAAGACACCCGAGGCCCAAAACCGACGACCAAGCGTCTCCTAAGCCAGTCGCTGGTTCTCAGTGAGGAGCTTTTGCAGCCCCTGACAACTGCTACTTTAGAGTCGCAGGCCGCTACCGACTCCCACATGGAGTCGGCCATGCCGCTGGAAACTCAAGGTATTGAAGCCTCGGATGGTAATCCTTCAGATGAGTCCAGAGCCGCTGAGCAGGCACTGGCTTCTGAGGGTGTATTCAGACCCAAACATCTATACATTAAACAGACATCAAAGGCAAAGACTAAAGCTCCTTCAAAGGCAAAGAAGCAAACTCAAGAGCCACGTGGACCAGGCCTCCATGCCCAAAAAACAGATGCTCAAAATGGCCGAAGACTTGATTACCTTGATCAAGGGTTCCCATCCCCCTCCTGATAAGAGGCCTAGGCAAGAGACTGACTATGAATCTGCAGATCAGGTTTCCATTTCTTCTGATCAGGAATAACCCCCCCCCCCCCCCAATGAGGATTTTGATGCTGAAGAATCCATACCTTCAGCTTCTCCTCCTGAGGACTATTCCTTTGGGGAAACCTTACATACCATGAGGGAGCATTTCCACTGGGAGAGCCAAGATTTTTCAGAATCTAAAAAGAGGCTCAGGGATTTCCTGTTACTACCTCAGCACAAGCCACTTGCCACCCCCCCCCCCCCCATGTTAGACATTGTAGATGATGTGTTTTCGGAGTCTAGCCTTACCCCTGACTCCTTACCTCCAGCTCCTGTTAAGCCTGACAGATATTACAGGGTTCCTGACTCACATAAATTCCTTTTTAAAAACCCTGCTGCTGACCCAGAAACTATTTCTCAGGGTCCCAAGGGAGTTCAGGCTTCCGCTGCAAAAAACCCTACCCCTTCTGACAGGGATTCTAGGGCACTGGACAATGGGGAAAAAAGGTTTACACATCTGCTACATGTCATGCCAATGCTTAAACAGAAAATGTTGTTAAACTCTGAATGTGCAGAAAACAAGGAAATGCAGGATATATTGTACGCAGCTGAACAAGTTGGAAAGCATACTTTGCAATGTGGTTTTGATTCTTTAGAGGCCTCCTGCAGGGCCGCAGTTACAGGTTCTGTATTTAGAAGGCATGCTTGGTTAAAGGAACAAAGTCTGCCTGATAATGTTAAAGTTAAATTATTAGATGCACCTTTACAGCATGATACTTTGTTTGGCGTTAAGGCAGAAGAGGTGTTAAAGAAAATGGAGGACAAGGCTAAATCTATGCAAACGGTCAAAGATTTGTTACAAGTACAGCCACCTAGGTTTAGTAGACACTGGCCAACAAAGAATTGGTCCTTTCCTGTGTCAGACAGACCTCAAAGTTGCAGACCCAGATGCCCTAGAGGCAGATCCCAGCCGCAAGGTTCATACAGGTCAGAGCAATGGGGTGCTTCTACCTCCAAAAGTGGAGAAGACAAATCACAACCTTACAGGAAACAACCCCAATGACTTCCCCCTGGCAGCACCCTTAGGGGGAAAATTAGCACTTTTTTCTCAAAATTGGCACATTATAACCCAGGACAAGTGTGTTCTAAATATCGTGTCACAAGGCTACAAGTTCCATTTCCATACCCTGCCAAAGGCAAACAGCTGGGCAGATCTGCCAAAAAATCAATGGGCAGAGGCACAAAAACAAGTCTCATCTCTCATGGACATGAGGGCCATTCAGCAAGTGCCAAAGCTAGAGCAGGGGCAAGGATTTTACTCAAGACTGTTCTTAGTGCCCAGAAAGAACAAGGCCTGGAGGCCAATACTGGACCTATCGATTCTGAACACATACCTGGATATTCCAAAATTCAAAACGTTGACCTTGCAGCAGTTTCTGCCCATGCTGGGCAAGAACGCTTGGCTTGTAACTTTAGACCTAAAAGAGGCATACCTGCATGTCCCAATCAGACAAATATGCAGAAGATACCTCAGATTCAAGGCTGGCTCAATGCATTACCAATTCTCTGCACTGCCCTTTGGCTTATCTACTGTGCCCAGTGTCTTTCCAAAGTGCCTGGCACCAGTAATTGCATTCTGCAGACAAAGAGGAATACAAATATACCCTTACTTGGACGACTCTGTAATTCAAGCAGAGAACAAGGACATCCTTTTACAGCATCTGGCGTTTGTGAAAAAACTTCTAACATGCCTAGGGTACACAGTCAACGAAAAGAAATCAAAACTAGTACCCTCTCAAGAGATAATATTCCTGGGTGCAAGCTTAAATGCAACTGCCCAGATGGCTTATCTCATGCCAGACAAACAAAGGCAACTGACTGCCTATTTCATCATGTTGGCAACAAAGGCCCAGTTATCTGCAAGAAAAATTCTGCAGGCTTTGGGCTTCATGGCGTTCTGCATTCTATTAATTCCATATGCAAGACTGCATATGAGGAAACTTCAATGGTACCTAAAAAGTGTTTGGACTCAACATTGCCACAGCCTGGAAACCATAATTACTCTCATTCCCTGCCTGCAACAGGAGTGTCGATGGTGGGCAAAGGCTTGTCACCAAAACAAGGGACAGCCATTCAGATTACCCCCAGCCAGGCAGACACTAACAATGGATGCATCAGCTTATGCCTGGGGGGCCCACATGACAGGAAGATGCATACAGAGAACATGGAACTCAAACCAAATGCATCTACATATCAATCAAAAAGAGATGCTAGCTGTTCAAAATGCCCTGACAGCCTTCAAGGACCTACTTCATCCAGGACAATTACTGATGAAGACAGACAACACCACGGTCATGTGGTATATAAACAAGCAGGGGGGGTACACATTCTTAACCCCTTTGCAGACTAGCTATGACTTTGTGGGACACAGCATTGACTTTCCAAGTACATCTGCAGGCATAATTCCTGCCAGGAAGGAAAAATACTCTGGCAGACGAACTAAGCAGAAACCTCATGGATCCCCACGAGTGGCAGCTGGATCCACAAGTCTTCAACATGATAACAAGGAAGTGGGGATGCCCGGACATAGATCTATTTGCCTCCCCTCACAACGACCAACTAAAGAGATTCTTCACAAGGATTTATCACCGACAAGCATGGAAAGTGGATGCCCTATCCTTCAGCTGGAAAAACCCATCAGTATATGCCTTACCCTCTCTGCCTCTCCTCCCCAAGGTACTCCTAAAGGTCAGACAGGAGAAGCCAAAGATGATTCTGATTGCACCAGACTGGCCCCGCCAGCACTGGTACCCAATATTAAGGTGTTTGTCTCAATGCCCAGCTTGGACCTTACCTCAAGTACCGCATGTACTATCCCAGCAAAACAATCAGATCCTGCACAGCCAGCTCAGAACTTTAAACCTGGCAGCATAGCGAATAATGTAGCCATACAAAACACCTCTCAGCAAAGCTGTGATGGATGTCATTTTGGAAGCCAGAAGGCCTAGTACTAGAAAATCTTATGCTGGAAAATGGAAGAGATTCTGTGCTTGGAAGCAGGCACAAGGAACAGATACAACTGTGCCAAATATTCCTCAGATTTTACAATACTTAACTGAGATGCTGGACAAAGGCCTATCTTTCTCATCTATTAAAATTCATGCCTCTGCCATTTCGGCCCATTACAATGCAGAGCCACCAATCTTTTCTCATCTCTTATTAAAACAGTACCTCAGAGGTGCCAAAAATTGAAGGCCTCCAAGGAGATCACCAATGCCTGCTTGAGACCTCAGCTACGTCTTGGAAAAACTCACCCTGCCTCCTTTTGAGCCAGCTGCTACTGCGGACATAAAGTTTTTATCTTGGAAAACAGCTCTGCTCCTAGCAATAACTTCTGCAAGACGAGTTTCAGAGCTACAGGCACTCATGGCTGTGGAACCTTTTATCATTTTTTATCTGGACAGGGTCTTCCTGAGGACAAACCCAAAATTTATGCCTAAAGTGGTGTCCAGTGTGGCTCTTAATCAAACCATTCATCTGCCAACTTTCTATCCAAATCCACAGAACAAGGGGAAAGAATTCTACATTCTTTGGATGTACACAGACAGCTTAGATTCTACTTGAACAGAACCAAAGTTTTCAGAAAGACAGAGCAATTACTAGTGGCATGTGCTGCAGGATCACAAGGAAAGGCTATCTCAAAGCAGACTATTTCAAAGTGGATAGGCCACTGCATTCATTTCTGCTACTTATACCATGGCAAGCCAGTGCCTAAGGGCATTAGGCCACATTCCACCAGAGCCGCAGCCACTTCAGCAGTCTTTCTCAGGGGAGTACCAACCAAGGACATTTTAGAAGCAGCTACTTTCAGTTCAGTGCACACCTTTACAAAGCACTATCATCTGCCACTCTACTCTAAATCCAGGGCAGGCTTTGCCACTGCAGTTCTACAGGGTCTCATAGCCGCTCCTAATGCTGTTTAGCTCCAGCCTCCCAACCATAGCTTTGGGAATCTACCCAAATCTAATGAATGCAACAGTGAAACACGAAGAACATAGTACAGTTGTGTACACTTAACATAAATGTAGATGTTCGAGTGTATTCACTGTTGCAGTCCAGGTTACCCACCCGCCATCCCCCCTTTTCTTCTGATGGAACCTGTCTTTCCTTCTCTGATTTATACAACCTGTATGGTGTATTTGCTTGTGGATGAAGGTAAAGTTCATATTGCTGCATGTAATTTTATATATAGATATAAATTTTGCCTACCCTTTTAGGGGGCACCTGACATCTGGGACAAGAAAAACTTAAGAAAATGGCGTTGGCTGCTTCTTTTATACCCCTGACGACCTGACGTCAGGGAAGGGGCGACGACAGCTGACGCAGGACCCAGGACTTTGGAATTCAGGCTGACTGAGGGCAACCTAACAGCAGGATTACCCAAATGTAATGTCTGCAACAGTGAATATACTCAAACATCTACATTTATGGTAAGTGTACACAACTGTACTTTCTTCATATGCTGTCCCAAGGAGTGGTATAACCAGTTCCCCCTTCCCAGGTCGGAAAGGGTTTTCATTTAATGTTCTTGGTGCCAAAGAAAGAAAGAAACAAAATTCTTGGACTCCAGTTTTGTATCTTTCTTCCTAAATCTTTTTGTAATAGTGCCCAAATTAAAAATGTCACTTCACAACCTATTCTTCCTGTTTTAAATTTCCTGGCAACACTAGACTTAAAAGATCCTCATCATCACATCCCTGTTCATCCAGGCTTCGGTCGTTTCTTAAAGTTTTGTGCGACTGCATCACATTATCAGTGCTTGTCCTTACAGTTTCATTTCTTCAGGTATTGTGGGTTTCTAGTACCGTGACGGGAATGGACCCCATTCCTAAGTCAAAGTATGATTAAAGTCCATGAAATTAGTATTGTTTCAGTCTTTGATGTTAAGCAGAAGTGCACTTCGCAGCACCTGCAGTGCACCCAGAATTGACTCCCTCTGCAATTCGTTACATGTATCCTATCTAAATACAACTGTAAATTCATTTTTATGAGACCTGTTGCTCCTACTGCTATTGGAACCGTCTGGGTAACTTTCTTTTACATTGCCCTTGTTTCTGCCTGCAAATCCTGGTATTTTATTACTTTGTCTCTCTGTATGTAAGACACTGTAATCAATGGGTGTAGCAATTTCAATGATCAGCGCTACTTTTGTCTTCTTTTCATGGACTACTATATCTGGTTTTCTTGCATCTGTTTTCGAACGGTCAGTGATAGGTGATCCCATGTGATATAAACTTCAATTTCAATAATGTTTTGTGGCTCATGTTTACAGTATTTTTCACCCGATTCAATATTGCAGTGTTTGCACAATCCCCAATGCAACAGTCACATTATTATGCCTTTCAGTATATAGGCCTTCTACTGTTAGTGCATCACACCTAGCAATAAGATGTGCGACTGTTTCCAATTCTAAAACCAAACCCAGAAGACCTCCGTGCAGAACATTAAAAAAATCAGAAAAAGAAACAAAAAATCTATTGGCCATGGTGTAATAGAACATAACTTTAATAATAAAAATAATAAAAGGTTAAGCGCTTTCATCTAAAAAATGATTAGACATCATCAGAACCACTTATAGAACCTTTTACGAAACAATGCGTTTCTGCTTCCAGTTCTGTTTTACAAAACCTGCATTTGAGTGTCTTTCTGACATGTTCAGTGGATAAACGCAGCTAACCTAGTGTGAACCTTCACCTACTGAACTTTCACCAACAGTAAGGAGTATTGTAACAGTGAAAAGTAGGACATCTGCTGTTTTGGCAAATTCTTACATGAGTGTTCTTTCCACAGAACCCAACAGTCCTCATTTGAGAAGTGTTTGGATACAAATTGTGGCGGTTGCAGGATTTCCAAAGTGGATGCTGCCTAGAAGTCAAAGGGGCCTGTAGAGACAGAGATTTTGCAGACTTCCCATAGGAGCCTTCCACGTAATCTTTGAGGACTTGCCATATTGTCCACCTGTGGAGGCAGCTGTGGGTTGAACTTGGGTCCATCTCAAAGTGGTGCCAGGCCAACATAAGAGACAGATGTATCAAGGAAGTAATGTCCAGAGGCTGTATAATTCTTTTCATAACCCTCCTTAACTGCCTCTCTCAGGTCCTACCAGAGTGGGTCCAGGGTTTGCTCAAGATATGTTGTAGTCTCAAAAAAAAAATACAGGAAACCTCCATCTTGCTCTGGATTTAACACTTAAATTTCCTGATCAAGTTTTTGGTGGTCATGGCACAGTTGGTCCTTTCATATCTTAAGGAAAAAAACTGGATGTGCTCTTTGAATTTCCAGCATGCCTAACTACACATAAAACCCACCAAGACATTTAGGAAGTACTTGCACTTCAGGGTGGGATCCAGTTTCTTCCATATTGGAGTATTAGCATGTGGTCTTTCCACAGCCCGCAGGGTGTTCAAATGCATGCCAGTGGTGGCAGATCTACTGAGACTGAGTGACTGGGTTAAGATATTCCCATACCTGGACAACTGGATCCTAGTTGCCTCCACAAATGAATGTTAAGTTGTCAATCTCGCCTTCATTCTTACTTGATGGGTTCGGAGCCGATCCTCGGCTCCGACTCGGCACCTGCTAAGCTCGAGAGTCACTTTTACCAGCTCGAGGCAGCCCCATATCCCATGATGCAAGGCGGTAAGTACCCAGATCTCGTTTGTCGCTTCGCTGATGAGGTCCTCCTTTTACCAGCTCCTGGTAAGTGAATTATTACTTTACTATTTTAGCCCCTTTTTTTCAAAAAAACCTTAAATTATTAGTTTTAACTTAATTTTAATACCTTTCTGACAGAAAATTTCCCTGTCTTTTCTAAACTTTTAGTCAGACTAAAACCCATCCCATCCCCCCCCCTGTTAGGGTGTGTGTGTGTGTCTGTTAGTAATACCTTTTGGTATATTTAATTTTATTTCTTGGACTGGTGTGTGTGTGTTTGTTTGCACCATGTCTAAGGAAAGGGTCTCAGGCTTTAAGAAGTGTGACTCGTGCTGTCAGAAGATGTCTCTGACAGACGGTCACACTTCTTGCCTGTACTGTCTGGGGCCTCTTCACCTGCAGGACTCCTGTGCTATATGTCATTCTTTTAGCCAGAGAGTCCTGCAGGAAAGAAGAAATGAATTGATTTTGAGGGGCCTTCTTAAGCCGGAGGGCTCTCCGGCTAAGTCGGCCCCATCTAAGACTTCTAAGTCTTCCAAGGCCCAGGCTTCTGTGTCCAAGCCTGTGGCCTCTGCTCCGACTCATTCAGAGTCGAGATCGGCTCGGCTGGAGCCGATTCTGGTTACCTAAACCTTCGGCACCGATGGCTATCAGTGCCGACTCTGGTTCGACCACTTCGGTGTCGGCTCCGATCGGTTCCGACCACCATGTGGCCCAGGCATCAGTGTCGGCTCCGATCGGCTCCGACACCCTTACAGTTATGGCTGTATCGGCTCGGCTGGAGCCGATACATCAGCTACCTGTCGGTGCCGATAAGTTGTCGGCTCCGACAGTTTCAGTAGTTTCATCGGCTCCGATGGTTCCTTCGAGGAAAAGGTCTAGGTCCCCTTCCTTGGAGACGGTACTTTCGGCTCGGCTTCCTCTCCTCTCGGAGCGGAGCCATCGGAGCCGATCTTCAATGTCATCCAGGCTTTCTGACCATGATTTGGAGAGAGTGGTCAGTAGACTACTAAAGTCACAGGTACTGGCCCAAATGCTACATAGTCCGTCTCAGCAGACGACTATTAGTCCACACCCCATTGCAGTTCCTCCTTCGACTCTACCCCAGAGTTTGGAGTTGGAGTCTTCGAATAGTTTCTGCTACGGCTGAGGGACAGATACCCCCTTCTGCTCCTTCAGCCTCTACTCTTATCTCCTCTTGAGACCTTCCTTAGAGGGATTCGTGGCGGGCTTCCCTGGTCTCCTCCGAGGGGTGAGTGGCATCGGACCCTTGTCCGACCCGCTCTTCCCCTTGGAGCCTCGGCCTGGTGAGCTCGGCTCCGACATCTGCCTCGAGCCTTCCTTTCGGTGGGTCCTGGAGTTCCTAGCTCTTGAGCGGGTTCTCTCGGACCTCCCTGGGAGGGGAGCCTCGAGGTGATGAAGAGTGTGCTGGCCACTGGACTCAGCCAGCAGTCTGTTCCCTTAGCTCCTCCCTCTATAGTGCCTGTTGACATCTCTGCCACTTCTCTTGCTCCCGGACCCAGAGATCCTCCGCCTCAGGTTTCCCCACTGGGAATATCCCCCTCTTCCGAGGATTCTCCTGATTTGTCGGGAGATCCTCGTGGAAGAGGACCTGTAAGAGGAAACACGTAGACTCCCGAGTCTATCACTTGGATACTGACTTAGATGAGTCAGAGGGATCCCCAAGATCCCCCTCTGAGGATGTCTCCTTCTCAGACATCCTAGAACTCCTCAGACAGAGGGGAAACTGGCCCACCAATAATCCCTCTGAGGATGAGTCAGTATACCTGGAGGCGTTTGGATCTCGGCCCTCCACCTCCTGGGTGTCTCCGCCTTTCGACCCCCTTATGCAGGTTATTGCTCGAAAGGCATGGACTGCTCCTGACTCTGTAGAGCCTGTCCCTAGGAGGCCTTCTAAATTTATTACTGCCCCGTCGGACAAGCAATTCCTTACAAAAGGTGTCCCCACTGATGCCATGGTGGTGGCGGCTGCCACCAAGAAGGAACTTGCAGATCCTTCCGTACCTGTCCATCCTCCTAATAAGGACTCTAGGACCATGGATAGATATGGTAAGCGGATGTTTTCTTCAGCGACCTTTGCTATGCGTTCGCTGAACTATCTTTGTCACTTCACCAGACTCCAAAGGGATATCCTTAAGGAGCTAGGTGAAGTTGTGCAGGATCCTACAGCTGCGGGGGCTCAGGAAAAAATTGCTTCGCAGCTAGGAACCCTTAACTCCATTGCAAACTCCTCCATGCGGCTTTTATCATATGCTGCTGATGGAGCGAGTAGGGCCGCAGGTACAGGTGTGGCTCTTAGACGCCAAGCCTGGATGTGACTAGGTAATTTTGCAGATCCCTTTAAGGCGTCCTTCACAAACTCTCCCTTTGATGGGTCAGCTCTGTTTGGCCCTCAAGTGAAGGAAACGTTGACCAGGTGTGAGCAGGACGGCAAAACTCTTTCTGCCGTAGGGGTCCGCTTTTCCACCCCTTCTAGACCTTATCCCAAAGGACAGAAGGGTGGCAAAATGTGGTTCCGCAAATCCCAAGGAGTCACGCCGGATTCACGTGGTCAGTTTACCCCTAGAGGTAGAGGGGGTAACAACAACAGACGCCGCTCTAGAGGCAGAGGGGTCCACAAAACCAGGGAAACAGAGAGTCTCTCTCTGACAAGCCCTTTCAGCATCCCTGAGATGTTGCCCGGCTGTCCCTCCTTGGAGGCAGTCGGGGGAAGACTATCACTGTACCCAGAAGCCTGGCGTTCTCTCACTCAAGACAGATGGGTACAGTCGATCATATCCGAGGGTTACAAAATTCCTTTCGAGGAAAGTCCTTTCTATCCCTCAAATTCCCTTCCAGACGTACCACCCGGTCTAAGGGAAATTGCAGAGTTGGAAGTCTCAAAACTACTGCAAAAAAGAGCCATTCAGCCAGTTACAACAGACCATTCAGAGCCGGAATCTACTCAAGGTTCTTTTGGTCCCCAAAAAAGACGGGAGACTGGAGACCAATATTGGATCTCAGCAGACTCAACAAGTCTGTGAGGAAGACAAGATTCCGAATGGTCACTCTTCAATCAATTCTGCCCTTCTTACAGAAGGACAACTGGATGTGCTCAATAGATCTTCAGGATGCGTACTATCACATAAAAATTCACAGACGCTCCAGGAGATTTCTCCGCTTTCGGCTGGGGTCCAGTCATTTCCAGTTCAGAGCCCTGCCCTTTGGTCTCACCACAGCCCCCAGAGTGTTCACCAAATGTATGGCAGTGGTCACGGCTCACCTGAGACGACAAGGATTCCAGGTGTTTCCGTATCTCGACGACTGGCTCCTGTCAGCCACCACCAGGCATCAGCTTGTTCAAGCCAGGGATTACACAATAAATCTTTGTTCTCATTTGGGCATCTCGATCAACTTCAAAAAGTCATCCTTATTGCCCTGCCAGTCTATTACTTTCATAGGCAAACTTAAACACTGTTCGGATGTCAGCTACCCTTACAGACCAAAGAGTTTCAGACATTCAAAGTCATGTCAGGATCATTCTAGCCAACAAGAAGGTACAGGCCAGAATGGTTCTAAAAGTATTAGGTCTCATGGCTGCGGCCATTACTCTTCTTCCCCTGGCTCGCTTCTACATGCCTTCTTCAGTGGATGTTGTTCACTCAGTGGTCTTACCAACAACTTCCAATGCGTCACCAAATTCTGGTGACACAGATTTGCAAAATCATCTTGCTTGGTGGATCACTTCTCCCCAGATTCACCAAGGCAGACACTTTGTACCCCCATCCCCGGTAGCCACTGTCACCACGGATGCCTCCCTGATCGGGTGGGGGGGGCATTATCAGGGCAGGATGGTTCATGGGACGTGGCAACCGTTCGAGTACCACCTGCACATAAATGTCCTAGAGATGAGAGCAGTGCTTTTAACGTTGCAAGCCCTCAACGACTCTCTTCCCGTAGGGACGATTGCAGTCCACACAGACAACATGTCTGTAGTTTGGTATATCAACAAACAGGGCGGAACCAAATCCTACCCCTTGTGTCGAGAAGCGCTCAGACTGTGGCAATGGGCGATCTCATCTCATCGGTTTCTGGTAGCAACGCACATCCCTGGGAAAACCAACATTTTAGCGGACAGATTGAGCAGAGCTATTCTCATGCCTCACGAGTGGTCTCTCAAACAGTCTATAGTGGAGGAGATTTTTCTGGAATGGAGTCGCCCATGTTGCGATCTTTTTGCTACTCCCCAAAACAGCAAATGCCCAGACTTCTTCTCTCTCTTCCCTCTGTCAGGCCATCCCCCCAGAGACGCTCTGACCCAGGATTGGCCCCAGGGACTTCTTTATGCCTTTCCTCCCTTTCCTCTAATCCCTCAGGTTATCCAGAAAGCTACCGTTTTGAGAGCCAAAATGATTCTCATTGCTCCTTATTGGCCTCGACAAATTTGGTTTCCGTTCCTCCATCGTTACCTTTTGGTGCAGCCATGGCATCTGGACCCAGTGCCAGATCTTCTGGTTCACCAATCCGGTCAGCTGCACCGGTCTATCCCTTCTCTCAACCTCTCAGCATGGTTGCTCCACTTCCTTCCTTAGCCAGGCTTCCTTTGATCTCTAACCCTGTTAGAGACATCATAGTAGCTTCTTTAAAATCCTCTACCAGGAGGATTTATACAAGCAAATGGAAACGTTTCTCTTATTGGGCTAAAGCCAAGAATATCGATCCCTTCACTGCCCCAGTTCAGGCAGTTTTGGACTTCTTAGCAGAGATTTTTCATGCAGGCTCCTCTTCTTCCACAGTTAGAGTTCAACTGGCTGCTATCTCGAACTTTCATGTCGGGATCGCAGATCACAATATCATGTCCCATAGGCTTTGTAAAGCCTTCTTGAAAGGAATTTTCCTGCTAAAGCCTCCAATCAGGAATCCTCCTCCTCAATGGGATCTAAATTTAGTGCTGACATCCTTGATTCTTCCCCTTGAGCCAGCTGTTTCTTGCTCCTAAAATTTCTTTCTTGGAAAACATTATTCCTAGTAGCTATTACATCGGCCAGGAGGGTGTCTGAACTTCAAGCTCTTCGGTTCGACCCCCTATTTGGTCTTGCAGAAGGGCAGAGTATCATGGGGAACTAATCGGACCTTTTGGCCTAAGGTCGCCTCAAAACTAATTTGAATCAATCCATTGAACTCCCTGTTTTTTTCCAAACTATTCTAACAGATCGGAACAAAATTACATTATCTTGATGTCCACCGCCAACTCAGATATTATTTGGACAGAACTAAACAATTTAGGAAATCGATCAACTCTTTGTTTCCTATGCGGACAACAGGAAAGGCCTTCCTGTCTCTAAAGTGACTTTATCTAGATGGCTTTCTTCTGTCATCTCTGAAATTTATCTGCTCAGGGAAAACAGCTGTGCTCAAAACCTAAAGCACATTCAACTAGGAGCTTAGCTACATCTACAGCCTTTCAAGCTAGACTTCCTTTAGACACTATTTGTGCAGCGGCCACTTGGGCCACTCCTCATACTTTTGTTTCTCATTACAAATTGGACTTGGCCTCCAGGGACAGAGCCAGTTTTGGCTCTACAGTCCTCAAGAGTCTGTTCCGTTGAGCCACCCAGGATAGAGGTGCTAGGGACGCGGTCCCATCAAGCAAGAATGAAGGCGAGATTGACAACTTAACATTAAGAAGTTATGTACCTACCATAACGTTCCATGTTAGTTGTCTTCTCGCCTTCTTTCTTGCGACCCTCCCTCCTTTCCCCAGGCCTGGACAGACCTTTCTACAAGAGATTGTTATGCTGAGACCATTCAGAACTGGTCCTTCTTTCATCCTGTAGACTTTCTTTCTTTCTTTCTTCCTTTGGGAAGTATTTATGCTTGGTGCTATTGCCCTTTGTCATCAAACGAGATCTGGGTACTTACCGCCTTGCATCATGGGATTATGGGGCTGCCTCGAGCTGGTAAAAGTGACTCTCGAGCTTAGCAGGTGCCGAGTTGGAGCCGAGGATCGGCTCCGAACCCATCAAGCAAGAAAGAAGGCGAGAGAAGACAACTAACATGGAACGTTATGGTAGGTACATAACTTCTTATTCACTAGTATGAGCAAGGGACTACTTAATAGATATTTCTGTTCTTGAGAAAATCAATAAACACAATAAAGTCCCAATTAGAGCCATTGCAGGAGCAAGTATTCATAAGCTGCCACCTGGAAACAATTCACAAGTTAAGATCTCACACTACCAACAGAATTCAGTCAGTTTAAGTAGTGGTTTGGCTTTAGTTACAGCACCCCAGACTGTCTGCAGCATTAGTACTAAAAGTCTTGAGCCTCTTAGTGGCAACTACTTACTTAGTTCTCTTTGCAAGGTTACACATGAGGTGTTTTGCAGTGTAGCTGGCTCATTCGGTGGTCTTGGTCTGTAGAACATATTTCTCAAATTATCTGTGTCTTAAAAACATGCAACAAGCATCATCTTTAGTGAGTTCTGGCTTACAGGGTATAGATTGGATTTTATTTTCTCTCTTACCCCCGTACAGTCACTGCCACCACAGGTAGATCAGCCCTGGAGTAAGGTGGTGCATTGTTTAAGGAAAATAGTTAAAAGGACGTGAACTGAACAAGAAGCCTCCTT
Organism: Protopterus annectens; assembly: GCF_019279795.1. NCBI lineage: Eukaryota > Metazoa > Chordata > Ceratodontiformes > Protopteridae > Protopterus > Protopterus annectens. The sequence goes on along the minus strand of NC_056735.1, from coordinate 862,211,723 downwards.
GCATGTTATTGTGAAGATGAGGGCTGTCTGGTTGCAGACTCTACAAGACCATCTTCCCCCAAGGTGCATTTGCTGTCCACTGTGACAGTGTGGCAGTAGTGTGATACATCAGTAAACTGGGAGGAACCAGAGCCTAGCCTCTGTCTCAGAAGGCCATTAGGCTAAGGAAAAGGGCAATCTATTCATATCACTTTCTGTTAGCAGTACACATTCCTGTTTAAGCTGTCTTTCTAGTAGACAGGCTCAGTAGATTTCTTCTGATTCCAAATCAGATGGGGGGGGGGGGGGGGGCAGGGCCAAACACTTTTTTTTCTTCCTTTTGCAGGAGGAGTGCTACATGCAGTTAGTTTTGGATTTCTAAGCTCTTGCATAATTCAGAAAAGACCAAAACATAACTTTGATCTATAGTGGCTGTGAAGGCTATATGTCCTTCTGTATTACTCTTGTAGTATTCATTAAAGAAGGGATGTCCTGCCCTGGGCAGCCCATCACTGGGCCAGTACAAATAAGTTTAAAAGGGATTTTGTTTGTGCCTTATGCCATATTTATGTTCCCTGCACAGAATGTAGGGCATAAAAGGGATGTACGGGCGAAACTACCTAGAACTTCTTTTGCAGCCAAATTGAGTGCCATTTTTGCCAGTTGGTTTGAATGCTTTGTTGCTGTACTGAATAATTAGCAAGTCCAGATAAGTGCCCCATTTGGGTTATTTATTTATTTTTTTTACTTTCTTAGTCTTTAATTTTATATCGCTACCTGTAGCTCATGTCATCCAGGAGGGGAAGATGTCCGTGTGGGAGGCAGATTCTGCATAAGGTTTGTCACGAATAGTGGCCATTTATCTTGAAAACCAATGGCTCAGTTAACCCAGGGTACAGTGGCAGAATCCTTTAACCTCAAGATACTCCCACTATGTAAGAAGGCCAATAAATCTTGGCCAGATCTTTAGCTGTCCAACCTTTACTGGACGTCCATCTAGAAGTAGGTAATAGCTCTGTAGGGTGTTTGGTGTTTACGTCGGATTCTTCTGCCACGATCCCACTAGAGGCCAGCATGGATCTGTATTTACATATGTTATCTGAGGCTTTGCAGGTGTATGCTCTGGATGTCGGGGGGATAATCTTGGGAGGGTCCTTGAGGGCTTCCGCAGATATTGGTCAGGGAAAAGGTTTCTGGTTCTCTTCTTGAATCTTGCCAAGGGTCAGAACCTCCAGTACTTGTTAGGGCTGATGTCCCTTCTAAGAAAAGAAAAAAAAACTGAAACATGTTTCGGTCTGTCCTATAGATCCACAAAGGGAATGGCAAGAGTTTACTCGGGGTTTGTTCTTTGCCTAAATGGCCCTAAAGCCTCCTTGAGGGTTTTCAGTACCTGCTTCTCCTTGGACGTCTATTCCTTCTAAATGGTTTAGGAACCAGATTCCTCAAATGAAGATTCCCTGTCTGGTGAGAGGTCTTTTTCCTATTCTTCAAAGATACCTTTGCTTTTGACTTTAGTTTCTGTTGAAGAAGAGTCTGTTAACCCAGAGGTGTCTTTTGAAGGATTGTCTTTTGGGGGGCACAATTGCTAGGATGATGAAATTCATTAAGTGGGATTCTTCTCAGGTGTCTGATATAAAGAGAAGATATTATGTGTTGCTTCAGGTGGATACTCCTAAACCATCGGCAGTTCATCCTGTGTTGGCTTCCTTGTTACTTTCACTAATGCTTCCCTCCTGATTCTCAGCCTCCTGTTCCTAAGAAAACCTCATAGGCTGTATAAGGTTTCTGAGGATTGTCTATTTTTGTTTAGGGTTCCTATTACCTGATCGAATGTTTAGGTTAGTGAATGCCTAAACGTTGATCTGGTAATAGCGAAAGCAAAAAAAACCGCAAACAACCGATTTAATGCACGGAAAGAATTCCCTTGGCTGTTATGCGGATTTTGCCTCCTTTCCCCACTATAGAGCGATCTTGGAGTTGGTATATTTAGTTAGGGGGGGTGTTGGGGGCAATGCCCCCACTTCATTTTGGCTTAATTTTTTTTTTTTTGCAGCTGAGCGAATTCATTCCCTATGTTAAATTGTCCGTTTGCTGTTTTAATTTTTCTATGTTACCAGTTCGACGTTTAGGTACTCGCTAACCTAAATGTTCGATCGGGTAATATAGACGCTTTGTTTAAATGTTCTCCTGCTGATTCTGCTGTGGTGTCAGTCTCTTCTGACACACCTTCTAAACTTTTGCCTTCTGATAAGGATAGCAGGGAGCTGGGAAGGATTGGAAGAAAGTTTACACTGCTTTTACTTTGGCCTTTAGGTCTGTTGTTTAACAGACCCACATGGCCAGTAATGCTCTGGCCTTGATTGCTAAGGCTGATCAGGTTATCTCTACCCTCCTTGATTCTGATGGCAAATCCTTTGTCTTATCTTTTCTAGGTTCTGTTTCTTACATGGCTCGCCACTGTGTTAAGTGCAGCTATGATGCTGCTGACACCTCTTCTAGGGCTGCGGCTTTTGGGGCCATCATAAGGCGTTAGTCTTGACTTCATCTCCAGTCTTCTCCTGGGGACATTAAGGCCAAGTTGCTGGATGCTCTTTTGGATAATATTCATCTTTTTGGGACAGCTGCTGACATGTTTAAGTCTCTTCAAGGGAAAGTGAAAGCCTTCAAGACCGTAAACTTATTTTTGTCTCTCCTATCCTTAAGTTCCAGAGGAATTATTCTTCTTTGTCTGCTTTTGTTTGCAGGCAACCCTGACAGGCATCTAGGGGCAGGAAGGTTGGGAGGCAGGCTCCCTGTGCTAAGGCTTCTCAGATTTCAGTGGCCCAGAAGCCTCCTTTATCCGATATGCTTGCTTCTCTCTGAAAATTCACACCCCCACACCTTTAAACCAGGTTCCATTGTCCCTTTGGCTCTCTCTGTCTTCCAAATTGGCATCTCATCACTTCAGACTGTTGGGTTCTTTCTGTGTTATCCATAAACGTTACTTCATGGTATGGAAATCTCTCCCTATTTTCTGGGATTCCTCAACCTCCTGTAGAGCAACTTCCTCATTTTCCTGAAGTTCTAGGGTCCCTGTTGAATGAAAGGACCATTCAACCTGTCACCCCTTACCAAGTTGGAAGGAGATTTTATTCCAGGATGTTCCTCAAAAGGAGGGCACTTGGAGACCTATTCTGGATCTCTCCCAGCTCAACGCCTTTCTTGAGATTCCTTCTTTTTTGTTGCTTACGCTTCCAGCTCTATTTCCTCTCATATTACCCCATTCTTTTCGGGTGTCCTTGAATCTGAAAGATGCTCACCTTCATATCTCTATTCACCCTCTCTTCAGGAAGTTTTTATGTTTCTCTGTGTTTTTCTCTTATTTTCTGTTCTCTTTTTTGCCCTCTCTACTGCCCAAAGGGTATTCGCAAAATACCTAGCTCCTGTGATTGCTTTCTGCAGGCTCCAAGGCATTCAGATTTTTCCTTATCCAGATGATTTGTTGCTTCAGGCACCTTCTCCCAGTCAGTTGTTGCAGGATTTGCAGTTCATCATCTCTCCTTCAAAATCTGGGGTTTACTGTCAACTTCCAAACATCTGTTCTGACTCCTCTCAGGATCATGCATGATTCAGATGGTGCCAATGTTGGTCGATCTTCCGCCTCCAGAGGTATTGTCGTTGACAGCCTTCTTTCAATCTCTTCTTCCTCTGACTGCCATGACAGTCAGGGAGTTTATTTGGGCCCTGGGATTCATGGCCTTTTCTATTCTGATACTTCATCTTGCCAGACTACATATGTAGAAGCTTTAGTGATCCCTCAAGTCGGTTTGGCTGCCGCATTGTCACCCTCTAAATTTTAGAGTACCTCTCTTTTGTTGTCTCATGAAGGAATTCAAGTGGTGGATTCAACAGTTCACTCTCAACCAAAGCTGGCCCTTTCAGCCTCCAGTCCCATCTCAGGGGCTGTTTACCGATGCCTCGGACATGGGTTGGGGGGCATCTCTTGATCATCTGAAAGTTCAGGGTCTTAGGCCTCCTAATCAGAAGTAAGACCATATCAACATCAAAGAGATTAGAGGTCTGATTCTGACCCTTCAGGCTTTTTACCCCGTGTTTTCTGTAGGCCCCTTGAAGGTGTACACTGCCAGCACAATAGTAATGTCCTATGTCAGCAAGCAGGGGCCATGAAATCTCCTCTGCAGGATGGCACTTCAGGCTTGGGATGTGGCTGTCTGTTATCAGTTAACTCTTCAGGCAGTATACATTCCTTCAGAGCACAATCTTGTGGCAGACTCTCTGTCCAGTAACATGTCTATGTGAAGCATCCAGTCTTGAACCTGTGCTCTGGACCTGCTCATTTTCCATTGGTGGTGTATTCCTCAGGTAGATTTTTTTGCCTCCCCTCTGAATAGGCAGCTTCCTCTCTTCTAGTCTAGAGTGCCATGCCATCTGGCCAGGAATATGGACACCATTTCTTTTCCTTGGAGGGGGAGGTTTCTTTACGCTTTCCTTTCTTTTCTTCTACTTCTGAGGGTCCTGCAGAAGATTCAGCTGGACTCCCCAAAAATCTTGCTACTGACTCCTTTTTGTCCATGACAGCACCACTTTTCTCTCTTAATGCATCTGGCCAGGGGCAGTCGTCACAAGTTACCTCACCGGTTGGATCTCCTCACATAGGACAAGGGGTCTCTCATTCATCCCTACTTGTCTACTCTGCAACTGACATTGTGGGTGATGGGGTTTTGATCCTTTTCAGGCACCTCTTTTTTCTGAGGCTGTGCTCAGGGTTTTACAGTAGGTAAGGAAACCCTCAACCCAAAAACCTTGTTTGTCAAAATGGAAAAGATTTTCAGCCTGGTGCCATTCTCATAACCAGGACCCTTTTTCAGTGGGGGTCCCTCTGGTCCTGTTTTATTTGTGTGAGTTGCTCCAGTCTGACTTGGCCTATTCTACTGTGAAAGGCCATTTGTCAGCCATTTCTGTTTGTCTGCCCTTGGCTCCGCTTTAACTTCTCGTTTTGAGGACAAACAATTTCTTCAATGCGTCCTGCATATTAGGCCACCAAGAAAACCTCCTCCTCCTCCTTGGGACCTTAATTTTGTTTTAGAAAAATTGACTCTGGCTCCTTTTGAGCCTGCAGAGTCTGCTCTTTTGCAACATTGTACTTGAAAGACTGTTGTGTTGCTGGCTCTTACTTCTGCTCGGAGGGTTTCTGAGCTCCAGGCCCCTATGGCCATTCCGCCTTTTTTGTTTTTTGTTTTCACAGGGACAGTGCGTCCCTTTGTACTAATCCTTCATTTATGCCCAAGGTGGTAACTGAGTTGTCCTTAAATCAGTCGCTACAACTCCCTTTTCCTCAGTCTGCTAGTGAGAGGGTCCTGCATACCTTGGATTTGCACAAACAGCTCAGGTACTGTTTGGATAAGAATAGGATTATTCACAAGTCTGATCAGCTTTTTGTTTCCTTTCATCCCAGGTCTTTTGGTTTGGCTGTTGCTAATTAAACCATCTCCTCCTGGATATCCAATTCCATTTCTTTTTGTTGTTCTTTTTCATGACAAGTGTCTGTCTGCTTCTTTTAGAGCTCATTCCACTATGGCTGTTGCCTATTCCGGTGCCTTCTTCAAAGGGTTGAACACCAGTTCCATACTTGAAGCTGGTACTTGGTCTTCAGTGCATACATTTACTGAGCATTATAAGCTGGATATGGTTTCTAGGGCCAGAGCAAGTTTTGCTGAAACTATTTTATGTGGGTTTGTTGAGGGCTTTTCTCAGCCTTCCACCTTCCATTCTGTTTCTTGTGATTTTTTACTCTCCCTTCTTTAATGAGTACTGCAACAGTGATATGAGAAGACATAGTACAGTTGTGTAAAGTCTTACCATAACAGTAGATGTCCTCTTCAGTGTTTGTATTCTCTCCCTCCATCTAACCTCCTCTTGTTTATTCTGCATTTTTTCCTTCGGGATGTGCATGGACTCCTTTGTCCTATGGTGACTGTTCTCCTCTTGGGCAGTTCAGGTGTATTTATTTGCGTCCGTACATCCCTTTTATGCCCTAAGTTCTGTGTGGGGAGCATAAGTATGATGTATGGCACAAACCAGATCTCTTTTAAGCATATTTATATTGGCTTAAGCAATGGGCTGCCCATAGTTAGATATCCCTTCTTTAATGAATACTGTAGCAGTGAAAAGAAGGACATCTACTGTTATGGTGAGAGTTTACACAGCTGTACTTTTCTGTGACAGTACAGGAACCTATCCTCCAACAAGCTGATGAAGTCTTTGTTGTTTGATGTTTGGATGCTCCACATTATGGTTTAGTTTTTTTAAAACAGCCCTCGTTTCTATTGTGGATGTTCCACTGAGTTTCTCAGAGGAGGTGGAAACTGCTGAGAAAGTTTCCACTTGTTAGATGCATTCTTCTTAATGGAGATGATGTACATTTGAGTGGACATGTATCTTTTTTTTTTTTTTTTTTTTGCTCGTGGTCTGACCTGTGTTGGGCCTTTCGAATTGGTCATGGCCTCACTTCAGGCACCTAAACCTGATGATATTATGGAAGTCAGAAATGCAGCCAAGAACTGAGTTATCTCTTGAGGGGATTCTGCATTCTGTCTCATTTCTGAAGAGTACCCTTTTCTTTTCCTGCTCTGTGGTGATCTTGGAAAATTGTGTTGGTGGTGGTAGTCGTTTGTGCCTTCTGGATCCTATAAGCTGCAAATCCTTGTCTGTGTAGATTCCTTTTTATGCCCCTTCAGGAGTCCTTCATGGCCAGCCCTATAGTTCTTTCCACAAGTGATTTCCAAACTATCTTCGGACTAATCCATTCATCTCTTTGTGGTAGTGGTACCCATGAGAGAGAGTGCTTTGTAGCTTGGTTGCTCAGCACCATTTCAGTCTTTAAATGAAGAGGGTTAAGAAGTTCAAGATAGCAGGCAGTTGTATGTCTGTTTTGTTGCAGGTAGAGAGGGGTTGACAGTTGCTTAGCAAAGCCTTTCTGAGTTGATTGTAATTGCATTGTACTTTTCATCAGTTGGTGACCCCATTTGAAAAACATTTATAGTCATGCTTCCAATGTTTGCTTTAAAATGTTTATCACAGGCATTGTACAGTGGTCATTTGGTTGTCCATTTATAACTTTACCAGGCATCGCGTTGACCAGGAATCGGGCCTCTTGTAGCACTTAGGAGTTTAAGGGTTCTGTGTTTTGAGGCCTTTTCGTTTTGATAGTCATCTAGATTCTGCTCATCAGGCAGTTTTACTGCTTAAAATTCTTCCTGATAATTATCCACTGCAGAGGGGCCTCTGAAATTAGATGCACCTAACAAGTACGCACAATCTTGGGTGATCTTTCTAATTAGGTAGATGCTTTGCTACCACATTATTTCCATGTTCTGGGTGGCTGCTGTTTTTTTTCCCACTCCAGTAACTCGGGTAAGTACATGTATATTTTTTGAGTCGTCTGCTTTACAGATTTTGCTTGTGCAGTGGAATGGAGGTTGAACTGAGAAGTGCAAGGCTGTTTACTTTTTAAGCAAAGTACCCGACTTGCACCTGCCACAGGCACAGAAGCAGAAAAAAATTTCAGAATTAGGCTTAACTGATGTTATCAGAAAAGGAAATCCCCAACGTACTTATGCAGGATGCCTCTTTACAGGTCGACTGATATGGCAAGTACTTGTGTGTTGTTTTGGACACCTGCAACCACGTTCTTTTAATGTAGTGTTAACACGCTGCTTCCTGTGGTCCAGGATTAGATGCCCGCAGCTTGCATTTGCCTAACTGTGTGACTTTGATCAAGTCACTTAACTAGACCATACTCGTGGGATGAGATTGAAAGAAGTCCATATGGATCTGTGCTGATAAGCACAAATAAATTAAATTAAGAAATTCCCCTTAGATTCCCTTCTGTGAGCTACTTGGCAAGAGCTGGCCCTTTTATTGCTCCTGTTCTTTAGTTTTTGTCTGACATCTTTTAGGCAGGCTCTAGATTTTCCACCCTGAGTGTACATTTAGCAGCTATTTGCAACTTCCACCAAGAATTTAAGACCGTATCTGTAGCATCCATGAAGGTGTCTTAAGGCCTTTATGACAGACATTTCTACTCGAAACATTTTGGAAGGATCCTGCTGTTCCATGAACCTTAATTTTACCTTAACGTGGCCTCTATGTAAATTGTCTGCCAGAGCAGAGCTGAAATACTTGTATTGGAAGACATTATTTCTAGTGGAAATAACATCAACTAAGAGGGTTTCAGTGCTACAAGCTCACTCTTGTTACTGTCCTTATTTAATTTTGCATAATAAAAGGGTATCCATGAGAACCAATCCAGCTTTTATGCCAAAGGTAGGTTCAAACTTGAGTCTCAACTAGTGTATTAATCTCCCAGTTTTCTTCAATGAATCTGCCAACAAGGATGAATAACAACTTACACTGTCCAGATGTACACAGGTGTGATTCTACATTCATAGGAAAGACTTAACTTTTTATCTTCTTTGCTACAGGCAGACTAGACCAAAAGTGATCTGAGGCATTTCTGCTCAGGTGGCTGTCTGACTCTGCTTATCTTTCTGTCATGTCTCCATCGGTAAATGTTTACCAGAAAAACAGAGGGCTCATATAAGGGCTACATCTACTTCTCTTGCCTTTTTCAGTGAACAGCATTTGTACTGCTCCAACATGGGCATCATTGCAAGATATGATAAGTTGAATGTAATCTCAAGGCCCAGGTCTTCCTTCGGAACCACCATCCTTAGGTGTATTATGTCATGATTCCACCCAAGATGGTTAGCTGGGGGCTTTGTCCTACTTTTGAAGTGGAGAGGACTGCATCATGTAAGATGCAAAAGTTATCTGCATGCCATAGCATTAAAACTTGGATCATGGAAGATAAGAGTTATTTACCTAGATCTTCATTATCCATGTCTGTCTATTTCAGCAAACCCTTCCACCTTCCCCCTCCTTGTCCATTTAAGTGGACATAGTCAACCATACCTGAGGATTTTATGGGGCATGACGGTTTGTATATAAGTTAGTATCATAAGACTTTGGGTAGACTCAATCTGGAGAGATGAGAGAAGCATGATGCATTATGGGAGTGAAGGGAAAAAGATTGATTGTTGAGAAAGCCCTGTGGTTGCTGAATGACATGCTGTCAGTTGTGACCATTTCTGCCTTTGAAGCTGGTGGACATGAATAATGAAAGTCTAACATTATGGTAATTACATAACTTTCCTTTATAACTAAATTATTTAGTATTGTATTTTAGCTTATTGAAGTGTTAACAAAAAATAAAATACTGATACATTTGTCAGTCTTCAGTTTATCCCAGATGCATAGAAAAGTGTTATGCCAACAAAAGTAAGAGAAGCAAATCAGTAAATGTAATGTGTTCATTGTGTAGTGAGTAAAATGTTAGAAAATGGAAGGACTGATTGTAGAATATACTAGCCGTTTAGTATCTCTTGTCAACCATTTAGCATTAATTCCCTGTAAGATTCCTGTGTTGAAAACATGTCTAGCCCTAAAAGTTGAATAGTTTCACTTAGCTGTTATATTGGCTGCCTTCAAATCCTGTGCAACTTGCCTTGATAGTGCTAATTAATTCACTGTTACATTTATTGAATTACTTCTTTCTTGATTTCCATTTTTTTGTGTTCATAAAGCCCTCTCCAAGCCATCTCATAGTCAAATTTGCTCCCCCGGATGAGAGCCCTTTGGCCTGTTAGTCTCCTGGAGCAAGAGCTGTGTGTGTTACCTTTTGCATGCTGTGCATCAGGGTTTTTACTTTAGACTCTTTCTCCTATGTATGCCTGTAGCTTCCAAGGGTTGGGATTTAATGAGCTGCTGTGAAGTACGTCTGTTTCCTTGTGTGATGTTCGGTTGACCCTTCTCCTCTTGAGACAACACCCCTCAATGGTTTAACGGTCTGCACTGGGGATTCTAATGTGCAAAGTGTGTTTGGACACATGCTCTCCCCCCTTCCCTAAGGTGAGACCAGCAGGCTAAATCTTTCCATTCCTCTTCTCACCCAGCACCATCTGCAGCAGATGCTTGAGCCACTGTATTGAATTCTCGTCACCTTGATTGTAGTCAGGATTTTATCCCTTTAATGAAGCACCTTTTTTTGCTGGGCTTTAATCAGTCAACTCCTGCCAACTTAGTGTTATGAGGGACTGTTTCCAAACAGTAGAATTCAGAATTAAATTTGTTTTACTTTTAAAATTTTCTTTCTCCAAAATCTGGATTACTTTGTTATATGTTTGTGTTGCATGTTGTAATCCTGGTTTTCTTTTCCTGCTCTAAACAGATGCACAGATACTTGTTATGCCTTGTCACTTTACCTCGGTCTAGTTCCGCTGGTCTGGAGGCTTGCTGGATGTATTTTTTTTATTTATTTTATTTTTATTTATTGTTTGAGTACTAATGCAAACGACTGATCCATATTGGTCCATTTCATCCCCTGCTTTTACCAGAGACAAATAAAGAAATGGAGAGTATGTTGAGTCATGTAGTATTTGCAAACAGCAGCAGCATACAAATGTTAACAGTGATGGATGAATGTGAAGCTAGCATTTGATATTGCTTAAGAAGCTAATATACTTACAGTAGTATCTGCAGAAGCAATCATGAATTAATTATACAGCTTACTGTGTTGAAATATGCAGGTAGTAATTAAGACAAGAAATGAGCAGTGGAAGAAAAGTAAGAATTAGTCACCCACCCTCCTTAAAAAAAAAAAAAAAAAAAAAAAAAAGAAAATCAGAATTACCAGCCTACAGTTTGAAACCTAACAAAATAAATCTAATATATGGTGGGAAAAGAAAGCCTAGCTAGAGGTAATACCGGTATAACAGGAGTGCACAAATGGGAGAATGGAGTGAGGAAGACAGCAGTAAAACTGAACAGAGTATAAGATCTTCAGAACAAATAGGCTAGTAGATGGCAAAAGAGCTCTATTAGCTGTAGGATGCACTGAGCGAGTGAGTTATATCCACTTTAAAATGAAAGAGTACAGAGGATTTGTTAGCCATTTTTAGCAGTAGCCATCTGTCTGTACACTATGTGGCAGTGATGCTATTTCTTCCTTTGGTGTAATGACATGACCTATATATTTTTACTCCTCCCCTACCTCCGCAGGATCCTACCTAGTGGCACCACTGCCTGCGTCCAACTGGCTTGTTCATTCTTAAAAGTGTAGTGGTTACAAGACTATGTAGCTTTGAGCTTCCTATGAGTCCTTATGGGCAGGAGCTGGTAGTAGGTGAGATCAGTGCAGCCCATTTATTCCTTCCTGGGAAGCAGTGGCAAGAGTTTTATGGTAGGGAGTGGGCTGATTGCTTTTCACCCACACTATAGCTGTGTAATAGGTTAAAAAGGTATTTATGCTCTCACACACACCTCTCATATCCCTGACTCAGCGGGGAGGTCCTTTCTTAATTCAGTACAAGTCAACACACTGTCTGCAGGTTAGTGATGCACCCAGCCACCTCTAGGTGTTGTTAGGTCTGTAGACATATCAGTCACGCACACAGCCCCCCCAGCATGAAAAAAATGACATTGGATGCTCAAGCCCATCTGTCCTCATTTGGTCCCTCTGACACCAGTGCAGCTAATCGATCATGAGTCACTTGGATTTGTAATCAGGGCTTCATTCCTCTATGCCAAGGGGAGAGGGGGCAGTGGCATGTTATTTTTTGAAAGACTGTCCAAGTCATTCATATTGCTAGATTAAGAAAACTTAATAAAGGCAATCTTATATTCAAGCTGACATCAGTACACCCTCTCCTTTGGTAGCATGAGCGTAATGACCAATGAATTTTGAGATTATGAGGCAGAAAGACTTGTTTATTGATTTTAATTTTTTTTTTCAGATGTATAACGTACACTTCTTACATCTTGGGCTTTGCATCTAACCATATCCCAAGCTATCTAATAGTAAAGGGTTTCTTAACTGTGTAGACCAAGGACTCTGATGGTAAGTGAACGTGGCAGTTCTACTGAAAACCAGGGGCTGTCACTTGTGCACTTTTGACATTTCCGTCTTACCAGATTTCATGTCTTGGAAAATTTTGTAGACATTCTTTCCAAGTGTCCACTGATACACTGCCACCAAACTGTGCTATGTATGTGATGAACAGTGAAAGGTATCTTAAAATAAGGGTCCCGGAGTACACTGAATTACACTGTTCATTTTAAGAAGGCCGAAGTTGTATTTTTACCACTAGTCAGTAAGTTTTTTTCTTGCTGATTTTTGCCCTTGTACTTGCAAACCACCAAGCCTTAGCGTCAAACTCTGCCTATTCGTTCCCCACTTACTAGGGAGCATACCCAGTATAGTTAAGGGGTACGTCTTCTGGGGGGATTGTCAGTCAGGAGGTAGCCATGAGGACTCTGTGCACCTGCTCTTAGTCCTGCCTTGGCTCTTTCTCTTGGCCCAGTTAACTGTGTCTGTCATTACCTGTCTTTCTTGTCCCTTGGCCTCGAACTACTCTCCCCCTTCGTGCATATGTGTGTGTGTGTGTTACTCCATAGCTGCCGCTTGAGGGTTACTGATGCCTGATTGGGTTTGCTAAGCCTGCATCTCTTGTTCATGAGGTCACTTCCTTCATGCAAGTGTCAACTTGTATGAGAGCAAACAGCCGATTAGGGACACCATCTGTCTGCCTTTGTCCAGTATGAGAGAACCAACAAAGCTGTTTATCCCCTCCTACTCCCACCGCCGCCTGGCTCTCACAGTGCCTGAGGTGCTTGTACTACGGTTGTAGTCTGGGCTTTATCACAGTATTTCACTTAGCTGAGTTACTGCCAATAATAACCTGATTGCTTTTAAAACTTTATGTGGAGCTGTGGCTAAGCCATGCTTTCATATGATGCATTTTGTGGCCACTGTCCATCATTTCTTTTTTTACTTCACTGTTGATTCCAGTCACTGCTTAGTTCTTGCCATGTCTGTCACATCTGCAGCGTTCATTGATCCATAATTTTATTATTGTTTATATTTGGCAGTTGTGCTTGCGATAGGAAGGGGAGTGATAATACCTAAACTATGTGCATCTGCCATTACTTGATAGTGTTGCTTTGCTCCAGAGAGAAAAACAAGATATAAGTTTCAGATCTGTTTCTTGCATAATTATATTGTTGTTGATTTTTACAGTGCTGTGCATTTATAAACTGCCATGTAATTGGATTATGGCTTTGTTATATACCGCCATATGATGTGTAATGAAAGGGGAAAAAAAAAGAAAATGTCATCTGTTTTTAGTCCTGAATGTTTTAAAGGTGTATACAATATCAAATTTCAGTTTCCTTTTGCTTTGGCTCATAGTGGAGGAAAGCACTGAATAACTCTACTTAACTACATTATTATTTTGTTTTCTGCATTAATCTTTTTTTCTTAAATATCTGCAAGCAAGATTAATTTTCTGTGTTAGTCAGTGTTATCCAGTACTTTACAATTCTTATTTATGTGTGTGTGTGTGTGTGTGTGTGTGTGTGTGTGTGTGTGTGTGTGTGTGTTTATATGTACATGTATGTTCTTTTCTGCAGGAAAAATGTAACATTCTTCAGCATTTTGTTTTCTTAGGTATTCATATGTACTATAATAATTCGATCTTTTTTCATATTAATTTCTTCTCCTTTCACTCCTTCCTTTCCTGTAAGTGTATTGTACTCTGCTCCTCTTTTTTTCCAGTTACTTGTGGTAATTGCCTACACTGATTAAGCAATATCATATCTCTTATAAAACGAGGTCCCTATCAGATAATCAGTAGACATTTCCGCCTTAGCTCCTAGGAAACATTTCACGGTAAAATTTTTCCAGAGTTCCAGCCATCCTCCCTCCCCTTTCCATCATTTATCATGTTGTAATCTCCCCAGTTCTTTGTGCACAAAAGCATCCAAACAGAAGAAACAGGCCCATGCTACTTTTTCATGCTTGAGTATATATATATATATATATATATATATACACACACACACACACACACACACACACACACACACACACACACACACAAGTGAACTTGTCTGTGTGGAGTAGAGAGATGAAGCCTTCAGTACGACTCTTACAACCTTAGTTCAGGTGGCGGTTCATATGCTGGAAACGCTGGGCAGAGGAGGATTGGAGTGGTTAGCAGACATTGGGTTTGCACATTCTGACGAGAGAAAAGGTTCATTGGCAAGTACCAGACAGTCAACAGACCATTGCAAGCCTAGTAAGTAGGCTGCATTCAAATTTTCCCTCTAGCAATGAGAAAGACAATGCATGATAGAGCAGGGGAAAGTTTGAGGCTTCCCATCTACTTTTCCAAGTTAACCTTGAAGGTGGAAAGATTGCTAATTTACTTGATATATAGTGGAAATTTGTTCCTGAGATCGATGACGTGATAGTTCATATCTAGGATTGCCACCTTTTCAGATGGCCAAAGTGGGACAATTGTGGTACAAACATCAGATTTTGCAGGCCAAAACATAGCCATGGCCAGTACAAGGGACAGAACTTCACATTTTGCCTAAATAAAAGCTTATTCTTGTAACATTTCAGTTGCTTATTCTGTTTCTGTTAACATTTAGGTGTTTCAGATACAGAATAACTGTTTTATGCAACTATTACATAAAATATAGGAAATAATTTTGCCCTAATATTTCAGGACAGTTGCCATTCTTACAGTATTTTTGCAGGACACAACTGCCCAAAGAGGGACTGTCCCTCGCAAAGTGGAACAGGTGGTAACCCTATTCATGTCTCAACATATCAGCTTGTTTTATCTGTTGATGAAAGTTTAGGTCCTTTAACTAGGTATTTGAGGAACCTATTTGTTCTGAGAAGGAATGGGAAATTAAGGAGGGTAGGGACTTGACAGTTTGAAAAGATGAATGCATATTGATTGATTGTTTGATTTTATTTATTTATTTTGTCATTTGTTAACCGGGTATGTCCGACTAAGTGGTAGCCTTTTTTCAATGGAGGCCCAGGGGAAAGCCCTATACAGAAACAATTAAAAAGACAAATTAAAAAAAATGGTTGCAAACCGAGGGAAACAGCATTTACAGGAGATTTTTAAATGCATAGGATACAGCTAAGAAGTTTGAATAAATACATAGCAGATGACTTTAGAGCAGTGTAGTTTGATATGAGGTGGGACTCAGATTGGGAAGAAGAAGCCAAGTGTAGTAATAGCAGTAGGGGATTATAAGATGGGCATAGAAGGAAGAGAAAAGTTGTAGAGAAGTGTGAGTCTATAACCAGAGGAATAGAATGGTAAATACAGGAGTTAAGATGAGTTGAGTAGGAAGATGTAGTTAGTAGATGAAAGATGTTAAGGTGGTTTTAGCATGAGCAGATCCAGGAGTTTTGTTGGGTTTCTTTTAATACTTTTTTAAAGATGTGACTATGGGGCGGATTTCTAATGTTCTTTGGGAGCTTGTTCTAGTGTAGGGCAAATGAGTAGCTATATAAGTGTTGTCTTATTAATTTCTTAGGCTTATGGATTGCTAAGAGAAACTGATCAGACCTCTGGAGAGACCAGATGGGGGTGTATGGGGATATAAGGGAAGAGATGGGGCAGGAGGAGGGTTTGTTAAGGATGGAGTCAATCAGTGACAGTTGGGAGAGTAAGAGTGGATGGGGGAGTTCTAGCCAATGAAGTGTTTGTAGAGAAAGGCAGTGGTGAGAGTTGTAAGGTTGGTTAGCAGAAAACCTGGCAATTTTGTTGTAGGTTATTTCAAGCTTGGCCTTAAGATTGTAGGTTGGTTAAGATTGGGGAGGCATAGAGGAAGAGCAAGAGAAAGTCTTGAGTCATTAGTGAGGCATTTTTTTATTTCTTTAAAGCAGTCCAGGTTTTAATGTGTCTTTATACAGTTTAATACATGCAGATCAAATTTAAGTTGGTCGCCTATGATTGCACCCAGTAGCTTAGTGTGTGTTTCAACGTTTTTGACAGTGTTGTTAAATGATGAGATGATAAATGTTGTTTTATGATGGAAAAGAGATTTAGGCAAAAATAGGAGAAGTTTTTTTTTTTTTGGGTTGAGTATGAATTGATTATCGGTAAGCCAATTTTTGACGGAGTGAAAGGAGTTTTGGGTAATTGACTGGAGGCCAGCGTTATTGTCAGAGGCAGAGATGATAGTGGAGTCATAGTCATCGGCATATTGTATGTGAGTAGAGAGGGAGCAAGAGGTATGGAGACTGTTGGTGAAAATGTTGAAAAATAGTGGTCCAAGGATGGATCCTTGGGGTACGTCCATGTAGATGGGGCGAAAGGAGAAGGAAGAGACCCATTTGACAGACTGCTCCCTGTTTGAGTGAGAGCTAGAAAACCAAGACAGAGTAGGGTTAGAGATATTGAGTTCAGCCAGTTTGGAAAGGAACAGGGGGTAGGAGACCAGTGTCAAACGCTTTGGAGAGGTCCAGGAATAGACAAGAGATGAGTTTGTTGCTGTCTCTGGTTTGTGTGATTGTTTGGGTGAAGGAAATTTAAAACCGTGGTAATACTGTGGTTGGGGTGGAAGCCGTGTTGGGTGGGTGTGAGTAGATTTTTCATACAGGAGGTATCCAGTAGTTGCTTATGGATACGCTTTTCTAGTAACTTTGAGAGGATGTGGGGAGAATAGCTATGGGGCGGAAGTTAGTTAAGTCAGTAGAGTGCCCTCCCTTGTGGATGGTAATAGTATAAAATTGTCCCCAGATAGAGGGGACAGAAGATTCTTGGATAGATCTGTTAATAAGGATGGAGACAGGGTATGCTAAAGAGCTAACAGCAAGTTTTAGGAAAAGGGAGGAAGGTTGTCAACTGAGGGAGAGCATGGTTTTAGTTTGTTGAAAAGAGATTTTATATAGGTGATGGGAATAGGTTTGAGAGAGAAGGTATTTGTTTGAGTTGTTGAGGAGGAGGGATGGGGAAGGTTAGTGGTGGTGATAATGTGGGTTAATTTAGCGACAGAGTCAGTGAAGTAGGAGTTAAGAAGGTTAGCAGTTTCCAGGGGAGTATTGTCAGGACAGGGGTTAGGTGAACTGAGGCTTCCAGGGTGGAGAATTTTATTAACAGTGGTTTAAAATTATTTGGGGTTTTTGTGGTGGCCTGATAGAGGTTTTTGGTAGAAGGTTTTCTTGTAAGTGATTACTCTCTTTTTAGTGGGATTACGGAGATGTTTGTAGTTTTGGAGGTGAGTCTTGGTTTTGAATTTTAGCCAGTATATCCAAGCCTTGTCTCTTTCCATCATTAGAGAGTGAGTGGGATTTTATTTTAACTTTCCTAGGGGGAGCTAGGGAGTTAAGTTTCAAGGTATATGGTGTTGAATTTGTGCACGGCTTCATCAAGAGGTAGGTGGAGTAGGAAAGTGCACTTAATGGAGAGAGTATGTTGAATATTTCTGGGTTGAACTTAGAGGGGGAGCAACAGTCTTTGTATTTGTGTAATTTACAGTGTTGTGGGGTATATCTGTGGATGCAGATGGGAGAGTGGTCGCTCAAGGAATCTGGTAGTGATTTGGGGTTATGATAGAGGTTTGAGTTTTAAGGCTTACTTTGGGCTGTGGTTGTGATGCATTGAATGAAGCTGTGAAGATTTATGGAAGAGTTTAGGGAGTCTGGGGTGAGAGTTTGCTGGTCAGTGTTGGCATCACCTAGGATTATTGTTTCGTAAGTTATGGAGTGAGTAAACCAGGAGAGTATTTGTTTGAGTAAGGGAATATTATTTGCTGGTGGAATATAAATTGCAACAATTTTAACTGTTTTGTGGGTGTTAGGTTTGCAGTTAACTGTTAAGAGTTCTGCTGCTTGAGTAAGTTGGGGAAGGAGTTGTTGACAGGGGAAAAGCTACATTTGTTGGTATAGAGTATAGCTACTCCTCCCCTTTTTTATGATTTTCTGTTAAGACGAAAGATGATGTAACCAGGGGAAGTCATTTCATAGTCATTATTTTGGGGTTTAAGCCATGTTTCAGTTAGAGTTACTGTGTCAGAAGAGTGTTGGACAATCCAAGAGTGGAATTCAGTAACTTTATTGAGAATGCTGTGTATGTTCATGGAGTATAGTGTAAAGAGTTTAGAAGGGGAGATGGGGATGGGGGGACAGTGTCAGAAGAGGTACTTATGAGGAGGACTGGGTTTGGGTGGACATCTCCGGATAGAAATAGTCTTTTGGAGATTTGTGTTAGAATGTGAAAGCATAGGGTTAGGTATTTGGGTCTGCTTTTTAGGGGGTGAAATGGGTGAAAGGAGTAGCTTGATTTTGAGAATGAGTGGGTTAGTGTGATTGAATAAAGAGGGGTTAATTTCAAAGGAGTGTGGCGGCATTAGGTTAGACAGTGGTTTAGGAGTAGTTAGATTTCCGTGGAGGAGTATGTAAGACACCAAGTACAGGGAGTAGGCCACTAGTCTGTTTGAATAAATGGGGGGTTTGACACCATTATTCTTTTTAGTTGGGAATCTGTGAGATCTTGTGAGGTGGGTGATATGTTTTGACAAAAATGTGCCAAAGGGAGCATTATATTCAGTAATTAATGAGCGATAAGCAATGGTGAATTAAGATTTCTTTGGATCAAGAGATGTCTTTGGGAATTAGTTGCATCAGATGGGAGTTTCAAACTGCTATGGAAACGCACTGGTCAAAAGATAGGGGGGAGTGTAGTGGTAATTGTAACAGAAGTGGTACTGGTAGTAGTAGTGGCAGTACTGGTAGTAGTAGTACTAGTTGTGGTACTGATAGTAGTAGTAGTGGTACTATAAGTAGTAATACTCATTTGTTAACCATGTTGGCTGACTGGATAAAAAATTCCTTTTCAATCCCTGATGCAGAGAATCTCTTAAGACTTTACATAGAATATTTGGAAATGGAGCTAAGGGATTCACTAATCTGTCATCCAGTTTTGGAAAAACCCAAAATAAACATTCTCAACATAATGCAGGTAAACAGACTTTTAAGAAGAAATGGCAAAGTGTTGCAAAAAGTCCAGTAAGTCAGAGTGTGACTATTTAAGCCCCCCCCCCCCCCCCAACAGCAACCCCCTTTTCCCTTCCAGAAAATCTGAAACTCCACTTTTCTCATTGGTATAACAGGTAGATGTCCTTCTGTTCACATGTTGCAGTATTCTCAGTTGTGGGATTTTTCCCCCTCTGGCAACCTGAACGTCTGACTTCTAGGCCTTCTCCTTCACACACTACTTCAAAGGCAACCCCCTCTGAAGAGAAAACAGAAATCTAAACATCTGTCTACCACAGCAGAACACCAGCCAGACTGGCAAACTTCTTCCCTGTCCTTGATTCAGGCCTTCATGGCCCTCAAGCCCACTGCTTCTCATACTCATGCCTTGCCTACCCTTAACCCTAGGCCAGACTCAGCTGCTTCCATTCCCCCTAACTCACACTCAGGAAGAAGATTCGTCCTTCTCGGCCGAGTCACTCACATGCACCTTGCAACTGGCATTTCCCCTGGAGTACTGTTCTCCAGACGAAGATTCCCTGGAAGGAGACTCCCCATCTGAAGATATTACCATTGGGGAAACTGTCTCCAAAATGAGGGGAGTATTTCAAGTGGGATGCCATTCAATTGACTGAGGTGCAAAAGAGATACTTTGAACTCTTACAGAAGGAATCTCCCTGTGCTATTCCCCCTGTGATTCCAGCTTACATGGGTGCTTTTGCTTCAGCCTCTAAGACCCCTGAATCCCAACCTTCAGCCCCTAAAAGGCCGGCTAGGTTCTACAAAGTCCCCTGATGGCCCCAAATACCTCATTAAGCTACCTGTGGTAGACCCAGCTGTCATTACAGTGGCTCCAGATAAGCAATCCAGGCAGATTCGCCCTTCCTCCCTTCTGCCATCTGACAAAGATAGCAAAGTAATGGATAGACTGGGGAAAAAGATTTATACTTCATCCACCCTGGCCTTTAGGGCCATTAATTACCAGACACACATGGTTAAATGTGCCTTGGACCTTGTCTCTCGGGCAACTTCATTACTCTCTTCCTTGTCTGATTCCCCTACCAAATCCCAGGTTACCTCTAAGTTCTCCTTAACAGCACAAATTGCCAGACATTCTATAAAATGCAGCTATGATGCTGCTGAGGCTACAGCTGGATCAGCTGCCTCAGCCTCTGTACTGTGCAAGTACTCCTGGCTCAGACTACAACCCCTCCCTGATGATTTCAGAGACAAGATCTTAGATGCTCCTTTGGACAATAAATTCCTCTTTGGCAAGCAGTCTGCAGAATTATTCAAAAGCTTGCAGGAAGAAAAGCAAGGAACTTCAGGACCTCAAACATTTATTGGTCTCTCCGGTTCCTAAATTCTATAGAAACTACTCCGCTAAACCCACCTTTGTTAGGAGAGCACTTGCCCCTACCTCCTCCTTTAAACACAGGAAAGAGTCTAGAAAACCTTCATCTCAAAGAACTGCCTATTCTCAGTCCACCGTCAGGCAGCCCTTTCCAGACAGACCAAACAATGCGTGACTGTCTAAAGCACACACCCCTCTCTACCCATCTCTCTCACTGTCTACCTGTTTGGCAACATATCACTTCAGACCGCTGGGTATTATCAGTAGTGGAAAAAGGGTACTTTATGATCTGGCAGGAAAAACCTGTTCCAAAAGGCAAACCCCTCCTTCCAAATAAACCGGCTCCACCTTATACCCCAGATCATCCAAGATTTACTATAACAGGGCACCATAGAAAGGGTTCCCACAGGTCAAGAGGGTCAGAGGTTTTACTCCAGGCTCTTCCTGGTCCCAAAAAAGGAGGACCCATGGAGGCTTATTTTGGACCTGTCTTTATTAAACCCCTTCCTGCA
This sequence comes from Protopterus annectens, assembly GCF_019279795.1. Taxonomy (NCBI): domain Eukaryota; kingdom Metazoa; phylum Chordata; order Ceratodontiformes; family Protopteridae; genus Protopterus; species Protopterus annectens. Next base: position 862,190,974 of record NC_056735.1, on the reverse strand, counting down.
GGTTCCTTCCTTCTGCATGTTATCCCGTCAAACCCTTCTTCCACTACTGACACTTTGGACATGGAGGCATACCTCCATATCCCCATTCACCCAGGATACAAGATGTTTTTACGCTTTGCTGTGCCATCCTTACACTTTCAGTTTATTGCCTTGCCTTTTGGTTTATATACAGCACCAAGGGTATTCACAAAGGGTATTTCCCCAGCAGTACCCTACTGCCGAACAAAAGGCATACATATATACCCCTATCTGGACAACGTACTCAAGCAGAAGAGGCAAGTATTCTCAGGACACACCTGCAATTCACTATGTCTCTCCTCCCAAGTCTGGGGTTTACTTTCAATCGAACAAAATCCTCCCTTACTCCATCCCAAGACCAAACCTTCTTGGGCTGCAGAATAAGGACAGACTTAATGAAGACCTTCCTTCCCCAAGACAAGGTCTCTTCTCTAAACTACTACTTCCAAGAGTTACTTTCAGTCAACCACATCTCTGCCAGACAATTCCTCCATCTTCTAGGCTTCAAGACATCTACTCTTCTGGTGTTGCCCCTTGCCAGGTTGCACATGAGGAAGTTCCAGTGGTACTTGAAAAATGTCTAATTCCCACCACAATAACCCCCTGGAACTCCAGGTGCCCTTCCTGAAGAAAGAGTTGAGGTGATGGATCCAACAAATAAGTCAGAAGCTTGGCCATCCTCTGCACCTTACCAGGCTGTTGCAGTTACTGTACACAGATGCCTCGGATTTGGGATGGGGAAGCCACTATGAATGGTCTCAAGGTACAGGCTCAATGGGAACCCTCCTCCAGAGAAAACATATTAACATGAGGGAAATTACTGCTCTCCTTCTAGTTCTAAAGACCTTCCTAGCTCTAATTCAACCAGGTCACCTCCAAGTCTTCACAGGCAACACCTCTGTGATGTGGTACATCAAAAAGCAGGGGGGACCAGATCCTACTTACTGTGCAGGCTAACAACACAGGGATGGGAATTGGCCACCCAGAACAGTGTCACAGTGCAGGCAGTCTACATCCCATCTCAGAGCAATCATCAGGCAGATGCCCTCAGCAGATCCTTCTCTCAGTATCACGAATGGATGTTAAACAGAAATGTTTTCTTAGACATTGTCCACCGATGGGGTACCCCACAGATAGATCTGCTTACCTCCCCTCAGAACAGACAAATACAGCTGTTCTGCTCCAGACTCCCATCCCCAGAAACGTGGAAAGGAGATGCCTTTTCAATTTCTTGGAAGGGGGCTGTTCCTTTATGCCTTTCCCCCCTTCCTGATCATTCAGAAGGTCCTGCTGAAAATTCCCAAAAATCTTGCTGGTGACCCCCTATTGGCCAAGGCAGCATTGGTTCTCCTTTCTTCTATCTCTTACCAAGGGCAATCACCACAAGTTGCCTCACAAGGTGGACCTGCTCACACAACATAAGGGGTCTCTCATTCATCCTCATCTGAAAACCCTCAGCCTAACCCTGTGGGTTATAAACTTCTGATCCCTTTCTGACACCTCTATTCTGAGGACATGCCATCTGTCCTTCAGGAGGCCAGGAAACCCAATACCAGGAGATCCTATATATCGAAATGGAATAGGTCCTCCATTTGGTGTCTTCAAAGGCAGCTAGACCCCTTCCAAGTGAGTGTTCCTGTAGTCCTAGCTTATACGTGTGAGCTCCTAAAATCAGAACTTTCATACTCCTCAGTGAAAGTCCATTTGTCAGCCATTTCAGCCTGCTTACCTATTGATCCACCCCTATTATCCAGATTGGAGGTGAAGCTTTTCTTTAAGGGGATTTTCCATATGAGAACACTTAGGAAACCTTTCCCTCCTGCATGGGACCTGAACTTTGAACTGAGGAAAGTTACCTCTGCCCCCTTTTAAACTGGCAGCTTCTGCCATTTTAAAGATGTGCACCTGGAAGACTGTCTTGTTAGTAGCCCTTACTTCAGCTAGAAGAGTCTCTGAGCTGTAAGTGCTCATGACCACTCCACCCTACACTGTTTTCCACAAAGATAGGGTAACTCGGCATACCAATCCTTCCTGCATGCCCAAAGTGGTCAATGAATGGTCCTTTAACCAATCTATCTATTTACCCACCTTTTTTCCTTTGCCACAGAATGACGGTGAAAGAGTGGTCCATTCCCTTGATGTCCACAGGCAACTGAGGTTTTATCTGGAGAAGATCAAAGACATTAGAAAGTCCAGTCAACTCTTTGTATCTTTTCACCCCAGGGCCCTGAGGAAAGCCATATCCAAATAGACAGTATCCTCCTGGACATGTAAAACTATTACCTTCTTTTACTCCTTCCATGGTAGACAATTACCCCATTCAGTTAAAGCACACTCTACTAGAGCAGTGGTCTTTTCAGGGGCCTTTCTCAAAGGCCTGGACACTGCTACTATCTTAGAGGCAGCCACATGGTCCTCTGTACATATCTTCACCGAGCTTTATAAATTGGGCAATATCTCCAGAGCCAGAGCAGGATTTGCTAGAGCCATCCTCCGTGGTTTCCTGGAGACTGCTACCTCTCCTTCACCCTTTCTCCACATTGAGCTGTGGTACTCTTCCACAAGTGAGAATACTGCAACATGTGAATAGAAGGGCATATATTAGTTGTGTAAAATCTTACCATAACCGTAGATGTCCTTCTCTTCCATGTTGCAAGCATTCACCCCCCCGAGGACCTTTTCCCTTTCTGGATGGCATCCTCTCCTTTTCCTTATACTGTTGTCAAACTGGGCAGTCAGTTCTGAGGTCTGTGCGTGAGGACATCACATTTATGTCCCATGGTTTTTGACACTGCATGTGACGTCCCATGCACCTGACAGTAATCAGGCTTAAGGAGCAAGGCATTCGGGTCGCCTGAGGCACAGGATCCCACAAGTGAGAGTATTGCAACATGGAAGAGAAGGACATCTATGGGTATGGTAAGATTTTACGCAACTAATCTTTTCAGACAAATGGAAGATCGTTCACGAAAGTTACTGATGGCACTGGGGGAAATTTCCTCCTTTCCAAGTGGTAATCCCTCTTCCATCAGGGTAGACAGTTTGATTTCCACCTGTCCATGACATGCTATCCCAGTGAATGTTAGAACCAGTTCCTCTTCCTTTCCAGGTGGGAAACGTTTTTAAGGATGTTTTTGTTGCCAAAGAAAGAAAATGCTTGGAGACCAGTTATGGATCTTTTTTTCCTTAAACTTGTTCATGATAGTGGCCCGATTCAAAATGATGTCACTTCACATCTTGTTACCAAGTTTCCTAGTAACGCTAAGTTTAAAAGGTGCTTGTCACATCCCAAATCATCCATTTCTTAAGGTTGGTTGTTGTTCAGATTATCAGTTTTCTGCATTACCCTTTGGACTATCCACTGCATCAAGAGTATTCACAAAGTGTCTAGCTCTAGTTATAGCTCATTGCAGGCTATATGGTATCCACATTTTTCCTTATTAAGATGACTTGGAGAGTCTTTTTCAAAGTGTTATGAATCTCTTGGGTGAAAGATCTCTTACACAAGCTGGAATTCCAACAGAACATCAAAAGTCCTTTTTGACTTTATCACATGATTGTGTTTCTGGTATGTCTGCTAGGCACTTCAGTTTAAATAACTTGTCATCCACAGGAAAAAAATAGATACAACTTGATCTGTTTCTAGGGTTTTCTACTCTGACTTCAATCACTGAGAGGGAATACCTGAGGATTTTTTTGGTCTCATGGCATCTGATTCTCATGATATCGCTTGTAAGACTCCATGTGTGAAAGATACAGTGGTGTCTGAAGTATCTCTGGTCTCAGCACCAACATCCTTTGTCTTTTCAAATTTCAGTGATGGGTTTTATCAGAAGGGAAATTTAGTGGAGAGAGCAAGTATCCTTCAGTCCAGGTCTTCCCTTCTTTCTCCCTGTTACAAAGCACTCAGTCACTACATATGCCTTGGACTTCACTTAGGGAGTAGTTTCAGAAGGGGGAGAAATGCAAGGTGTGTGTGGGACAGAATCTGACACATAAATATGAAAGAGATGCTTGTCCTGATCAAGGCACTCAACTCTATGAATCATCTTTGGTCCTCATAACCTGTTGAAGTTGTTACAGACAATACCAGAGTAATGCAGTACATCAACCAGCAAAAGGTTGCACCCACTTTGCAAACTAACTGTGTTAGCTTGGGATATAGCTTATAGCACGATCTTACTGCACAGATAGGTATTTTACATTCTGTTAGACTAAAAATATCACAGACAGGATTTATTCACCCAAAATCAGGGGCGTTTGATATACTCCAACCCCGAGCAACTTCAGTTGATTACCTGGATGATATGGTCTTAATTTCCTTTAGACACCTGTTAACCAACACCATGCAGCAGGTGCTAATGGAGGCAAGAAAGTCTGCTAAAATAAAATTATGTATTGGCAAATCAAAAAGGTTTTCTAGTTGCTGCCAATAACATAATCAGCACCCATTCAGGGCTAGCTGTTCTCTGGTTTTACAATATTTGTCAGAGTTGCTATCCAATGGCCTTTCTTACTCCTCCATTAAGGTTCATTTATTAGCCATTTCAGCATGTCTTCCCATATATTCTCCTTTTTAATGCATTCTCATGTTAAATGTTTTTGAAAGTGTTTTGCGTAAGAGGCTTCCAAGAAAATTGGTCGCCCCTCCTTGAGAACTTAACTTTTTGTTAGAGAAGCTTGCCCTTGCTCCATTTGAGTAAAGTAACATGGCTGCCTATAGGTTCTTAACATGGAAAACAAGTTTTATTGATTGCTTGAGCTCTACAATAAGGGTATCTGAGTTGCAAGCTCTTACTGTGAGTCATTCCTACCTCATCTTCCACAGGGACACTTTTTTTTTTTTTTTTTTTGAGAACCATTTCTTCTTGTATGTCTCAAGTGGTATTGGAGTTTACTTTAGCCAAACTGTCCATCTTCCCAGTTTATTTCCTGAACCTAAAAATGAGGGAGGGAGGATTTCTCCATACCTTGGATGTCCATAGACAGCTCTGATACTATCTTGACAGAACTAAGTCTTTCAGATCTTCGGATCAGTTGTTTATTTCTTTTGAAGGTAAGAAAGGGCAACCTGTGTCAAAACAGACTATTTCCAAATGGTTGTCTAAGGGTATTACCTTTTGTTATACTTACCACAACAAATCTATTCTGAGCAGGGTCAAGGCCCACTCTACAAGACCTTGGTTTCATCTGTGCCTTTTTGGAAAGGTTTGGTTTCCACAAGCAACAGCTTGGTCCTCTGGACATACTTTTACAAAGAACTAAAAGCTCAATTCCTTCTCTAGGTCTACATATGGCATTAATAGGGTCATTCTCCAGTGGCTGTTTTTTTCCACCTCCCAAAATATGTAAGCTGTGGTATCTACTCATATAGTTTAGGCTAGTGCAGCAGTGATTAATATGAAAACATACTGCAGTTGTGTAAGTAAATGTACCACAACAGTAGATGTTCCAGTGATCAGTGCTGCAATAGCCCCTCCCTCCATCCATCCCACTTGTTGCTTAGTGTATTGTTTTTGCTAGGGTGTGGACTTTTAATTTTTGTTGTTCTTGGCATTGTCCCTTTAGGGCTCAGCCACCCTCTGTCTGTTGTCATGAAAGCTCTGAAGGGTTTGGTGCCCAGACCTGTCTTTTTAATCAGCTCAGCTGGAGCTGATGGTTTGGAGCATGGAAAATATCCTGAAGCTTTGGAAGCTGGCCATTTTTTATATCCATGCAGGATATAACCCATATACCTTAGACTACTGCAGCAGTGATCTTTCGAACATCTACTGTTCTGTTAAGTTTATTTACACAGCTGTATTTAGCATGGCCCCTTTACAGGCACTTATACATGATACATCAGTAAAACCGTAAAGTATTCATGAGTCCAGCTTCTCAAAAATTTGGAACCAAATCTTCTCTGTATTATGAGTCCTACTAAGAGAAATGTAATGAAAAGATTCGTAGTGTATTAAATTTAGATGAATTGGGGATGGGGTCTTCGTTGTCAGGCCTAGTAATGAAATTCTTTATAGGAAGTTTTGTGCATTCTTTATGTAGATGAATGTAATGGTATAGTGCACATTTAGTTGAACTGGTACATTGAAACCCGTATGAGCATAGTTTGTCTGCCATCAGCATAAGCAGTGCTATTAAAATCCTTGTGTGACCCTTTATAGGTTCATAGGTAGGTACTAGGCTCTCGGCCATGGGGCCTATACAAGCCCAGCCAAAAAGGTACCCTGGCTTTTGCCACCCAAGAAAATTATTTTCCTGTGCCACTGTCGAGCAAAGCCACAGAGGTGATCCCCGGGGTGAATTTCCTATTTCCCATCCAGTCATCAAGATTTTTCTTGAAGAGTGCTAATGAGAAGCTTTATTTGATATAGATAGGTAGTTTATTGCAGAGTATGGGAAGTCTCTGGGACAGGAATCTATCCCTCTGGCATGTTCTGTTTATTGTGGTGACAAGGTTTAGGTCCCTAGAGCATGTAGCTCTGAGGGATTAGGATTTCTTTAAGTGGAGCATGTCCAACAGCTCTGGGCTTGACATAGCTTTGTATGCTAGGCAGAGATCACCTCGGAGTAGGCGATATCCGACGGAGTAAAGCTGAAGTTTTTTGAGACGGTCTGCGTAGGGCATCCGTTTGAGGCCGGTAATCCTCTTTGTGAGGTATTTCTGTGGCCTTTCCAGTTGTTGTAGATATCTTGTTCGGTACATACCAAAAGGGGCGTTGTACTCTATAATGGGTCTAATGAGTGATGAGTAGAGGGAAACAATGGCCTCTTTTTTTCTGGATGAGAAACATTTTGTGATGAGGTATGCCACGTAGAAGGATTTCCTGACTACTATGGCGATGTGATTATCAAAGGAGAGACTACTGTCCACCTGTGTCCCAAGGTCTCATCACACTTTCGGTGTTAAATATACTACCGCCTATGTTGTAGTTCATGGGTACAGAGTTTTTACCAAAGGGGATGACAATGCACTTTTTGGCGTTGAGCTTGAGGTCATGGCTTTGACACCAGGCATCTGTCTCAGTGAGGCCCTTTTGTAGGATGTCCACATCGTTAGGAGTTTCGATTATGGCTACTAGTTTGCAGTCATCTGCGAACTTCATTAGCCAAAGACCTTCTGTGTTGGCCTGTACTTCAGAGAAGTAGATACCAAACAGGAGAGGACCCAGGACTGAACCCTGTGGTACTCCACTTGTCGCTGGTCTGAAGTCGGGTTTGGAGTCTGCTACTTTCACAGTGTGGGTTCTGTCAGTGAGCCAGTTGGCAACCCATCTTGTGACATAGGGAATTTATACCTAGTTTAGTGAGTTTATCTATAATTCCAGAGTGGGGGATGGTGTCGAAAGCCTTGGCAAGATCCAGATAGGCTGTGTGAACCATCTTACCCTTGTCTACGGCTTTGGTGACTGCTTCAAAGAAGTCTATCAGGTTTAGGAGACATGATCTGCCTTTTACAAACCCAAACTGGGTGGGGTCCAGAGTTTGGAGATTACCAATGTCTTTGTTTATAAGTTCCACGATGATACGTTCCATGGCCTGGCAGACGAGGCTCGTGGTCGTTCCCGGAGTCCGTCGGGGCTCCCCCCTTGTGGAGTGGGATAACCGTCATTGTGCGCCATTCAGCAGGCACAAAGCCTGAGGTGAGGCTATGATTGAAAATGGTACTTAGGTGGGGTACCAGTTCGTTCTGTAGTTCGTGTAGAACACAGCCTGGGATGCTGTCTGGTCCCATGGATGCTGTGTTCTTGGCTTTGGAGAGTGTGGTTTTTACCTGTGCAGCCGTGATTATAGGAACTTTGCATTCTTCCGGTGTAGAGATGGGCTCTTTAGGGGGTGAGAGGGGGGGTAAAGTACTGAACCTATCTGCCAGGATGTTGGCAGTATCAGTTGGGTCTGTATATTTAGTGCCATTGTGCTGTATCTCAGAGCAGATCTGAGTATTGCCATCGAGATTCTTGACATAGCTATAGAATGCTTTGTGGTTGTCTTTAGAATCAGTGGCGATTTTGTTTTCGTAACTAGCTTTGCAGGATTTTATCAGGGTTCGCAGCTTCTTACTGAGGCTGACCAGGGAGCTCCTCCACTCATGGGATTTTACTCTTTTGCAACAGTTTCTTCCTTCTGTTGTACAGTTTGTTTATGGCAGGGGACCACCAGATTGGCTTCCTTTTTTTGGAGGATAATGTCTTGGTTCTGTTTGGGATACACGATCCGTGCACTCATGTAAGTGCTTATAAAGTGCAGTTGTGTAGGATTCAGTAGTCGTAACTGTATTGTCCATCTGCATGGGTGTAATGAAGTTCACCACTTCTGTCTTAAGAAGCATGAAGTTGGCTTTGGAGAAATTTTTTACCATGGTTACCTTAATGGGGGGTGGGGACAGGATGTGGATATCTAGGGTAATTAGCTTATGGTCGGTTCGGACCAATGAGACGTTGACGTCAGGTGTGGAACACTGGTCACTCATGTTGGTAATGACTAGATCTAGGATATTGTTGCCCCTGGTGGGGGTATGGGTAAGTTGATCCAGGGCATTGGAGTTTTTGAATTCCAGAAAGCGTTGAGTGAAGGAGTTGGTACATGAGTAGTTTTCCCAGTTAATGGTGGGGTAGTTGAAATCGCCCATTATTAGGGTGTTTGGTTGAACCCTAATATTTTCCAGTACATCAAGAAAAGAGGAGTGGGAATCCTGGGGCATGGTGGTTGATCTGTAGCAAGCTACAATTTGGATTGCAGTTTTGCCCAGAGTTAGTTGCATTTGGATAACCTCGGCTGCATTATGCTGAGCATCTAGCCTGGAGGTGTAGATATCCTTAATGAATATGGACACACCTCCGCCTTTGGTGTTCCGGTCCAGGTTACATGGCCGAAAAGTGTGGTATGAGTTATAGCCTGGTAGTGCAGGGGTGCTCTCTGGAGCCTTGAAACAGGTCTCAGTCACTGCACAGATATTGATGTTCTCCATTTTAAGGAGTGCCTCGATTGAGTGCATTTTGAGATTTAGACTTCTAGCATTGAGTAGCATCACCTTCAGTTTTTGCTTGCCTGTTCCTGTTATGGTGGTAAATTTGTCATTTGAACCTTGCCTAAAAAAGGCACTATAGGGGCGGCAAGAACCTTAGCCAGTATCCGGAATCCCGGGGGTGACAGGTGCAGGCCATCTCTGGCAAAGCATTGTGGTTTGTCGACCATGTCATCCCAGGAAGATACTGGATCCCTTTAGAATGGCACCAGAAGCTTAGCCAATTGTTGAAGTCAATAATTTTGTCCTTGTACTGCGGCATCATTCTGGGTGATGGCAGAATGCTACTCAGGGCTAGGGTCATACCTGCCTGGGCTACAAGATCGGAGAGCTCTTCCATGTCTCTTTTCATGTAGCCCAGGGAGGTACGTCTCAGGTCGTTCACACCAACATAGACAACGACAGAGTCATATTTGTACTTGTTGTGGAGTGACCTGAGTGCGTGGGTTATGTGGCGGATCCTGGCACCCGACAGGCAGCTGACAATAACCTTCTCCTTGTTTAGCCTGGTGAGTGGGACATCAGTGTGCCTAACTATAGAGTCACCTATGACTAGTGTGTTGGGTACGTTGTTTTTCCTTATTGGCTGTGGTTGAGTGGCACACTGAGTCTGCGGGCTGTGTGTCATTTTGGTTGTGTTGGGGGGGGTGGTGGAGGTTGCTTGCATTTCTGCTTTGGAGGTCCCTGTTGCTTGAGCAGATTATTATTGAGAGCCTCCGCAAATGTTTTTGTGTTTCTATCTGTGGATTTTGGTGGTTTAGATTTAGTGAGACTATGTGATGAGTGTAGTGTGGTGCAAGTGTTTACCTTCTCCTCTTGACTGTCAAGTTCAGTCTTGATTGGAGAGAGCTTTACCTCCAGTTTGGCTAGATAAGTGCATCTCTCACAGGTTGTAGTGTTGGGTCATTTTTTAAAATATCCTTTTATCATCAGTGCTTGACAGCTAGCTCCCTCCCCTCCAGTCAGTTGGCCAGTTTGTTCCCTTGTAGGATAGAATCTAACCTTGAGAGGCCATCATCTAAGCAGCCAATATTTTTACCCCTTATTTAGTCCTTCCGCCTTCTTCAGCAGTTAAAATTCGTTCTTGCAGAAACAAAAACCTACAACATCTTCCAGTGTGGACATGGGGTTCAGGCACCTAGGCGGTGCGACAACCCACTGTGAGACAACTGGATGTGGACAGATGGCAGTATGGCAGTTTAGCTGCAGTGACAAATGCCTGCAGACAATTCCCTGTGAAAATAAAGTAACCCCCTGCACCCTAACCACAGGTGAGATACAAACCCCCTATGTGATCTACACTCTACACTCCCTAGAAACCACCGTGTGCAACTAACACTGTAACATGTGCCTAGAATAGGATGCCAAGTGGGCATCAAAGTGGTAGAGTGAAAGCTGTGTGCAAAGCCTTTATTAACGCAAAATGTAAAGTGATGTGGGAAGTGCTTGGTGCATACTAAACCATGACATAATCACAACTTATAGAAATGTGCCACAGCACGGAGAAAATCCTGCACATCACTATAGTCACACTTATGTTGCAAGATGTGTTTTAGACGACGCTCCCTTACAACAATTGCCTTCCTACATGGTGTCACAGGCATCCCCCGCAACAGAGATTCTCGTATGGTATCTGTTAAGTTCTGTTCCTCTTGCAGGACAGTCAAAAGATCACATAGCTGCACAGTAGGTCGTCCCAGTAACACTTTGAGCCGACGATGCCATGCCTCTACCTGGTTATTAGTCCGTGGGAAATCAATGCCGGTCACATCACTAACATTCCAGAACCGTAGAGGATAGGATGATGGTAGTCGTTGCTGTGAAGAGCAGCGGGATGCATATTTGCGTGGTCGGCCTCGCACATAATGATGATCCAGGAATACGCCAATAGGCTGTGCACATTCAGGTAACGTAGCCACAATGTCCACAAATGCAGGGACAACATCTTCAACTGGTAGGAATGCCAACGCAATTAGCTTACGTATGGCAATAGAGAATGCGGTGTCCGTACCATAGAGGGCTACAAGGTGGTTATGCTGGATCTGGCGCCAAATGATCTGTGCAAAGTGGAAAAGGCACCCTTTCAGAATACTCTTTGGGAATGCCTTACGGCTGGCACGGATTGCTGCCTTCTCGAAATCAGTCAGTATATACTGTGGAGCCAGGGTACAGTCCTGTTCTGCAGTCATACTCTTCAGTATCTCCCACATACTGTAGTATGCAGACTCTGACTTCCTTGTCATGAGACAGTACACCAGGGGGACAATCCTTGTTGAGGTGTGGGTCCCAATACAGCCATGTAATGTATACAGCTGACGACATATATCGGCCCGTGTAGGGAAGGTGCCATCTCCAAGAATGATGTCAGATCTACACAGATCAATTAGGTTCTGTGCTGTTGTAAGTAGAACCAAGGAATCAGTCCCATCCATATCAGATCTTCTACGGAGGATAAAGCTGCCACTACAGAGTGGATAGTGGCTGACATCAATATCTGCAAGTGTTACTGGAGGTGTGGTCATGGATGCCCGTGCCCTCTGACGTACCCTGGTTATGCTACGATGCAATGTGGCATGGCAAGGCATCTCCTGAAGTACATTCTCATCTGCTGTGCCTAGGACACTCTGCATCACCAAACTTGGCAACTCATTGCCAGTTACTGCCCTCTGCCGCAGTTCTGCTCGCAGTGTAGCAACCTGGGCTATTGTTGCATCTGGCCCGTGCTGGTGAGGCAGTGATTTCAGCAGTTCCTCGCCCTCTTCCTGACGTACAGTGATGGCACGACCTCTACAGGCCTGTAGTCTCCGCTCAATACATGCCCAATACCGTTTGGGTGGTAGTTCACGCTCCAAATGGTAGAGGTATCCCTCCACTACCAGCATTGGTTTGCCCCGTTGGCTGGGCACTGTGCTGTATTTGTTGCCAAGCTGACCAGGGCTATACCTGTACATAGTTTCCATCATGGTAACACCACTTGTAGATGGCCTCTCATTATCCATCACAGCATGTATAGTTGGTAACTGAATCCACAGACGTCACTGCTACAATTCACTATTAGATGTAACAATTCATGCTTTACACCGCCCTGTGTTGGACCCTGTGTTATAGTGCTGCCTGCAACAGCTCACTGTGCAGTTGTCAGTACTATTCCTTGGTCTAACTGCCTGTCATGCTATGGAGTCACTATATGCAGTTTAGACAGCCATGGGGCTAACAAATGTATATACTGTGGTATGCATATACCTGTCCTGATTTAAACACAGTTTCTACATGTGGTGTACATGTCCCTTTTAACTCCCAGTTGTAGCTGCTAGCCAATCAGGGTGTGGGGCCCTGTCTCAGTTTCAGTGACAGAGGTTACATAGGGAAGTTGCTCAGTGTTGCACCCTTCTTTGCCTGCCTGGGCCTACATACCTTTGTACACCAGCTCCAGGAGACACCGGATGGGTTTTCCAGAACGCACTAAACACACCTGCTGCTGTAGACTAGGTGTGGGGGTTGACACTCCTTTCTGGAAGTGTTTCTTCGTTCACAGTTCCCACCTGCCATTGTACTAGGGGGGCCGTACTTGAACAGATGCTGTGTGTTGCACTTATGGCTATACATCACTATGTCTGAGACTTTGAATGGACATATTCCCAATACTGTTAACCACTGGCACATTCTGTGTAAAGTGCTGTGCATAGTTTGGTAGTTATTACCCTACATGCTCCTACAGTAGCATGTGCTTTCTAAGGGGTATGAAGTCTGAAACTTCTCCTTCTGTTGCACTCCATTTCATATGTGTGCTATTCCATTTGCAGTACAAGGGTTACTATATCCGATCTGTAAAGGTGCTTTGTATAGACAGGGACATACTGAATGTTAATGCGCATGTAGAATGACACTGCTGCAGCTGCTGCTAGTGTGAATTATATTTCTGGTCTACTGTGGCTGTTTACTGTTCGGGTTTGTCTGGAGTCCAGCTGATCTACTGGTAAGTTACTACTGTTTATACTGTTGTGTATTTACTTGTGTACTGTGTATGTGTGGGATATTTGTGCTTGAATGCTGTACTATGTATATATCGATTGCCGTGTGTGTGAACGACGCGCTTGTGACTTGTTTAGTTTTGCAGCATAGCTGCTTTAGGGGTTGTCGCTATATGTGTGTATTTCTACCGACGTGGGTTCCGACGGCTGATCTGTATTTCGGCCGCACCGCTCTACGATCTAGCGGTGCCGCGGACTTCTTATTTCGGCGTTGTAGCTCGCGGGCAACCCGTGGACATGCATGTTTCTTCATGAGCCCCATAGAGTTCACTGTACAAATGTGGTCTTGGCAGAACTAAGCGCACAACCTAGACCTGTATGTTACTTACTGTGCACTTTTCTGAGGTAGGTTGAGCCATCACTGGCCTGTCTGTTACCATCAGGCTGCTAACTTCTGTCTAGTTCTGTGGTCACAGTTAGGCTGTCACCACCCAATTTAAGCCAAGTCTCAGGAAGAAGCGGCCAAAACACTGAAGTCGGCTTTCCACTGCTTCTCTAAACTAGGCATTCCTGTGAACCTTTTGAAATCCAACTTCACTACTTCAGAGATTGGATGCTTTCTAGCAGCCATCTTGATTACGCAGATCTGTGGTTGTCTGTCTCAAAGGAATGTATAGAATATTCAGCTCTAACATCTCCCTGGCTGTGTTGTTACTTTCCATGACTACAAGGAACATCTGTAAAGCTTGTAGTATACATGTGATCTTTGATTCTTATACAAGGTTGCACATAAGGAAACATCATTGGTACCTCAGAAGCCTGTGGTGCCAGCATCAACCTTCGAGGGAGATGTTGTTTTTTCTCATCCCGACAACTGTATAGAGACTTCCGTTGCTGGTGATGCAAATGAAATTTGTCCCAGGGTGCTGTTGTCTGAGCCCAAGGGCTACAGACTTAAGTGCCTCCAATTTGGCCTGGGAAATTGCACATGGGGAGCCCCTAAGGGTCCAGGGTTCTTGGAGAAGTTAAGTCAAGGCCACCCACATCAGTATCAGAGAAGCTGGGCATCATTTATGTGCTTCAGGCTTTTATACCTATGCTGTAACCAGGATTCCTCAGCTTTGTCATGGACAGTACCTCCGTGATTTTGTATGTTAGCAAGCAAGGAGAATGCTCACTGTTGTCCCTTGAGTATGGTTGTCATGATGAGTTGAAATCTGGATTCCAAGTAGAACATATCGCTGTTTGCTTACATTCTGTTAGTTTAGACAGCCTTGTGGGAAACACCTGTGCAGGTCTGCACAGAGTCCTCACAAGTGGACATTAAATCCAAAAGCCTTCCATGAACTTAACTTGCTTAAGGGCACTCCACAGACGGACCTGTCTGCCTTCCTAGAAAATCACCAGGTCCAAACATTTGCTGCAGATATCCCAGTTAAAAAGCTTTAGCAGTAGCTGCATCTCCATCCCATGGAGTAAAGGTCTTTTGTACGCATTGCTCAGCTAACCCTCCATACCACTAATATGCAGAGTATGAAGGAAGGCTATGCAGGACACTGTAGTGAGGCAACACTGGATGTCCTTCTATTCTCATGTTACAGTATTCTTATTGTGAGATCCTCCTTCTCAGGCGACTCTAACATCAGCTTCTATGCAAAAGCTCAAACTTGGTTGCAGCTAGTGCATGGGACGTCACACGCAAGGGCCATAAACCCAGGGAATTAAATGTGACGTCTGCATGCACAGACCTCAGAACTTATCTGCTGCAGTTGAACGTCATATCGATTCACTCCTCTTCTTCAAGACGTCCAAAGTTAAGTACCCCGTTGGGCAAATCTTATCATCTTTGCTTGAGCTTAGGTTGTTGCCCGTTTCCTTAGCCGATGTCCGCTAGGAAGGGAAAATGTAGATGTGGACGTCAAATTCCACACAAACTCCCATGAATTTTACTTGTTCTGTTTAGGCTGGGAACATGGTCATAACTCCTGTACCATCTGCCAGTCGTTTGTTCCCAAAACTCTCAGAAGTTGTGTGGCTGCCCTCAATTTATACCTTGAGAACCAGAGGTTAAAGAAGCTAGCCTTACGAATGGCTCTGGAGTTGGCTGCCCAGGCGGAACTGCCAAAAAAGGCCAAAGTTTCTAGGCCTACCACTTCTGCCCCTCCATCATCGGATGTCCTGCGAACCACCAGTATAGGGGTTGAGGGACGTTCGCTAGAACCGGCACCTTCAGCGACTTCCCTTGAGGAAGCCGCTTCTGAAGTACTGGTAGGCACGTCCACAGAGGTTATTCTGACGTTTGCTATTGCCGAAGTTGAGGGGTAACCATGCTCCACCGGAAGACCATTTCCGATCCAGGATTCTGAATCCTCATCCATAGGCCCCATCCCTGAAACTAAGCTCTCAGCTTCGACCAGATCAATTCCTTTAAAAAAGAAACAAAAGATTATGCATGTGTCTGCTCCTTCTAAGGAAAAACCAGCCTCCACAGCACCCACATTGCCTGTACTAAGCCCCAGGCCTGCCTTGGCTCCTTCTATGCCTCCTACCCTCTCCCAGGAGGAAGAAGCCTCATCCTCCTCCTCAGATGAGTCAGTTATTTACTCATCTCAAACAGCTTCTCCCTTGGACTTCTACTCCACAGAAGAGAATTCCATTGAAGGGGACTCCCCCTCCCCCAAATTCCATTGAAGGGGACCCCACCCCGAGGACATTACATTTGGAGAAACTGCAGCAGAAATGAGGGAGTATTTTAAATGGGATACAGCCCAGATGACTGAAATTCAAAAAAGGTATTTTGAGCTGCTCCAGGTTGAATCACCCTCCCCATCTGCCATTCCACCGGTGGTTACAGCATACCTAGATGTATTTGCATCAGCTTCTGTGAATCCTGATTCTCAGCCTCCTGCTTCTAAGACCCCTGACTGTTTCTATAAGGTCCCTGACAAGCCCAGATTTCTAATTACCAGACCCATATGGTGAAATATGCCCTAGATTTGGTATCACAAGCTTATTCTCTACTGTCCTCGTTACCTGACTCCCCAAACAAGACTCAAATAGCATTTAAGCTGTCCCTGGCATCTTAGGTAGCCAGACACTCTGTAAAATGCAGCTGTGATGTAACAGAGGCCTCTGCTAGATCTGCAGCATATGCTTCTGTTTACGCTGATATTCTTGATTTAGGCTCCAGCCTCTGCCTGAAGACTTTAAAACAAAAATTTTGGATGCACCCCTGGATAATTAACTCCTGATTGGACAACAGTCTCTAAACCTATTTAAAAGTCTACAGGAGAAGAGTAAAGAACTCCAAGACCTGAAACACTCACTGGTCTCTCTCTAGTACCAAAATCTTACAGGAATTATCTTGCAAAGACCTTTGTCAGGAGCCCCCCTGCCCCGGCCACCCTTCTTCCTCCAGACATAGAAAAGGGACCAGGAAACAAACCTCCTCTAGGACAGCCACTTCTCAGCCCCCCAAAAGCAGCCCTTTCAGGACAGAAATAATAATGCGTGACTGCCTCAGCCACCTTCCCCTCTCATCCCGCCTGTTTCACTGTCTTCCCCTCTGGAAAGAAGTCACTTCAGGCCGCTGGGTCCTGGCAGTAGTAGAAAAAAGGATACTTCCTGTCTTGGCAGGAAAAACCCATTCCATTAGAGAACCCCTTTCCCCCCAAGAATCAACTACATCTAATCCCCCACATTATCCAGGACCTTCTTGCTCAGGGAACCATAGAACCCCTTCCACCAGGCCAAGAAGGAAAAGGATTCTACTCCAAGTTATTCCTGGTACCAAAGAAGGGCAGCCCTTTGAAGTCCATACTGGACTTGTCCTTCCTAAATCTCTTTCTGAAGGTCCCTTCCTTCAGAATGCTATCCCTTCAAAGCCTACTTCCACTATTGCCACCCAAGGTTTTCATGTCCACTTTGGACTTGAAGGAGGCTTATCTCCACATCTCCATACACCCAAACCACAGGAAATACCTATACTTTGCTGAACCCTGTTAGCACTTTCAATTTACTGCTTTGCCCTTTGGTTTCTTCACTGCACCAAGGGTCTTAAGTGCCTAGCTTCAGCAAAAGCCTACTGCAGGACCAAGGGCATTCAGATCTACCTCTACCTAGATGACATCCTCTTCCTTGCAGTGAGGAACACACACTCCAAAACCATCTGTCCTTCTCCATGTCTCTGCTCCACAGGTTGGGATTCACACTCAACCTCACAAAATCATCCCTCTCCGCAGCACAGGACAAAACCTTCCTGGGTTGCAGGATAAGGACAGACCTGATGAAGGCCTTTCTCCCTCAGGACAAGATAACTTCCCTGGTCAACCACTTCCAGGACCTCCTCCTTATCAGCCATCTGTCAGCAAGGTAATTCATGCACCTCCTAGGACTAATGGCAGCCACCATTCCCATGCTGCCACTAGCCAGGCTACACATGAGGATGTTACAGTGGTACTTGAAGAATGTGTAGTCTCAACACAGCCACCCACTGGATTTTCAGATATCCTTCCTTCCATGCCTAAAGACAGAACTGAAGTGGTGGATTCAGCAGGTGCAACTAAACCCAGGCCTATCTCTGCAGCACACCATGCCACCTCAACTAACCCACACAGATGTCTCAGATCTAGGCTGAGGAGCAACCATGAATGGCCTCTAAGTACAAGACCTATGGGAGCCTTCACTCTAGAAAAAGCACATCAATGTAAGGGAGATGACTGCAGTCCACCTGGCTCTGCAGGCCTTTCTCCCACTCATAAGACCAGGTCCCTTACAAATCTTCACTGACAGTGCCACTGTAATGTGGTACATCAACAAACAGGGGGGACCAGGTCTTACCTGCGCTGCAGGCTAGCAATGCACACTTGGGAGTTAGCCTCTCAAAACATTTTACTGCAGGCAGTCTACATCCCATCCCAGGGCAACCATCAGGCAGATGCTCTCAGAAAATCGTTCTCTCTTCATCATGAATGGATGTTACACAGAGATGTATTCCTAGACATTATCCACCAGTGGGGAACACCTCAAGTAGATTTATTTGCCTCCCCCCAGAACAGGCAACTGAAAACTTTCTGTGTCAAGGATCCCTCTCCACTAGTGTGGAGAGTGGATGCCTTCACCATTTCATGGAAGGGACTGTTTCTGTTGCCTTCCCTCCCTTCCTTCTCATTCAGAAAGTCCTCCTAAAAATCAGGAGGACATGCCAGAAATCTTGCTGGTGACCCCCTGTTGGCCAAGGCAACATTGGTTCCCCCTACTTCAATATCTTGCCATGGGCAGTCACCACAGGTTTCCTCACAAGGTGGACCTGTTCACACAACAGAACGGATCTGTCATTCATCCACACCTGGAGATGCTTTGCGTAACCCTCTGGGTGATAAACTTTTAATTCCCCTTCAGACAGCAATACACTCAGGATGTGCTATCTATCCTGCAGGAGGCCAGGAAACCCGATACCAGGAGGTCCTACGTTTCCAAATGGGAAAAGTTCTCCAAATGGTGTCTCCAAAGACAATAGGGATCCCTTTCAAGCAGATGTTCCCCTAGTCTTAATGTGTGTGTGAGCTCATAAAATCAGACCTGTCATTACTGTTCAGTGAAAGTGCACTTATCTGCTATCTCTACCTGCTTACCTCTGGAAACCCCCTTTTCTCTCCAGATTGGATGTTAAAGTATTCCTAAAAGGGATACTTCACATTAGGCCACCAAAGAAGCGTATCCCAAAACCTTGGAACCTAAAGTATGTCCTAGAAAAACTTATACTTGCACCATATGAGCCAGCCAGCTCTGCCTCCCTACAGATGTGCACATGGAAAACAGTAGTACTGCTAGCCCTTACCTCAGCAAGAAGGGTTTCAGAATTACAGGCGCTTATGGCATCTCCACCCTACACTGTCTTCTACAAAGACATGGCAACCCTGTGCACTAACCCCTCCTTCATGCCCAGCGTGGTCAATGAAGTGTCACTAAACCAGTCTATTCATTTACTCACTTTCTTTCCATCTTCTAAAAATGACAGTGAGAGAATACTACACTCCCTGGATGTCGACAGACAACCAAGGTTTTACTTGGACAAAACTAAGACCACTAGAAAGTCTAATCAACTCTATGTATCATTTTATGCCAGGGCCCTGGACAAGGCAGTATCCAAACAAACTGTCTCTTGCTGGATAAGGAAAACTGTTTCTGCTATTCCTACCGTGGGAAAGTTACCTCATGGGGTCAGGGCACATTCTACAAGAGTTGTAGCTTCTTCTGGAGCCTTCCTCAAAGGCCTGGACACTACTTTCTATCCTTGAGGCAGCCACCTGGTCCTCTGTACATACCTTCACCAAACATTACAAATTGGACTGTATTTCCAGAGCGAGGGCAGGGTTTGCAAGAGCAAGCCTCCAAGGATTCCTAGAATTTGCTTCCTCCTCCTCCACCCTTCCTCCTCCTTAAAGCTGTGTTACTTTCCCAACAGTACGAATACTGCAACATGAGAATAGAGGGACATAGAACAGTTGTGTAAAATCTTACCGTAACTGTAGATTTCCTTCTCTTCCATGTTGCAGTATTCCTTCCCTCCCACATATCCCCCTTATGATGTTCACCTGTCTAGAGGGCATCATTGAGAACTACCTAGACTTGGGTCAGATTGGACAGTTAAGTATATTTCACTTGTCTAGAAGACATCATTGGCACTACTTAGACTACTGTCCAACTGGGCAGTCAGTTCTGAGGTCTGTGCCTGCACACATCACATTTAAGGCCACTGGTTTATGGCCCTGTATTTGACGTCCCACGCACTTGCAGCAACCAGGCTTGAGCTTTTGCATAGGAGCCGACATTCGGGTCGCCTGAGGTGGAGGATCCCACAGTAAGAATACTGCAACATGGAAGAGAAGGACTTCAATGTTTATGGTAAGATTTTACACAACTATTTTTTTTCTCCCTGCTCAAGAGATTGAGCAGAAGAGGTTCAAGGGTCTTCTCAGACTTGTGCAGCCTTTTGAAAAAGCAGCAGGTGATTCTATTACACCCAAGCCTAAGCATGTAAGACTTGTAACCTGGAAGATAGAGTACTGATTCTCTAGTAGAAGTCTTTTTTTTTTTTTCCATGAGGCCCTAAGAATCATTAAGGAGGGAAGGAGGCCTAACAGTAGAAAATCCTATTTAATAAAGTAGAGCAGGTTTTCCACTTGTTGCACATCTAATGATGCTTGACTCAAAGTATGTAAAGTTCAGCAAGCTATCTTTTGTCTAGATTATTTGAGAAGGGTCTTGCTTCTGCGCCTTTTAAAGAGCAGTGTGTGCTATTTCATGTTACATGTCGTTAGAACTACCATTAGCAGCCATACCATCAGTAAAGCAGTTCTTAAAAGAGATACTGCAGTTCAAGCCACCATCAAAGGCAGCCAGTGCGTGCATCCTTCAGGGGACTTAATCATGTTTTGGTAAAACACACTCTTGATCCCTTGAATAAACAGGTTCAGCACCTATGAACTTCCTTTTGTTTAAAACCTAGTTTCTGTTCACCTTTACCTTAACTAAGAAAAGTGGAGAATTTCAAGCCTGTGTCTGTGCAGTGCCTTATGTGCTCTTCCACAGGAAAGGGTGACCCTTAAAAAACATTCCAAAAGTGGTCTTGGGAGTGACAATCAGCTAGGCCATTAAGTTTCCAGTGTTTCCCAAATCTGCATAACAAAGTGAAAAACTTTTGCACCTCTTGGATGTGCATAAATGTGAAAGATTTTATTTTAGCATGTAAAAGGATTTTAGGCAGACTGACCAGAGCTTTGGATCTTTCATACTAGGCAAACAAGAAAGACTTGTTTTTAAGTAAATCATAGCCACACCGTCAGCATGTTGCATTGCTTTTTGTTAGACCAAAATAGAGCAGAATCTACAAAGGCAGCTTCTACTACAGGAGCCTTTTTCAAGGCCCTGTCAGCACAGTATTTAAGAGCAGGGATGTTGTCAAACATTTGCATTCTGTACTCCTAACCTTGTATAAACTTCCACGGTGGTGCAGCGGTAGCGTTGTTGCCTCATAGCAAGAGGTTCTCCCATTCGATTTTCGGCTGGAGTGCCTTCTGTGTGGAGTCTGCATGTCCTCCCCGCGGTTGGGTGGGCGTTCGAAAGACAAGCGTAAATGTGCGTGCCTTCGTTGAAGGTTGAATGTCGAGCTGGCACCTCAGCGTTTGTGAAAATCTACTGCCAATCATTAGCGGACCAGAGTTCCGCTGTGGCGACCCCTAACCGGGAAAAGCCGAAAGACAACAACAACTCCTAACCTTGTATTGCTGCTACCCACTTCCTGTCACATTCATCTCTTCCATTGTTGCCCATAACACAATGAATAAAACTGTGCATTATTTTCCAGGAGCAGAACAGTATTTGCTACTGAAGCTCTGCATAGCTTGTGCTCTTCCACAGATCGGGTGAGAGCTTTAATACTCTTCCCACTTCGTGAGTCATACTGCAGCAGTGATCCCTTTCATGACCATAACATGCTGTCCTTAGCTGTAGATGCTCAGTTAAGATCACTGCTGCATTATTGGATCCCACACTTCATCTCTTTGTCTGTTCATGTTTGGTGGTTGTTTTAGGTGAAGAATCCTTTCTCCTTCTAGGGTCTGACCTCTTACTTTATATTTCAGCATTCTCCTTAGTGTGGGGCAAACTCCCCAGCCTACTTTGTGGGCTCAGCTGGTTTACTTGTTGATAGCCTCACTAGTAAACAAAAGGAAGACAAAAAAGTACTAAAGAGGGCACAGGCACCTCTCTTCTGTGTACAGTATGTCTTACTGATGTTTGCAGTGTGGAAAAGGAGAGCCCTGTATGGGGATGTCAAAAAGCTCTTAAAAATCTTGCCAGGTTATTGAATACTTAGCAGTGACGTGTTCCCATATTATGATAAATACTCCAATATTGATCTGTTTATATATATATATATATATATATATATATATATATATATATATATATATATATATATTTATGGTTATGTTAAAGATATTCACAGAGCTGCTCTCCCACTCCCCGCAATCACTGATGTCTGGTAACACCTTCTTGTATAACCTACCCATTGTCTGTAAGGTGAGAGACACTGGTAGTGATTAATGTCCTCCATTTTGCAAGCAACTGTTTCTTGTGATATGTCTTACTAGTTTCTATATTTATCCTATACATACCAACAGCCAGTGCTTTTGTTCAGTGATGTGAGGTTCTAGTGTTGATTACTGAAATGAAGAAATTGTAACGTACATCGAAGATGACATTTCGTAAATGGAATTAACCTGAAAGTGTAACAAGTAACATTTTTTGCAGGGGGGAGCAAGTCCCATGTAGCCCCCACACTTTCCCCTGATTAGGTTGAAGGTCTCAGCACTTTGAAGAAAGGTGATCTGTCCCATTAGGTGAACTCCATTTTTGAAATTCATTGATGTGTGTTAATGTCCTTCAACTAAGGGAGCATCATTCTATTCATGTGAGTCTCACTTTTTTTTCCCCTCAAACCAGTATGTGATACATTTGATGTCCTTGGCACCCAGACTAACAGTGGTTGCCTGATTTGGCTGTTCACTCATTCATGGGATAAATCCCAAATTTACATACTTTTATCTTGTAACCTAGTTTGCTTCTTTGTCTGCACTGACCCATGGTAATTATATTAACCAAGACTGAGCTAGTTTTGTCATTTGGCATACTATATAGTGAAAGGTATCACCATCCTTGCATCTGCTTATATGGCTGTCCGGTCATTGGCAAGTACTTTGATCTGTCACATAGTTGCTCTCGCACCAGTTCTTGTTTCTGGCCATAGTCTGCAAAGCTATACTGCAACAATGTCTGCTCTTTTTGGCAATCATGCCTTTAGAGTGGTAACTTGATTTATTATTTTGGTATCTCTGTAGGGTTATTACCTATCAAAACATTGAATAATCATAACATCTAAACTCAAAACATCAAGACCATAACATCTAAACCTCATAATATTTAAAAGTCATAACATTGAATCTCAAAACATTGAAAACTACAAAGCAACTATAAATATAAACCCTGCACACTGTTGACTAAGTTTCTGCAGGGGGACAAGCCCCTCTGCACCCCCTCCCTATGCGGGGGGCTCTGCCCCCCCCACTCCTCTTACTTAAATATACCACTTCCGAGATCGCACTACAGTGGGGTTAGGAAATTAACCTTTCCCCCCACTGTAGTGCGATCTTGGAGTTGGTATATTTAATTTACGGGGGGCACTTGGGGGTGCAGAAGGGGCTTGCCCTCCTGCAGAAACGTAGTAAATAGTGTGCAGGGTTTATATTTATAGTTGTTTTGTGGTTTTCAATGTTTTGAAATTCCATGTTATGACTTTTAGATGTTATGGTCTTGATGTTTTGAGTTTAGATGTTATGATCATTCGATGTTTTGATAGGTAACCCTGTGTAGTGCTTTTGGATAGTATAGTCTTCTGCATACAGACTGCACCCTAAGAATGACATTTTTTTTTGGCAAAATTACTAACAGATTGAAATAAACTACAAATGTGTATGTTCAGCCATTAGTGAAAGTGCAAGATTTTTTTTAAATGAGAAGCACCGTCTGTGAGTAGTATACAGTTGCTACATTCATATTAAAAAGTGGCATTTGACAAAGCAGTACTGTCACCGCAGGTACATCTCAGTAGTGTTAACATTTTCAGCCCTAGGTGTTATGTTTAAATGCATTTACTAGATATGTTGTATTTGGTCCCTTTTGCATTCATAGAACAAACTTCTGAATAATGTTATTTAGCTGTCCTCTGACTATAGTCATGTCTGGCAAATAACATATTAACCTGTGTATTGGCATTGTTTTTTAAAATTGTGCATTGTATACTTTTTGTATTGCTTTATTTACTATGTACATGGGCTTGGCAGTACTGTTAACTGTGTAAGAAATCGCCCCTCCTATGTAGGATTTCAATTTTGGAATACTTTTTACATTTTCTTCCCCTTGCCTAGCTTCCTTTTCCTGGTTGCACACAAGACGCACTCATGTGGGTCTGCGCTTCCTGGTGACTGGATATGTCAGGATGCTAAATTGAACAGCCATTGGATCTGTTATGCATCCAGGGGACCAGAATAACAGGAAATTCAGAGCTTGTAACATCCTGCAATTATTCTGTAGAACTAGGACTGCAGAAGATACATGTTGGAAGACCTCGGGATGAATGTTAGTCATGTTTCTTGCAAATGTACCCATTGACAATTTAAAGTTTTTTAACTGGATTGTGAATATGTTGTTCAAGGTGTTAGTATTCAGAAACTGCAACTTCTAAGGTTAAAGTAGATTGTGTTTGCTATGAGAGTTCTGCTAATAGCTTAGGGCAGTTTGTGTTACATACTTCCTTATGTAACACTAATCCACTTTATAGCTGTAAATAGTAATAAATCAGAATTGTTACTGCTTTGAGTCTTTATTGTACTGTGCAATTCTGTTCTAATTTTTTTTCTTAATTTTCAGACTTTTGATGCAAATGATCTGTATCAGGGACAGAACTTTAACAAGGTCCTGAGTTCCCTGGTGGCTCTAAATAAAGCAACAGCAGGTAAGAGAAAGCTATATTTGGATAAGGAAAGCAGATAGGAAGGTGACCTAAATGTATTTTCTGCTATTGCTCTCTACCATTTTTGTTAAACTGTACTCAGACTTTTTTTTATAAATCTATTGAATTATACCATGGTTAAAGAATGTATTTTCTGTTTGTTGATGTTTTAAACAAGAAAATTAAATATCTTACAGAGATTATTTTGGCTTTTAGATTTCTCTGTCTGTCTCTGTAGGCTATATAGCATGTATTAAACCTCTGTAGTTTTGCTATGTTATGATAATGGCATGAGGCCCTTCACATGAATTTGAAGTTTAAGTAAAATATAAGTTTATATTTCTGAATCAGAGTGCACTTTTAGTAAACTGAAAAAATATTGAATGTACCATACTAAAGTTGAGTACAGGATGTGTAGGCACCTACATTTTTGTGAGAGAAATTGAATCTCTCTTCTTATCGGTAGGTTTTATTTAGCCACTGAGGTATGACAGTACAGCTGAGTAAGAATTTTTTTCCTTGGTGCTTGAAGCTAAGCAAAAAGTGTTGTTTGTAGTGTGTCTGTTCTTTTGTTCAGTATTTCGAGCTTCACTTAAAGGAACTGCCCCTTTATAAAATTTGTGCACTGCTTCCCTTATAAATACACTTAATTAGAATGTTTTTCTTCATGTTGTGTACATAAGCTTAAGATTGTTTTTGTCTGTGAGAACTGATTAAACTAGCATGTCATTTATTTTAAAGTGATTGGAATTTGCTATTGACTTTGGTAGTATGTATTTATGTTGTCACTTTGCTCTGTTGCAGTTTGCTTTTGGTATTGTTTAGCTGTGTGTGTGTGTGTGTGTGTGTGTGTGTGTGTGTGTGTGTGTGTGTGTGTGTGTGTGTGGAATCCAACCCTATATCCTTAACTGCAGGAGTCAGCTCATTAATTACTCAGTGCTTTAATCTACTACACTGTCATTATAGTTATTTTTAGTAAGACATTTGAGATTTTTGGCTACAAGAATGCCAGCAACTTATGTTTTTCCTGTGGCTGCCATGCACACGTTCATACTGATAAGGGAAAATGTAAAACAAAATTAGTCTGTTAACGTGATATTGATGTGAGATGGATTCTGTGTCCTACTTGCCAGTCCTCTGCTAATCAATTTTGAATGCAAATAATACTGGTATAACTGATGTCCTTGTTGACAGATCAGTATCCTTTATTCATCTCCAACCTGTCTTGTAGTGCTGAGCAGGACATAGATTTGTGTTTTGTTTATTTTGGCATTTCATGTCCCCAAGTTGGGTGTGTGAGAACTGCTTAAAAATAAAAGATAATTTGGCTGTATTGCTTTATGTTGTTACAGTAATGCAATCTTATCATATTAAAAATGTACTTGAGTAATACTGGGCAACACGGTGGTGCAGCAAAAGACGTGATTGCCTCACATCGAGGTTTCCTGGTTCGATTCTCAGCTGGGGTGCCTTCTGTGCGGAGTCTGCATGTCCTCCATGTAAGACGTGATTGCCTCACATCGAGGTTTCCTGGTTTGATTCTCAGCTGGGGTGCCTTCTGTGCGGAGTCTGCATGTCCTCCATGTGTTCTCATGAGTTTCTCCCGGGTACTCCTGTTTCCTCCCACATTCCAAAGACATGCAGTAGGTGGATTGGACACTGTAAATTGGCAATAGGTGTGAGTGTGCATGCAAGTATGTGGTGTGGAAGAAACACCATGGTAGGGCTAGCCACCCCTGTGGTGCAAACCTTGGCTGTAGATGATAATCACCAATGAATTGACACTCTGACCCATGTGCAAAAATCGGAAAAAGGGGTTGTGAATGGATATTGTATATGTTAATGTCTTTTGCTGAACTGAAGTATAGTGGAGCAAGAAGAGTTGTGTGAAGTCAGTTGAAATTACAGGACTTAAACATGTGGTTAACTATATTGAATAATCTGACATCATCTATAGTATACTTAAAGAGAATTTTCTTCATTGTTGTATTATGAAGTTAAAGATCATATGCAGTATGGCAAAATGAAAGGAAACAGTTTGAAATGTCAGGACCCATGTTAATGAGTCCCTTAGCATAGAGACTGAATGACTAAAAAAAGGACTTACTAAGTCCGAGATGGTGGTTTCTTAGAATATTCCCATTTCTCCAAGGTATGGCAGTCTCTCAGTTGATGTGCTTCGTGTTTCACTGTTGCAGTCATTACATTTGGGTTATCTGCTTGCAGGTAGTCATCAGTTGGCATGTTTAACAAAGTCGTGGGTCCTGCATTGGTTGCTGTCCCTTCTTCCGTGGCATCAGGTCTTCAGGGGTATTAAACATGCAGCCAACGCCATTACATCAGTCTTTCTTGTCGTGCGGTGCCCAAAGCAGAAGCAGTTCACAAGTGCCGGTCGGCTGACTCCTGAAATTTTCGTTTTCGAGTTTCAGAACCGAAGTCTTCAACTAAAGCGAAGTACCCCGTTGGGGAAACTTTTTCTTGCTCCTTACCGATGTCAATAAAAGTTAATAATTGCATTACTTGTAGAAAGCAAATACCTGATAAAGATTTTCATTCGTACTGTATTCCTTGCCTAGGCCCTGACCACGACGTACCTTGCTGTCGGTTTTGTGCTTTATTTAATGAGTGCACTATCCGTCGTCGGAATATTTTCGCCTATAAATATTTTGGTTCTCTGTTTAATTATCTAGAAATGTCGCCGGTTAGCCATCCGACTACCGGGATTCTGAAAAAATGCAAAGATAAAGACAGAGACAGGCCGCCAAGGTCCAAAACCGCTGCCGACACTTCTCCTAAGCCAGTCGCCAGTTCGCCGGTACGCAGTGAGGCGCTTTCGCAGCCCCTGATACCCACTACTTCTGATTCGCAGACCTCTACTGAGACCCATTCGGAGTCAGGTATGCCGCGACATGCTTCAACTATGGAACCCGCAGATGTCTCTACCTTGGATTGGTCCAGAGCTGCTGTGCAGGCACCGGCTTCTGAGGGTGTATTCAGGCCTACGGACTTGCATATTAAACCGATGCCTCCTTCTTCACTTAGGTCTAAATCTCGAACCATGCCTAAAAAATCAACGCCCAGGCCACATGCTCAGGCCTCTATGCCTAAAAAACAAATGATAAGAATGGCTGAAGATCTAATAACTTCAATCAGGGGTAGCCAACCCCCCCCCCCCCTTCTAAGAGGCCTAGGACTGAAGTTGTTTATGAATCTTCTGACCAGGATTCTGTTTTTTCTGATTCTTCTGATGATCTAGATTTACCCTTATCTACTTATGAGGGTTCTGATGTAGAGGACTCTATTCCTTCTGCTTCCCCTCCAGAGGATTTTTCCTTTGGTGAAACCTTACATACTCTAAGGAAGCATTTCCACTGGGAAAGCCAGGATTTTTCTGATTCAAAAAAGAGGCTTAGGGATTTCTTACTCCTGCCTCAGCATAGGCATTTAGCTATTCCTACTGTTCTAGACATTGTTGATGATACTTTTTCGGAATCTAGTTTGGCCCCTGATTCCTTGCCTCCTGCTCCCAGAAAACCTGATAGATATTACAGGGTCCCTGAGTTAAACAAGTTCATTTTTAAAAATCCTATTGCGGATTCAGAGACTATTTCACAGGGGTCCAAGGGCATTAAGGTTTCTACTGCTAAAAATCCTACCCCTTCTGATAGAGACTGCAGGGCGCTGGATAGATGGGGTAAGAAGGTTTACACTTCTGCAACCTTCCCATTAGGGCTTTAAACTGCCAGTTTCATATGTTAAATTATCAGCAACATGTTATTGGATTGCTTAAACAGAAAATGATGTTGATTCCTGACTGTGTGAAAAATAATTACAGGATTTAATGCATTCTGCCGAACAGGTTGGAAAAATACTTTGCAATATGTTTTTGATTCATTAGAGGCCTCTTGCAGGGCTGCTGTTACTGGGTCTGTGCTCAGAAGGCATGCTTGGCTTGAGGAGCAATCTTTGCCTGATCATGTTAAAGCTAAATTGTTGGATGCTCCCTTAAATCAGGACCGTCTGTTTGGCAACAAGGCTGAGGATGGAAGATAAAGTTAAATCTATGCAAACTGTTAAAGATTTCTTACAAGTAGATTTAGTAGGCACTGACACTCTAAGAATTGGTCCTTTCCAGCCCCTTCCAGGTCTTCTCAAGTCAAACCCAGACACAACAGAAACCCCAGGTTTCAGTCCCACGGGACACACAGGACTAAGCAGTGAGGGGCCTCCACTTCCAAATCTGGGAGTAATAAGACCCCCCCCCTATGGTAAACTGTCTCAATGACTTCCTTTTAAAATTTCCAAGCACTTATCAACTGACTGCCCCTTTGGGGGGAAAGATTGCTCTTCATACAAAGAACTGGGAACTTGTTACCCAGGACAAATGGGTTTTAAATATAGTGTCCCAAGGATACAGATTTCACTTCCACACGTTGCCAACACCAAGCAGGTGGCAGGACCTACCCCCAAATCTGTGGGCAGAGGCCCAAAAACAAGTACTTTATCTCTTAAGCATGGGGGCTATTCAGTTGGTACTAGAAGAGGAAAAGGGACAAGGTTTCTACTCAAGACTTTTTCTGGTACCCAGAAAAGACAATTCATGGCGTCCTATCCTGGACCTGTCTACTCTAAACACCTTTTTGGAGATTCCAAAATTCAAGATGCTGACTCTTCACCAGTTGCTTCCTATGCTAGGCAAAGATGCCTGGTTATCAACACTAGAAAGCATACCTGCACATCCCAATCCGGGAATCTTGCAGAAGATACCTACGCTTCAAAGCAGGCTACACGCACTATCAGTTCTCTGCACTGCACTTTGGCTTATCTACTGCTCCCAGGGTATTCACAAAGTGCCTAGCTCCAGTTATTGTGTTTTGCAGGCAAAGAAATATTAAAATATACCCATACCTGGACAATTGTCTAATTCAGGCAGAAAGCCAGCACATACTTTTGAGTCATCTGGCCTTTGTACAAAGGGTTCTAACTTGTCTGGGGTACACCATAAATGAAAGGAAATCATACCTTGTACCCTGTTAACAAATTATATTCTTGGGATCAAGCTTGACTACAACTTCCCAGATGGCTTGCCTCACCCCAGAAAAACAAATTCATTTGACAACCTAAATCAAGCAAGTGACCATAAAAACCCTACTATCTGCAAGACAAATACTGGAAGCCTTGGGGTTCATGGCCTCCTGCATTCTTCTAATTCCATATGCAAGACTGCATATGAGGAAACTACAGTGGTATCTAAAAAGCCTATGGTGTCAACATTCTCAGCATCTAGAAGCAATGATTCCTATCTTACCTTGCCTATGCCTAGAGTTCCTTTGGTGGGCAGAGGGCTGCCACCAGAACAAGGGACTACCATTCACACCACACCCTGCCGCCCAAACCCTAACAACAGATGCATCAGACTATGCATGGGGGGCTCACCTGGCAGGGAAGTGCGTTCAGGGCAAATGGAACCCAAATCAAATGCACCTGCATATCAATCAAAAAGAAATGTTAGCTGTACAGAATGTTCTGACAGTCTTCAAGGACCACATTCTTCCAGGACAACTAATGGTAAAGGCGGACAGCAAAACTGCTATGTGGTACATAAACAAGCATGGGGGGGGGGCACATTCTTACCCCCTCTGCAGACTAGCCATGGCATTGTGGAACACAGCCTTAAGCTACCAAGTGCACCTACAAGCTCAATTCCTGCCAGGAAAATTAAATACACTGGCAGACGGACTAAACAGAAACCTCATGGACCCACACGAGTGGAAACTGGAACCAAGGATTTTCAACATGTTGACAAGCAAATGGGGGAGCCCAGATACAGACTTGTGTGCCTCTTCCCAGAACTGTCAGTTGGACAAATTTTGCACAAAGACTCCCCACAAACAAACCTGGAAAGTGGATGCTCTGTCCTTCAGCTGGAAAATCTATCGGTCTGTTCCTTCCCCCCTCTGCCTCTGCTCTCCAAAGTACTACTAAAAATCAAGCAGGACAAATCAAGGATGATTTTGATTGCTCCAGACTGGCCATGCCAACACTGGCACCCCCTCCTGCGCAGTGTGTCACGGTTATCTCCATGGCACGTGCCTCAGACTCCTTCCCTGTTGTCTCAGCAAGAGAACCAGATTCTGCACCCTCAGCTTCTATCACTGTACCTTGCAGCCTGGCTAATTACCTAATCTCTCCTTTACCATCCCTCAGTAAAGCTGTTATGGATATCATTTTAGAGGCAAGGAGGCCTAGTACTAGAAAATCTTATGCTGAAAAATGGAAAATATTCTGTGCCTGGAACCAATCTCAAAGGATGAGCACAACAGCACCCAATTTACCTCAGATTTTACAATACTTAACTGAGATGCTTCACAAGGGCCTGTCTTTTTCCACCATTAAAATCCACGCCTCAGCCATTTCAGCTCATTATAACACAGAACCTCCCCTCTTCTCTCATCCACTGCTCAAGCAGTTCCTCAGAGGTGCCAAAAATTTGAGACCACCCAGGAGAGCTCCAACCCCAGCCTGGGACCTTAACTTTGTATTGGATAAACTCACTCTACCACCTTTCGAGCCAGCTGCTACTGCAGACTTAAAATTTCTTTCTTGGAAAACAGCTTTCCTTTTAGCAATCACTTCAGCTAGAAGGGGATCTGAATTACAGGCCCTTATGGCAGTGGAGCCTTTCATCATCTTTCATGTGGACAGGGTGTCCCTCAGAACCAATCCACCCTTCATGCCTAAGGTGGTATCCAGTGTGGCTCTTAATCAGTCCATTCATTTGCCAACCTTCTTTCCCAATCCACAGAACAAAGGGGAACGGATGCTGCATTCTTTAGATGTGCACAGACAACTTAGATTCTACTTGGACATGGCTAAATCTCAAAGGAAATCTGAACAACTGCTGGTGGCATTTGCTGCAGAGGGGAAGGCTATTTCAAAGCAAACCATTTCTAAATGGATAGGCCATTGCATTAATTTCTGCTATAAGCACCATGGAAAACCTATCCCCCAGGGGATCAGATCTCACTCCACCAGGGCTGCATCTACCTCTACAGCCTTTCTCAGGGGCGTCCCTGCCAGGGACATCCTAGAAGCTGCGACCTGGAGTTCTGCACATACTTTCACCAAGCATGATCATTTGTCCATTTTCCCTAAATCCAGAGCTGGCTTTGCCACTGCAGTCTTGGAGGGCCTTATAGCTGGTCCTAATGCTATCTAAATTCCTCCTCCCAATGATAGCGTTGGGAATGTACCCACTGTAATGACTGCAACAGTGAAACACGAAGAACATAGTACAGTTGTGTACACTTAGCATAAATGTAGATGTTCGAGTGTATTCACTGTTGCAGTCCTGGTTACCCTCCCTCCATCCCCCTAACTTCTTTTGGCTATACCTCTACTTTCCTTTACTATGCTTAAAAGGTTTTTGGTGTATTTGCTTTTTTGTTGGAGGTAAATCATTGTACTTTTATATTTAATTGCTTCCCATTAGGGGGGCACCTGACATCTGGGGCAAGAAAAACTGATTTAATGGCGTCGGCTGCATGTTTTATACCCTTGACGACCTGACGTCATGGAAGAAGGGACAGCAACTGACGCACGACCCAAGACTTTGTTAATCAGGCCAACTGAGGGCTACCTGCAAGCAGATAACCCAAATGTAATGACTGCAACAGTGAATACACTCAAACATCTACATTTATGGTAAGTGTACACAACTGTACTTTATGTATAAGGCTGAGGTGTGTGTGTGTGTGTGTTGCCCTCCTGCAAAAGCACGTTTAAAGTAGAAGAGTCATGTTCGATATTCACTCAATGCAGTAAACTCTCAGTTAACTGGCACCCATGGGGATTGGCAGATGCCGGATAACTGTAGTTTCTGTTAGCTTGAGAGCTGCTCTTAAAAACAGGCCTGACTAATACTGTACCCTATACTATTTGTTTGGTTTGACTTGTTCTCAGGTTGGGGAGAGAGGAAATTTATTCCTGTCTTTCTTTTTAAAATTCTAAAACTCTAAAAACGTAAGGAGTGTTTCTGCAGAGGGAAAACAGAAAGTGCAATACATTACTGTATTTCTTCAATTTTTTTTTTTTACCGGTTGCTTGAGAGTGCCGGTTTCTTGAGTTCCACTTAACTGAGAGTTTACTGTACTGAGCTGAAACAAAATACGTTGTCAGCATTCTGTTTCACCTTTTTCAAGATTTTTGCTAGTGGGTATACACTCTTCGATATCTTTCACATATCATAATGATTTTATGTGAAAATGAGTGTGAAAAAAAGAGGCATCACCAGTCCTCCCACCCTTTCTGGTAAACAACTTTAACTAATGTTATTCATTGACATCTAGTTAATGTCAAAAACTCTCCTGTCGTGGCTTCCACAGATCATACAGTATTTTAGTAAATGTGATAAGGACAATATCTAGATGATTGATGGCTGCTTATCTAAAAGTTGTCATGTACATACCCATTTCCAATAAAACAAAAAATGTCACCAAGGGAAATCACAACATGGGAAAAAAACAAATGTAAGACTCCAATTAAAAAAAAATAGTATCTTTCGGCTTTTCCTGGTTAGGGGTCACCACAGCGGAACTCCGGTCCGCTTATGACTGGCAGTGATTTTTACGGTGCTGAGGTGCCAGCCCGACACCCAGCTTTCAACGAAGGCACACCCATTCACAGACGCACCTACCTGCATGGCTTTAAAAGTCACTCCACCATGGGGAGGACATGCAGACTCCACACAGAAGGCAGTCCAGCCAAGACTCGAACCGGAGAACCTCTTGCTGTGAGGCAACAACACTAACCACTGCACCACCGTGTGTCCATATAAATGGCTTCAGCAAGGCTCAAACCCAGGAGCCTGCAGATCACAGCCAATGTGATTTACCACTAAGCCATGGCAGATATAAAATGTAAGTTTGAATATACAAATGTATTGACTGCTTTCATTTCTAAACTGAAACTTCAGTAGAATGCCCTGTTCACTATCCAGACCAATTAAATACATTACATTGTCAATCACATGATACACAATCCAATAAAATAGGGCCTGTTTTGTTTTTCCAGTGTAAAAACACATACGTTGGTGGCAGTGCTGTATAAACAATACTGTGTGAACAATTGTAATAAAAATTTGGGCTGTGGACGGCACAGTGGTAGTGTTGTCGCATCACAGTAAGAGGTTGTCCGGTTCAATTCTCATCTGGAGTACCTTCTGTGCGGAGTCTGTATGTCCTCCCTGCATTCGTGTGGGTTTCCTCCAGGTGCTCTGGTTTCCTTCCATGTTTCAAAGACATGCATCTCGAACATTTCTCCCTGGGCCTCCGTTGAAGATTCATTCCAAGTCGGACTTTCCAGGTAAACAAATGTTAAGTAAATAAATAACGTTCCCTCACTGTTACCACTTCTTCATTCAAAACATGATTGCAAACACTACAACAACCACATTTTGAAATCCCTCATTTATTTCTGTTGAATTGTTGAATACTTTTATTCTGCTCTATCAGCTTCTTGAGACAAGTGCCTTTCCGTACTGTGAACATAGGAGAGGCCACCACTTTTTTTGTTCAACTCTTCCGGGCCTTCAAAGATAGGCTACGAGAGCATCTACATAGCATTGATAAAAAATAGTGCAACAGTGTATTGGCAAAACATGTTGCCAAGTTTCCTGAATACTTTTTTTTTTTATTCTTTGGTTAGAAATTTCACAATCTAATTCTAGGGGATGCGCAAAGGAGCTCTCCTTGGACGTTCGTGAAACTTTATTAGCAGATCAAAACAAATGCCGGTGTAAGCCCTGGTTTAAATGATAACGATTTCCATCAGTTGTTTGCTTAAGTTAAAATCATTAGGATTTAGATGAATTTTTTATAGAAATTTTAACAAGGGTATGACTTATTTAGATGAATTTGATTACTTTATTAGATTGTGTATCATATGATTGATGATGTAATATATTTAATTGGTTTGGATAGTGAACACAGCATTCTGATGAAGTTTCAATTTAGAAACGAAAGAGCTCGATAAATTTGGATATTCTAACTATTTTGCCTTTTTACTTGGAGTTTTACATTTGTTTTTTCCCCGTGTTGAGTTTGTGGTCATGCTTCTTAGTTTCAAGAAGTTACATACCAGTTTCCCTTAAAGTACATGTACTGTTTAAAAGGTGGAATGGTTATGCCATTTTTTTTGTTGTTGCTTCTTTTAGACTTTTTTGTACAGTTGTGGTTGCAAGGCTACAGAAGTAAGTGAATAAGAAAAAAAAATGGGCACACACACACACACACACACACACACACACACACACACACACACACACACACTCTTATCAAAGTTTGGACACCCAAACAACATAAATATGTAGTAAATACATTTCTGTTCGTTAAATATTAGTGTTGCTTCAGTGCCTAGTGTTTGACCTTTTTTGTAAATCTTGCCTTTATTGTCACTGATGGGTCAGATCTGATCTGTCGGATCCGTCTCAGCCATTTCAAAAGCTCGAGGTCTTCAGCAAAGCTTGTGGGCATCCTTCTTTACCCATAATGCAACTCCCTAACTTCCCCAGATCTCGTTTGCCACTCTGCGAAGGAGGTTTACTAGAAAGCTTTGGACTAATTGTTTATTTTATTTTTTATAGTATCGTTACTGTTAAAATTTGGTTTTAGGCTAGAATTTTTTTTTTAATGGTTTCTGTCCTTACCCTGTGTTTTAAGATTGTTAGTTTCCTTAAGTTTCCCCTTGTTAGCATTCGTTTAAGTTAGAGGGCATCTGACTAATGTCCGTTTTAGTTAGAGGATGTTTTTTTCTCCCTCTCTCTGTCTATCCCCTTTTCTTATTGTCCGTTTTACTTGGAGGACAATTTTTTTTTTAAATAAACTTCCTATTTCTGTGTCTGTGTAATTCAGAGGACTGTTGCTGGTGTTTCTGTGAGTGTGTGTCTCTTCCTTCCTATTTGTTATTATGTCTCAAAAGGAGGGGAAACCTCTTGGCTTCAAAAAGTGTGAGGAATGTGGAAAAAAGTGTGCCCCTTAACAATTCAGTGTGTGTGTCTTGCTTGAGGCCTCTACATTTACAAGAGTCCTGTTCAGTTTGCCATTGGTTTAATCAGAGGGTGCTCATGGAGCACAAGAACAAGCTTATTCTGAGGGGGTTGTTAAACCCCCCCCCTTTTCTGAGGCTACATCTCCTGAGACGACTGATTCTTCAGCTCTGAAATCTTCTTTGGAGCCGAAGCAGAAAGCACCTACCATCAGCTCCAATGGGACCTTCGGAGCAGACCGCTCAAATTTGATCCAAGATTTCCTTGGAACAGTCAGAACCCTCAGCTCCGAAGTCTACCTTGTCTGAACCCTCAGTTCTGAAGACTACTTTGCCCACTGAATTTACGTATCCGAGCCAATCCCTTCTCAGCTTCCATCGCCTTTCCTTAAAGATCAAGATCTCCTGCCCTTTTTACCCTGTCTACCAGAAGTATGTCCGATGAAGGTGTGGATAGGGTGGTGCAGAGGCAGCTAAAGACAACTGGGCTTGGCCAAATTATTATTAGATCTGAACCCACAGGTATCAGATCAGACGCACACTTCTCCCTTGGCACCTGCTTCTCCTCCGATCTGTCATTCGGTTTCACAGCTGGAAGAGTCTGATATCCTGCTTGTGTCTGTTTTGGATCCAGGACCCATAGGTTCCTTGGATCCGGTATCTGTCTAGAGGGTTTCCGCTGGTAGGAGCAGAGAACTTCTGGGAGCTGACGCACTCTAGTTGAGTCCTCGGAGCCAGTTCAGATCTCTCCAGATCCGACCCTGCCTCTGGGGCCTCAGCCTAGTTGAATTCAGCTCCGACCCCTACCTCAGAGCTTCTTGATTCAACAACTCTTTTGTTGCAACCGGGGTGTTCTTTAGAGCAGGGGCAGTCTGCTTTTGAAGTCATGAGGAGGGTTCTGACTACTTCCCAGTGTGACAGTCCCCCTTGGCACTTCCGGTTATGCGCAGGTGTCTTTGACTTCTCACATACCCTCTCCACAGGGCCGCAGAGACCCCAGGCCTCAGGATGTCAAACAGGGGACTTCCCCTCCCCTTCTGAAACCTCTCCAGAATATACCACTGTGGTGGTCCCTCGGAAGAGGACCTGCAAGAGGAAGCGTCATGACTCCCTAGAGGAGTCTAATCACTTCTGATACCGACCTCAATGAAGCAGAAGGGTCCCCACAGTCACCTCCTGAAGATGTCTCTTTTGGAGACCTCATGGAAATGTAAAGCAGAGAGGTGACTGCAGTCCACATCCCCTTCGGCCGAGGAGACTGTTTACCTGAAGGCCTTTGTGTCACACCCTTCAAACTCTTGGGTGACCCCGCTTTCCAATGAGCTTATTGAGTTAATCTCTTGGAAGGCTTGGGAGACCCCAGACTCCATAGAACCTACACCAACGAGGCCAAACAAATACATTACAGCCCCTAAAGACAAGAATTTTTTGACAAAGGTGTAGCAGTTGATGCCATGGTCATGGCAGCGGCCACCAAAAAGGAACTTTCTGAGACCAGGTCCTCTATTTGTCCTCAGAATAAGGATTCCAGGACCATGGGTAGGTATAGGGAGTGTGTCTTTTTATCAGTGACCTTTGCCTTAGGGTAACTGAACTACCTTATCCACTTCACAAAGTTACAGAGCAACCTATTAAAGGAACCATCAGACTTCCTTTGAGTAGCTGTAGCTGATGTGGTGGCAGATAAAGTCAGTGCTTAGCTCGCCACCCTCAATTCAGTTATCAGCTTATCTGTGAGGCTCATGTCATATGCAGCAGATGGAACGAGTAGAGTGGAGGGTTCAGCCATCTCTCTCAG
Organism: Protopterus annectens; assembly: GCF_019279795.1. Taxonomy (NCBI): domain Eukaryota; kingdom Metazoa; phylum Chordata; order Ceratodontiformes; family Protopteridae; genus Protopterus; species Protopterus annectens. The sequence continues at coordinate 862,153,550 of NC_056735.1, read as the reverse complement.
GAGGCAGGCCTGGATCTGCCTTTGTGATTTCACAGAGCCCTTCAAGTCTTCCCTCCTTAATCCCCCTTTTGATGGCTCTTCTCCTTTTGGGCCTAAGGTTAGAGAGACTCTTACTAGGTGTAGATTGGAAGGCTAGACCTTATCTGCAGTTGGAGTGCGTTTTTTCGCACCTACTAGACCCTTCCCTAAAGTTCAGAAAGCTAGTTTGAAAATGTGGTTCAGAAAGTCACAAAGGTCTTTCCAGGACACAGAAGGTGAAAGTTCCCCTAGAGGCAGAGGAGGGAACAATAGTGGAAGGCACCACCCTCGTGGCAGGGGAGGCCCACAGAATCAGGGCTCCAGAGAATCTTTCTTTGGTAGACTCTTCAAGTGCTCCTGAAGGAGTACCGGATTTCTTGCCTCTGGAGGCAGTCAGGGGCAGATTGTCCCTGCACCGCAAAACCTGGCAAAAGTTAAATGACAAATGGGTGCAGGGCATAATATCCTGAGGATACATTGTTCCCTTCACCTTTCCCATTCCAATAACCACAATAAACAAGTCAGTTCCACTCAGTGAAAAGGAATGAGCAACATTAGAAAACCAAAGGTTGCTAAGAAAAAATCATCCAAGATGTCCCTGCAGAACAGAGAGGATCTGGAACTTACTCAAGATTCTTTTTAGTACCAAAGAAAACAGGGGACTGGAGACCCATTTTGGACCTCAGCAATCTGAACAAATCTGTAAAAAAAAAGACCAAGTTCCAGATGGTAACACTACAATTGATACTTCCATTCCGACAATTGGATGTGCTCTGTAGACCTTCAGGATGTGTACTACCACATTTGAATGGAAAGGCGATCCAGAAGGTACTTGCGCTTCTGGCTAGGAGCCAGTCACTTCCAGTTTCGAGCTCTTTCCTTTGGTTTTTCAACAGCCCCCAGAGTGTTCACCAAATGCATGGTGCTAGTGGCGGCTCACCTGAGACGCTGAGGATTCCGAGTGTTTCCATATTTGGATGACTGGCTCATAACCACCCTAACCAGGCATCTTCTGCTACAAGCCAGGGACTATAAGCTTCAACTTTATTTCTCCCTACTATTACCATAAACTTTGAAAAATCTACTCTAGATGTCAAACTTAATCTTTATAGGAGCAGAGATGGATACAACTACATTGATAGCAAGACTCCCTGAAGACAGAGTAGACTATCTCCGCTATCATGTAAGTGTGTTAATCAGGAAGACACATTCAACTGCAAAACTTGTTCTTCAGGTACTGGGGAAAATGGCTGTGTCAATTGTACTCATCCCCCTAACTCATCTTCATATGAGAATACTTAAATGGTTACTTTCTATTCTAGAATTTTTGGCAAAACTTTCAGGGAGGGAGCTGATGCAGCCACAGTTAGAGTTCAGTTGGCAGCAATTTCATATTTCCACATAGGAGAAAATGATTCTGGAATTATGTCTCACAGATTTTGTAAGGCTTTCTTAACTTGTTCACGCCGATGCATTGTAACTTCCAATCGTCTGAGCCTGACCCTTTTGACAGAATCAGTTTATGTCCTCACATTTGAAACAAATGTTCCTATCACTGGAACCATAGGGGTTATGAAAGATGTATGAATGGCAAACCCTTCAGCACCAAATATTTTTATAGTTTTAGTATTCTTTAGGTTCTGGTCAAACTGAATTTTGTGGGTCACAGTAAATACTGTAACTATTAACGTTTGCAGTATTTTAACTATTAACGTTTGCAGTATTTTTAAACTGCTTGCAATATCTCGGCAACCACTCAAGTTACACACATACTGTTAACATTTTATTCACCTAGCTGAGAGCATTCATATGAGGCTAAGGAGTTCTGCCTGTGTTACTTGGTTGGTGAAATATTTAGAAAAATGTGAAAATTATATCTATATAAATGAATATTATAAAAACAACAGATAATAGCTCTTTACCTGCATTAGACAGAGGTCAAATATTAAAGCAGTTAATTTTGCCATTGTGTAAACTTTAAGATGTAATCTTTTTAAAACCTTATACATAGCATGGTTTTGGAATTACTGATGCAAATATAAACAAGCAATATTTGACACCTAGAGGCGTCAGTTGGAGTTAACTGCAGATGCACCTGGAGGCGTCACTCTGATATAATGAGTTAAAAGGAACTACAATGACAAGACCCCCATACAAAAATCCAGCACTGCCCTGGGATCTGAATTTCGTCTTGTCAAACATTATTTGTCCTCCCTTTGAACCATCGGCTACATGTCATTTGAAATATCTGTCCTGGAAAACACTTTTTTTAGTGGCTATTACTTCGGCCAGAAGAGATTCGGAATTGCAAGCTTTGTCTGCCAAGCCCCCATACCTACTTTTTCATAAGGACAGAGTTTCTTTATGCACTAATCCCTCTTTTCTTCCTAAAGTTGTGTCAGAAAGTAACCTCAACGCAACCTATTGAGCTGCCAGTTTTCTTCCCAAAATTTCAAAATAAAGAATATTCACTGCATTTTCTAGATGTTCATATACAGTTATGTTTCTGCTTACATTAGGAAATCAGATCAACTCTTTATTTCTTACTCTGATATTAGAAAAGGTCAACCAGTCACAAAAGTTAGATAAAATGAGTACCACTTCCAAGACTTGATGAGCCCAAATAAAAAGACAATGAGTCCAGAAATCTAGGAATCCAAAAGATTTAATGAAACCACAACAATCGAGGTAAGCTGTTTCGTCCGACTCCATACAGGACTTTATCAGAAACAAAGTGCCTGCCTTGAAACAACATTTAAATAATACTTCAGTTGTAAAAACAATCAAGTCTTAAAGGGACACTCGTTAAGATCAGTGAAGTAAGTAAAACACAGCTGACACATGTGAAGACTGTTGAAAAAATAAGAATTGAAAACTGTGAAGAAATAAAACAAATTCTTCATAACCGTAAAATCAAAGCTCTGTCTCTTAAAATAAGCAACAAAGATAGGTGGTAATTCATACCTGGGAGACAATTGGCATTAAGTTTTAGTTGCCATCTAAATTCACATTTATCAGTCTGATTAGAGCCCCCCCCCCCAACAATATTTGTCCTGATGATTTCCAAGATACCAAACTTAAAACTTTGGTGTGCTGAACAGGATTATGTGTGTTTGAATAAAGCATTGTTGGTGTTATGGGTTTCCAGGGCATAAAGGTGTTCATAAATTATTTTCTTGAGTGATCTTTCAGTACCCCCCCCCCCCCCATAGAACCCATTACAACCTTGACAAACACTAACATGAATCACTTACTGTTACAGTTACCTCCAGCAAGTGTAACTTTAAATAAAGGTTCACCAGTCCAAATCTCTGAGGCATTCATAACATAAGTACAATACTTGCACATTCCACATTTTCTAGTCTCCCTAAACCCTGTCTTGTTAGTGAGGGGGCGCTCCAATAAATGTTTAATATTTCGGCAGACCTTATGTATAAAAAAATGGCTTGTTACCTAGAGTGGTGTGAAGTTCACTGTGACATTTCAAATCACCCAGTTCTTTGTTAATATGTTCTTTACCTTCTGTCCTAAAGGGCCAAAGTACGTTACCATAGAGTGGGAGAATTTACTTTCTGTGTTGATTAAATTATTAGTGTTGAGTGAACCTTATCCTAACAAAAAAGGGTGTACTTGGAACCCCAACCTTCCAGAATTTCCTTACTAATCTGTTGAACCCATGTCTCCGGGTAACCCCTAACCACAAACATGTGTTAGGTTGCCAAGTTCCCTTTTAAGATCTAAAAGAGTGGAGCACATTCTTGCCCGTGGGATCATTTGGCCCCTAACTATGTTTCTCTTAACATGAAGTGGGTGTTTACTCTCATAAGATAAAAAACTATTTGAATAAGTGGGTTTATGATAAACCTTTGCCATGAAGATACCATGAGGAATATCTCTAGTGATGGTAGCATCTAAGTAATCAATGGCTTCTGTATTAAATATGTGTGTAAACTTAAAATAATTACAAATACCATTAATTTATTCAACAAAATTCTCCACCACTCCTTTGTTGCTCTTCCTTAAGACAAAAATGTCATCCAGGTAACGCAAATAAATTATCCAATCCTTTTCAAAGCCAGAATTGAAAATTAATCTCTTTTCCCACATAGTCATCACTAGGTTGGCATACGTAGGGGCACAACTTGAGCCCATCGCCACCCCTTTTGACCGTTTAAAGAATTCATCTTCAAAAGTGATGTAGTTGTAAAGAATCAGTTCCATAACCTCCATGACAAAATTGACAATGGTACCCTTCAACGTAGTGTATTCCAACACTGCTTCATGAAAAAAATTACAAACCAATGTCATGTGGGATGGAACTGAAAAGGTCGACCACGTATATAGTGGAAAACCCCATTGTCTCCCCCCAAGAGTCTTGTTTGACCCTCATAAGGAAATCCCATGAGTCTATCAGCATGTGGGTGATAGAGCAAAGGGTGTCTTTCAATAAATGGTCAACAAAGGCTCCCAATGAGTATGTTGAACTGTTATATGCTGCCACAATAAGCCGGTAAGGGGGATGGTGCACATTTTTGTGCACCTTTGGGATGTCGAAAATAGTGGTAATAAAAGTTCATTCATTCCACAGGAAATTGTAAAGTTCTTCATTAATAACACCTTGCAGTAAACTGTCTTCCAGTAATAACTGCAATCTCCTGTGTGCAATGTTAATCTCATTTAAAGATGTAGTCTCATACTTTTCAGTGTTGTGTAACATGTTAGCAGTGTCATTCACATAGTCCATTTTATTCACTAAAACCACCCCTCCCCCTTTGTCTGGCTTCATAATTCTAATGGAGTCTGACTCCCTAAAATGTCTCAAAAGTATGATCTCTTCATTACTGAGGTTATAAAATGTATTTTTGTGACTGTGATACTCCTGGTAAATTTCCTTAGTGCAAATTCTTTCAAAATGGGACAGGGTTGGGTGCAAGGGGGGGGGGGGATTGAAAAAACTTTTCTTTCTGAACCTATTGGTAGGTAGTTCGGCCTGATCGTTGTTGTCATGAAAATTTAACTTTCTGGTGTAGAGCTTCAGTTCTGTCAAAACATTGACAATGTCAGGTTTATTACCTGGGACAAATTTAAAACCTTTTTTGAAGAGGGAAAAATGCATGTCAGTAATAACCTTGTCTGTGTAATTGTAAATATTAAAAACATTTAAACTTTACATTTAAAGTTTACCTTGAAAACTGGAAATAATTGGCTCTACCCGTAAAATGTGGTTCAGTGTCTGTTGTTGTTCTTGTTGTTCAGTAATTCCTCTGCCCCCTCTGTGTCCTCCCCCTCGGGGTCTGTGATGGATCTAAAAAATTCTGTCTGTTCCTGTTCTGAATTCTTTCAGATCTACATAAGGGAACGGTAATCTTGTTCAAACACCTCATCAGTCTCACTATTAAAAAATTCAGCTTGTAAATTATCATCTCCCCTTCTTGCTTCATAACTACACGAGCCCAATTCCGAACTGTTACCTTCCCTGTTCCTACCTGAAATGTGTCCAAAGTAGCTGTTGGGGAACTGGTAAGCCTCCTTTTGTTTATATTCCAGTTCATCCCTTTTTAGCTTTTTTTTGTTTACTAATTACATTCTCTTTAACCTGCTGTTTCATTTTGTGAAAAATGTTGTCCTATTTGTTCTCATAGTTAACAAAACTAACACCATTCAAAATTTCGTTGATCAGTACATTAACTTCATCCAGTAAAACTTTAATTCTGTTGATTTTTATTTATTTATTTTACATTTGTTGACCGGGCTAGTCCAACTGGATACATGTCCATTTTCAGTGGAGGCCCGGGGAGAAAAGCTCCAGTTACACAGCATAATAAAAATTTACAAAAACATTCTATAACATTTAGATTTTACATTTGTAGCAATAGACATTTTAAGAACACCATTGAGACAATGCAAGGAAAACAAAATTAGGCAATGACATTTGTATATAGTAATAGTTCCTTCAAGAGTTAGCAAAAATAAGAATAAGACAGAAACAAAAGGTTAATAGGGTAATAGATCGAAAGAAATTCTCGGGGAAGAGAGTGCAAAGACTAAGGAGGAGGGTTAGTTATAATAAAATGATCAGAAGTAGAGATTTATGGTAGAAAAAATAAAAATAAAAAAATAATAATATTTGTTAGTGTCAGGTAGTAAGTAGAAGAAAAAGGTTAGTCAGGGTTGTTACAAGAGCATAACCAGTGATTGGAGAGAAGGAGTTTTAGTTTGGTTTTGAATAATGGAAGTGATGTTCATCGTGTTATACTGCTGCAGTCATTACACTTGGTTATCCTGCCGTCAGGCGGTTCCCCAGTCGGCCTGAGTTCCAAAGTCTTGGTCCGGCGTTGGTTGCTGTTGCCTCCTCCCTGACGTCAGTGCGACAGGGGTATATAAGATGCAGCAGACACCATTTTCTTCAGTCTTTCTTGCCATGCGGTGCCCGAAGCAAAAGAAGTTCGCAAGTGCCGGTCGGCCGACTCCTGAGATTTTCATTCCGAATCCAGAACCGAAGTCTTCTACAAAACTAAGTACCCCGTTGGGGAAACTTTTTCTTGCCTCAGACCGATGTCAGTAAAAGTTAATAACTGTATTTCTTGTGGGAAGCAAATACCTCATAAGGATTTCCATTCTTATTGTATCCCATCCTAGGCCCAGACCACGATGTCACTGGTTGTCGGTTTTGTGCTAGGTTTAACAAGCGCACTATTAAACGTCGGTTTGATTTTGCCCAACATTATTTTGGACGAAAATTCAAATACACCATGCCGTCGGAACTAGCGACGACCGGTATACATAAAAAGCGCAAAGACAAGGATAGCCATCCGAGGCCCAAAACTGACGACGAAGTCTCTTCTAGGCCAGTCGCCGGTTCTCCGATTTTCAGCGAGGTGCCTTCGCAGCCCGCTTCTTTAGAACCACAGACCACCTCTGACTCCCACGTGGAGATGGCTGGGCCTTCGGACGCTCAAGAATTTCAGCCTACCGAGACTAACCCTTCAGAGGGATCCGGAGTAGCTGAACAACTCGTAGCTTCAGAGGGTGTATTCAGACCTACTCAGTTAACCATGAAATCTTCTGCTAAGTCTAAACCTCCTTTAAAAACAAAGAAACAAATTCAACATTCACCAGGACAGGCCTCCATGCCTAAGAAACAAATGCTCAAAATGGCCGAAGACCTAATCACTCTGATCAAGGGGTCCCATCCCCCTCCTGATAAAAGGCCTAGACAGGATGCAGACTATGACTCATCCAACCAGGTTTCCATCTCTTCAGATTCTTCCTCAGACCTAGGATACTCTTTACCCCCTTATGAGGATTCTGATGCTGAGGAATCAATTCCATCAGCCTCTCCACCTGAGGACTACTCCTTTGGGGAAACCTTACATACCATGAGGGAGCATTTCCATTGGGAGGGCTAATATTACTCAGAATCCAAGAAAAGGCTCAGAGATTTCCTTTTATTACCTCAACACAGACCCCTTGCTATTCCGCCAGTGTTGTATATTGTGGATAATGTGTATACTGGATCCAGCTTAAATCCTGATTCTTTACCTCCAGCCCCAGTTAAGCCTGACAGATACTGCAGAGTCCCTGACTCTTGCAAATTTCTTTATAAAAGCCCTGTTGCTGATCCTGAAACCATTTCTCAGGGCCCCAAAGGGGTTAAGGCCTCATCAGCAAAGAATCCAGTCCCCTCTGACAGAGATTCCAGAGCATTAGACAGATGGGGGAAGAAAGTATATACATCTGCAACTTTAGCAATGAGGGCCTTAAATTGCCCGTTTCACATGCTAAAATATCAGCAATATTTAATGTCTCAGTTGAAACAAAAAATGCTTCCTATCTCAGATCCTCCTAATTTTAAGGAAATGCAGGATTTATTGCATGCAGCTGAACAAGTGGGAAAACATGCTTTGCAATGTGGTTTTGATTCTTTAGAGGCCTCCTGTAGAGCAGCAGTTACAGGTTCTGTCATTAGAAGGCATGCTTGGTTAAAAGAACATACGTTACCAGATCATGTTAAAGCAAAACTATTGGATGCACCTTTGCAGCAGGATGTGTTATTTGGAGTTAAGGCAGAAGAGGTATTAAAGAAAATGGAGGATAAGGCAAAATATATGCAAACGGTGAAGGATTTCTTACAGGTTCAGCCACCTCGATTTAGCAGAAATTGGCCAACAAAGAATTGGTCCTTTGCAATTACAGACAGACCTCAAAGGGGCAGATACAGACGTCCAAGAGGTAGAGGTCAACCACAAGGTCCTTACAGGCCGCAACAATGGGGTGCATCAACCCAGAAAGAAGGGGAAGACGGGCCCTAACCATATAAAAAACAGCGCCAATGACTTCCCACTATAGCTGCCAAACAGTTCTCTCTTGGCAGCCCCCTTGGGAGGAAAACTGGCACTTTTCTATCACAATTGGCATATGATCACCAAAGACAAATGGGTTCTCAACATTGTATCTCAAGGTTACAGGTTCCACTTTCACACTCTGCCAAGGTTAAAAGGAATGCCAAATCTGCCACCAACTCAATGGGCAGAGGCTCAAAAACAAATCACAGCACTCATGGACATGAGAGCTATTCAAAAAAGTACCACCACAACAGCTATTCAAAAGGTGCCACCACAAGAGCAAGGACAAGGATTTTACTCAAGACTCTTTCTGGTTCCCAGAAAGGACAAAGCATGGAGGCCCATTCTGGATCTTTCTTCCCTAAACACTTACCTGGATGTTCCAAAATTCAAAATGTTGACACTACAGCAACTTCTTGCCATGCTGGGCAAGAAAGCTTGGCTCATAACTTTGGACCTCAAGGAGGCATACCTGCATGTCCCTATCAGACAAAACTGCAGAAGATACCTCAGATTCATAGCTGGTTCAATGCACTACCAATTCTCTACACTGCCCTTTAGCTTATCTACTGCGCCCAGGGTCTTCACAAAGTGCCTGGCACCAGTAATTGCATTTTGCAGACAGAAAGGAATTCAAATTTATCAGTACCTGGACGACTGCCTGATTCAATCAGAGAGCAATGACATTCTTCTAAAGCATCTGGCGTTTGTAAAAAAGTTAAGTTGCCTAGGGTATACAGTAAACGAAAAGAAATGAAAACTAGTGCCCTCACAAGAGATAATATTCCTGGGTGCCAGCTTGAATACAACGGCCCAGACGGCTTATCTCACGCCAGACAAGCAAGTACAACTGACTCAATATTTTCAATTGATGGCAACAAGGACCCAACTCCCTGCAAGAAAAATTCTGCAGGCCTTGGGTTACATGGCATCTTGCATACTACTAATTCCATATGCCAGACTGCATATGTGGAAACTACAATGGTACCTAAAGAGTGTCTGGTCTCAAAACTGTCAAAGTTTGGAAACAGTAATACCACTAATTCCTTGCCTTCAGCAGGAGTTTCGATGGTGGGCTCAAAATTGTCACCTCAACAAGGGACAGCCTTTCACTCAACCCACAGCCAGGCAAACACTGACAACAGATGCATTGGATTACTCCTGGGGAGCACACATGGCAGGAAAATGTATCCAGGGCAAGTGGCCCGCAGAACAAAGGCATCTTCACATCAATCAAAATGAGATGCTAGCTGTACGAAATGCCCTTATAGCTTTCAAGGACCTTCTGCATCCAGGACAACTACTACTAAAGACAGACAACACCACAGTTATGTGGTACATAAACAGGCAAGGGGGCACTCACTCTTATCCCCTCTGCAGACAAGCCGTGACCTTGTGGAACACAGCTCTAACCGATCAAGTTCATCTGCAAGCACAATTCCTGCCAGGAGAGAAAAACACACTGGCAGACGACTTAAGCAGAAACATCATGGATCCCCACGAATGGGAATTGAATCCACAAATATTCAGAATGATAACACAAAAATGGTGGAGCCCAGACATAGATCTGTTTGCATCCCCAATGAACTGCCAGCTACAGAAATTCTGCACAAGGACTTACCACCCACAAGCATGGAAAGTGGATGCCCTCTCATTCAGCTGGAAAAACCTACAAGTATATGCTTTCCCACCACTACCTCTGCTTCCAAAGGTATTCATAAAAGCCAGGCAAGAAGAGCCAAAGATGATCCTGATTGCCCCAGACTGGCCACGCCAGCATTGGTACTCAATCTTAAAGAACTTAGCACAAGGACCACCCTGGATTTTGCCTCAAATCCCACATCTTCTGACTCAGCACAACAACCAGATACTTCACAGCCAGCTAAAGACTTTAAACCTGGCTGCATGGAAAATTCCTTAGTCAAGCAAGCAATGCCTCTCTCCAAAGCTGTTATGGATGTCATTCTGGGGGCCAGAAGGCCTAGCACCAAGAAAGCCTATTCGGATAAATGGAAGAGATTCTGTGCCTGGAACCAGGCTCACAGCCTTGACCCTCTTGTCCCAAATATTCCTCAGATACTACAATATTTAACTGAGATGCTGGCAAAGGCCTCTCCTTTTCATCCATCAAGATCCACGCCTCTGCCATCTCTGCTCATGACAATACGGATCCACCAATTTTCTCTAATCCCTTGCTAAAACAGTACCTCAGAAGGGCTAAAAACATAAGACCGCCCCGTAGAGCACCTACTCCAACTTGGGACCTCAACTTCGTGTTGGAAAAATTAACTTTACCTCCCTTTGAGCCAGCTAACACAGCAGATTTAAAATATGTCTCTTGGAAAACTGCTCTGCTCCTGGCAATAACATCAGCAAGAAGAGTTTCTGAATTACAGGCACTAATGGCAGTGGAACCTTTCATCATTTTCCACCAAGACAGGTGTCTTTTAAGAACAAACCCTACTTTTATGCCAAAGGTGGTATCAAGTGTGGCTCTAAACCAAACTATTCACTTTCCAACTTTTTATCCAAATCCACAGAATAAAGGGGAGAGACTTCTGCATTCTTTGGACATACACAGGCCGTTACGCTTCTACTTAGACAAAACCAAAGCTTTCAGAAAAACTGAGCAATTATTGGTAGCATATGCTGCAGGAGCACAGGGAAAGGCCATTTCAAAACAGACTATTTCAAAATGGATAGGACACTGTATACATTTCTGCTATATACACCATGGGATACCTGTACCTAACAGCATTAGGTCTCATTCCACCAGGGCAACAGCCACTTCGACTGCCTACCTCAGAGGAGTACCTACCAAGGACATTTTGGAAGCAGCAACTTGGAGTTCTGTACATACCTTCACCAAGCATTACCATCTGCCTCTATACTCTAACTCCAGAGCTGGCTTTGCCACTGCAGTACTGCAGGACCTTATAACCTCCCCTAATGCCTTATAGAACCAGCCACCCTACCTCAGCTTTGGGATTCTACCCAAGTGTAATGACTGCAGCAGTGTAACACGATGAACATAGTACAGTTTTGTACCTACCATAAATGTAGATGTTCGAGTGTATACACTGCTGCAGTCCAGGTTACCCTCCTTCCTTCCCCTCTTACTTGCTGGTATGTACCTATGTCTTCTACCCTTTACTACCTATGGGGAGTATTTGCTGGTAACTAAAAGTTGTTGATTGTTTTTCTAATGTATGTTTTATTAGCAATTTGAATTGCCTACCGTTTTGGGGGCATCTGACATTTGGGGCAAGAAAAACTGAAGAAAATGGCATTTGCTACATCTTATATACCCCTGTTGCATTGATGTCAGGGAGGAGGCGACAGCAACCGATGCCGGACCAAGACTTTGGAACTCAGGCCGACTGGGGAACCGCAGGACGGCAGGATACCCAAGTGTAATGACTGCAGCAGTGTATACACTCGAACATCTACATTTATGGTAGGTACAAAACTGTACTTTGTTAATTTTGATAAAATGCAGCAGCTCGATGCCATGTCCGTCAGACATGGCAAGCAAATCGTCCAGTTCCTTGTGGTCCACAGTAAGATCATTAGGAAATTTACTCATACGGAGTCCTTTAGGAATTCTCTGGACCCTAATGCAGTCTGCAAGGTATGCATTATTAACTTGCAAATTACGTACCTTGCTCATCTTAGACTCAAAAGTGTGAAGATGGTTGTTTATGTCCACAGGACTTGCCAATCTCTCTTCATGAAAGAGCAGAGGTTCATTGTTAATCCATTGTTCTAATTGGGTCTTCTTGTTGTTTTCTTGTGAGAAAATGTTCCCTGTCGCCTGACCACATGGAATACTATTCAAGGTAGCTGACACTGGAACTCGCTGACTGCCAGAAAAACCTTGCCCTGTTAAAGCGGAAGTGGTCATCGGTGCAATCTGTGAGTGAAGCACTGAGGCAGCTGGGAGTTGAAGTCTGTCAAGGGTGTTTTGAATCTGCTGATATTGCAGAGACATTAACTTAATTAGATGAGCAAGGTTTCCTTCATCGTTGTTCCCAGTGTTGTCACTGGTTGAAACAGCACCTTTAGTGCCAGTAGAAATAAATCCGTCACACCACTGGGCTCCATGTTGATACTGAAGTGAAAACCAATGCACACTCCACAAAAAATGACTCTGTCTCCCAACGCTTCAAAAAGAACCAAAAACACAAACATGCATATAGAAGTGGAGAAATAGACCAAATAAAATGAGTACCACTTCCGAGACTTGAGTGAGCTCAAATAAAAAGACAATGAGTGCAGAAAACCAGAAATCCAAAAGATTTAATGAAACCACAACAGTCGAGGTAAGCGCTTTCGCCCGACTCAATAAAGGACTTTCACAGCCAAAGTGCTTGCCTTGAAACAACATTTAAATAATACTTCAATTGTAAAAACAATCCCAAATTTTCAAAATAAAGGATAATATTCACTGCATTTTCTAGAGGTTCATAGTCAGTTGTGTTTCTACTTAGAACTTCAGAAATTAGATCAACTCTTTATTTCTTACTCTGACATTAGAAAAGGTCAACCAGTCACAAAAATTACCTTATGCAAATGGCTTATACTATGTATATCCTACACTTACAATTGTAAGAATAGAGCTTTTCCTAACCCCATTCAAGCTCATTCCACCAGGTTGATATGTACATCTGTAGCTTTCTAAGCAAGATTATCTTTGGATGATATCTGTGCTGCAGCATTGTGGTCAAAACCTCATACCTTTATTAATCCTTACAAAGTGGATTTGGCCTCTAGCAGTTGAGCCTCTTTTGGTTCTATAGTTCTGAGGAATATACCCCCATGAGCCACCCAAGAGTCAGGTTGCTTGGGACACAGTCCCATCCGTGAGAATAAAGGCGAGACTGACAGCAACACATAAAGAAGTTATGTACTTAACATAATGTTCCATGTGTTTTGTCCATCTCAACCTTTATTCTCACAACCCACCCTCCATACCCCTTGCCTATTCTTCTGGGTGACCGGGTAGTAATAATTGGGTTTGACGGTCTCGATAGCCTTAGAAATAATGCTTTGGTTCATATATATTTATATAAAGCAGGTTTCTTTATGAGTTGTCATCAGGGGCAAGCAAGATCTAAGGAAATGGATGGGACCAACTCCTCTCTGGTTAGATCCGCCGAGAAACTAATCACCTTGGAAATCCACCCCCCCCACACACACACACACATACACAAAGGTAACCACCATGAAAAACTTCTCCAAGGCTAACGTTGGGATCCTAAAAACAGAGGTGGCTAACTTCACGGCACCCATGCAAATGGAGAATAGTTGCATGACCGCCGAATCATACACCAATGCACTGTATGAACACATACACAAATGCATAGATCTCACCATACCCAATAGAACTAAGACGCTGTCCTCCAAAAAAGGAAGCCAATCTGGTGGTCTCCTGCCATAAACAAACTGTACAACAGAAGGAAGAAACTGATGCAGAATAAGGTGAAGTACCAAGACTGGAAAAACTCCCTTATCATCCTCAACAAAAAGTTGAGATCCCTCATCAAATACTCTAAAGCTAGCTATGAAGACAGAATTGCAGCAGATAATAAAGACAACCAGAAGGCTTTCTATAGTCATGTGAAGAATCTCCACGGCAATACCCAGATTTGCTCTGAGCTACTGCACAATGGTACCTCCTATATCGATCTAGCGGATATTGCCAATATAGTGGCCGACAGATTCAATGTCAGCTTTACTTGTCCCCACCCTCCCAAAGGACGAATTACAATACCAGTGGATTGCCAAGCACCTATTATTACTGCTGCACAGGTTAAATAGCACTGTCCAAGGTCAAGAATACAGCTTCTATGGGACCTGACAGTATCCCTGGCTGTGTTCTGCATGAACTACAGAGTGAACTGGCACCTCACCTGTGTGCCCTGTTCAATCACAGCCTCACCTCAGGCTTTGTCACTACTGAATGGCTCACTGCTGCAGTCATCCCTCTCCACAAAGGAGGAGCGACTTACAGACCCTGGGAACTGTCGTCCCATTAGCCTGACGACTCTGATATGCAAAGTTGTGGAACGCATCATCATGGACTTAATAAACAAGAATATAGGGAATCTCCAAACTCTGGATCCCACACAGTTTGCTTTTGTGAAGGGTAGATCATGCCTGCTCAACTAGGCCTTTGCTACCATTCCCCATTCAGGAATCATAGAAAAACTCACTAAGCTAGGCATCAACCCCTATATCAGTAGATAGGTTGCAAACTGGCTCACAGATAGAACCCACAGTGTGAAAGTGTCTGACTCCAAGTCAGACTGCCGACCAGTCACGAGTGGAGTCCCACAGGGTTTGGTCCTGGGTCCTCTGCTGTTTGGTATCTACTTCTTTGAAGTCCAGGCCAACACGAAGGGACTCTGGCTGGCAACATTCGCAGGCGATTGCAAGTTGGGAGTTATTATTAACTCACCAGAAAACACACTAAATAGCTATAAAATGCTCCTCTTTGAAATAAAACTTCTCCAAATATGAAAATAGCAGCCAAACTGGATATAAATTTCTTTATTACGATTCTGGTACCTCGGCCGAGGTACCAGAATCGTAATAAAGAAATTTATATCCAGTTTGGCTGCTATTTTCGTATTTGGAGAAGTTATTATTAACTCCCCAAGTGATGTTGACATCCTACAGAAAGGCCTCATTGAGACCAACGACTGGTGTCAGAACCTTGGCCTTAAGCTCAATGCCAAAAAATGTATCATCATCCCTCTTGGGAAAAACCCGGTTCCCATGAATTACCACATCGATGGTAGTCCACTGAACACAGAAGGCGTTGTAAGAGATCTGGGAATACAGGTTGACAGCAACCTCTCTTTTGACCACCACATTGCCACTGTGGTCAGAAAGTCCTTGTGTGTGACACATCTCATTACTAAGGGTTTTGCATCCAGGAAGAAAGAGGTTATTGTCTCCCTCTAATCTTCCCTCATTAGACCAATCATCAAGTCCAATGGCCCATTGGCATGTACCTCACTAGACACCTGCAGCAACTGGAGAAGCTGCAAAAGTACCTCACAGAGAGGATCCTAGGCCTTAAACAGTTGTCCTGTATGGGAAGACTCAAAAAAACTCCCAACTGTTCTCTATCTCATATCGCCTACTTAGAGGTGATCTTTCTTGACTAAGAAAGCCATGTCTGACCCAGCTATGTTAGAAATGCTACATCTAAAGAAATCCCAATCCCTTTGCACCACACGCTTCAGAGACCTCAACCTCATTATCACAATCAACAGAACATGCTGGAGGGACAGTTTCATAACCCAGAGACTGCCCATGCTATGGAATAGACTTGCCATACATGTCAAGCAGAACACCTCACTGGCCCTCTTCAAGAGAAATCCTGATGACTGGATGGCAAATAGAAAATTCAATCCCCCAGGATGACTTCAGCGGCTGTACTCGACAGAGACACTGAGAACTAAGGTCGGGTGGCATGATGCCTGGGCAATCCTATGGACTAGGCTTGTAAAGACTCCAGTGCCATTAGCCTAGTACACACCTATGAACCTGTGAAGTTAGGGAGTTGCATTATGGGTAAGGAAGGATGCCCACAAGCTTTGCTGAAGACCTCGAGCTTTTGAAATGGCCAGATGGAACCAATAGATCGTATCAGACCCATCAGTGAGAATAAAGGTCAAGACGGACAACACACATGGAACATTATGATAAATACTTAACAACTTTTTTTTAGACATAATGTCAAATGACACTATTGGAAATCAAAACACCTGCACTCCTGACATCACATTATCACAATGCTAGGCATAATGACATAGGCCAAAGTAGGTGAGCATTGCAGGAAAACTATGCAATTTTATGTAGAAAATAACTTTTATTGTCTTATTGAAATTAGGTTCTCCCGTTCGATTCTCGGCTGGAGTGCAGGGAGTGCCTTCTGTGTGGAGTATGCATGTCCTCCCCGCGGTCGATTGGCGATCCGAAAGACCTGCGTGAATGGGCGTGCCTTCGTTGAAGGTTGGGCGTCGAGCTGGCAACTCGACACCGTAAAAACCTACTGCCAATCAGCGAACCGGAGTTCCACTGTGGCGACCCTTAACCGGGAAATGCCGAAAGACAAACAACAACATTGAAATTCCCCCAGAGGATCAGCAGTATGACATGGACAGCACTCATTTTTGCTAGATGAGACTTTTCTTTGCACGTTATCAGTAAGCTTAAGTGTTTGGTGCAGTGATAAGGCAAATAAAAAGGATGAGGACAGCATCTGAATGATTGATACATTCTGTAGGCCAGTTGTAGAATACCGTACCAGTGAGTTTGTACTCGAAGTGGCAGATGGCAAAGTGAAACCCCACAGGAGCACCTTTGTTCCTAGGTCATCACTGCACTGTTTGCTTTGAGAAACAAGATTGCTCATTTGACAGCTTTGAGGAGGTATACGCCTGCCTCAATTCACCACCATAGTAGATTAACACATGATGACTATTTTGAAAAGACTTGAGTAGCAGAGCAGTCATCTCCACTGTACTATGGAGGCAGCCATGAGTGCTGAAAGGTATGAATTTTTCACATAACTTGACATTTTATTCTTCTATATTGATTCTTCATTATTTGCATTTATTAATTTTGATACATGCAAAACTGTCAGTTTGCTTTATTGAATGGCCTGTACCTAGAGTTTGTTTTAGTCATGCACGTAATGACTAGAAATTGCAATTAGTCACAGTTATAAGTCTGAGCAAGTCACTTGACCAAACATTCTTTCCTAGTGACCCCGAAAAAGTACTGTGCAAGTCCAGTGTATTTATCTGGTTAATACATACATGTATCTTTTATACTACTTGGAAATGTTGCCCATAAAATGAAATTTCACATTTGTAATTACTATAAATTGGTCTTTTATCAGCCACTAAGGAAAAAGTGCCCATTTAAGGAAAAACATGCTGGCTAGCTGGGAAGCCATGCATATGTCCTACCATTGTTTCCTTGCGAACTGCTTATCCAGTCTCTCTTCACAATCTTTTTTAACGACCTTTGATTGATACCTATAGTTACTTTGCAGTATTTTATGTGCCCTACTAATTATCCCTTTTGTAACAGCAGCTTCTGATTTAAACACTCTGCTAGAGCAGGTGTTTCACATAGGATTCCCTTATCTCTTTCTCTTCGTCTGTATTCTGATATCAATCCCTGATAGGGAAGGCAGTCTGTAGCCTGCAGTCCAAGCGTCATCTTGACTTCTTCCCATTCTGTTACCTTTCCTTCTCTGTGTATTTGCTCCCAGTACCTTGGTTCCCTTGCCAGTTTTCTCCAGTAAATTCCAGCCCCCCTCTTTCCTGTTGTGTGGACCCCTAATTGCAGTCATCCCTATTGGCAGAATCTCCTTTCTCCATTGTCATGTTGACTTAGTTCATAGAATACTTTCTGCTACTTTGAGTATAATATTCTGTATGCCTATTGTTATTCTGCTTAAAGGTCTGCATCAAAAATCCCTCTCTGTCTTTATTTCTCGAGTTCCCCTGGTTCATCATTATCCCTTTCCACTTTGAATGTTGCTTTCTTCTTGTGTTATGTATAAGAGTCTTAACTGTGTAGCTCTAAAATTTCTCTTTAAATCAGGCAGTTCTAAACCACCTTGTTGTATTGGAAGATCAGCTTATCTCACTTGACTCTTGCCTGTTTCCCTTCCCAGATAAAATTCTTCAACTTTTTATTAATTACTGTCCACAATTTCTCCATTGGTTAATAAAAATATGCCTGACCTATATATAAAACTGAAGTGTCTGAAAACATTTTCGCTTCCAAAGCTTTGGTGCAAGTTCCAAGCTGTCCAGCAGCTGTCAAGCAGCTTACGAAAGTAGAAGTTTGGGCACAAAGCTCCTCTGAGGCTTTTTGAGGATTGACAGTTGGTCTGTGCTTTTTGTTGGGTAGATAAGTTTCTTTTGGGGGAAAACCTTCCATTTTCTTAAATTTATTGATTTATTACTTCAGGAATTTTTTTAAAGTGTTTTTTTAACGAACTCTCTCGAGGCTGTAAAATACTTCAAAATGGAGCACTCATTTTTTTGTCAGTTTAATAGTAGTATTAACTGAAAACATATTTTCTATGGAGAACTTGTTTCTTTTTCCTTGGTGGGGCTGGCATAGTGTTTGAGGGTGCTTTCACTGTTTTTTTTTGTTAAAAATATATATTTTGTGGGCTAGTAGTTTTACTGGCATTTGCTGCTTGTCTTCCCCAGGAAAGAGGCACCATTTTCGACTTGATAATAGAATAGACTACCAGTCCCATGGTTGGTCCTTCCTCTAGCCATAAAAATCAAAACTTGAAGCAAACAGCCTTTGCCATCATAGCAGGCTAGCAGTTTGCTGCAGGTGGTTGACTGCTGTGGCCATTTGTTGTACCATAGATCACTTATCTTTATCCCTGATCCCTCTAGTGTAGCACCTGGGTTAGCCACATCCTCTGTTTCTGTTGGGGTGTCCTCAGTGGCAGTGAGAGCCACTCTTGACGGACTTAAGAAAGATGGAATGATCAAGGTTCCCTGTTGTCAGAATGCTGTACGTCTCTACGGAAGTGGCTGCTACCATTACTAATGAGGTTGGCCCGTTTTCCACTCAAAATGAAACAGAAAACCAAGCATATATCTACTCCTCCTCACGTTTCTTTCGATAAGAGTAGTTTTAGTAGGTCTGTCTCAGGGTTTAATTCAGGCCATTGATCCTGCTTGTAAAGTGGTTTCTGGAGAGATTCAAGATTTTGAGTCTGAGTAGTATGATGTAGGGACCATTGCAGGGCTTTTTCCTTTAGATTTCTGATTCAGACTCAGAGGTGAAATCCATTTTGATGCTCCCTGTGGGAGAGGGGTTGTCTTTCTGTGAGACTGTTGCTAGAATGTGCCAGTGTTTTCAGTGGGAGAACACTGAGGTTTCCCAGTCCCTCAGAAAGTACATTGAGTTGTTAGAGAATGATTTTCATGATCTTACACCCATTCCTCCTGTTCTGGATGTGTGCATTACTGACTGCAGTTTTCATGGTAGTTAGATAGTAATCCCCGAAAAAGCAGATAGAATGTATAAAGGTCCTCAGTCTTTTAAATTCTTATACACTATTCCCAAACCTGACCCAGCAGCTATAGCTCTAGTTGATCCCACTGCTGCTAAGCACCTAGTCATTTCCAGTCCTACTTTTTCTGATAAGGATGGGAAAATCATTGATTGCATGGGAAAAAAAAATGTATACTTACGCAACTTTGATTTTCAGAATGTTTGAATTGGCAGGCTCATATGTTAGTTTGTTCTGACTGACTGTGAAAGTTTGAGGAATGTTTTTATCTGCAGTGTGTTCTAGTGAGGAAAAATCTGATTTAAATAACTTAGTTTCTTATGTCTCACAGGTCCATACTCATGGTTTATAGTTTGTATTTTACTCTGTTGATACTAATTCTAGAGCTATGGCCACTAGTGCTGTTTGAAGGGGTTTGCATGGATCCATGCTCAGAACCTCCCAGATGATAAAAATTATATTTTAAAAATCACACATAGACATTTAATGTTTGGCCCCTCTGCTGCAAAGGTGATCAGAAGGTGTGATTTTAAAAGGGCAGGCTGATCCAGGGAATCTGTAAAAGTTTTTCAGCCCACCTTTTCCAAGGGATTTACTAGCTCCTCATCCGGTTTTGGCAAAAAAAAAAAAAAAAAAAAAAACAGAATAAATAGTCTCAAGAAAATACAGGAAAACAGATATTTAAAAAGAAATGGGGATTCCAAAAATAAGTCTCAGACCTCCCCAAACCAAGGACAGCCCAGCCTCTTAAACCTAGTTGATTTCTTTGAAACAGTTACCAAAGCCATAGATGAGGGCAAGGTAGTCCACACAGCCTACCTGGACCTCGCAAAAGCCTTCGACACAATACCCCACTCGGGCATCATAAATAAGCTTACCAGTTTAAATATCAACCCCTGTATCACAAGATGTGTTGCAAACTGGCTCAGAGATAGAACCCACATGGTCAGAATCACAGGTGCCATGTCCGAATCCAAACCAGTTACAAGTGGCATCCCACAGGGCTCAGTTCTGGGACCTCTCTTGTTCGGTATATACTTCTCTGAGGTTCAGGCTAACACGGGGGGATTATGGCTGATAAAGTTCGCAGATGACTGCAAACTGGGGGCCATAATCGAATCTCCAGCTGACACAAGCATCCTCCAAAGGGTCTCACAGAGACGGATGCTTGGTGCCAGAACCACGGCCTCAAGTTAAATGCTAAAAAGTGCATAGTCATCCCCTTTGGGAAAAACAAGGTGCCCACAAATTACCACATAGGTGGTAATCCATTAAGTACAGAAGAAGTAATTAGAGATTTGGGGACCAACGTAGATAGTAATCTCTCCTTTGATAATCACGTTGCCAAAGTGGTTAGAAAGACCTTCTATATAGCCCACCTTATCACAAAAGCGTTCGCATCTAGATCAAGAGAGGTCATTGTGCCCCTCTACTCGTCACTCATCAGGCCCATAATTGAATACAATGCCCCTTTTGGGATGTACCTTACCCGACACCTGCAGCAACTGGAGAGACCCCAAAAGTACCTCACCAAGAGGATCATGGGCTACAAACAGATGTCCTATGCAGCTCGACTAAAGAACCTCTGGCTCTACTCAGTTGCTTACCGCCTACTTAGAGGCGGTCTATGCCTGATGTACAGAGCCAGGTCAAACCCAGAATTAATGGACATGCTCCACCTCAAAAAATCCAAGTCCCTTAGAGCTACACGCTCCTGGGACCTAAACCTCAGCACAAAAATAAATAGGACATGCTGGAGGGACAGATTCATTTCCCAGAGGCTCCCCTCACTCTGGAATAGAATCCCAGTTCATGTTAGACATGGCCCCTCGCTGACCCTCTTCAAGCGAAATTTGGACGCGTGGATGGGAAATCGCAAATTCACCCCTGGGATCTCTCCTGTGTCCCTGCTAGATGGAGGCACAGTAAACTAATCTTAAAAGGGTACCTTCTGTGACCTACTTTACAGGGGGCACAGTAGGCTAATCTAATAGGGAGGCGTAAGCCAAATACACTCTGGCTAGGCTTATAAATGCCCTAGGGCAGATAGCCTAGTATCTACCTATGAACCTATAAAGTCTGAATGACTGTTCAAGAGACCTTGTGACCCCTTCCCACCCTGGCCCCTTTTTAATTCCAGAGTCTGAATCTACATTTTTCTGTTTGCCAACAGATAGCTTCAGACAAATTGGTTCTGAAAATCCTTCATCAAGGTTACAGACAGCATTGTGAGGAAATTCCTCCTTTCCAGGGGGTCATTCCTCATCCTCCAGATCAGACTCTCTTGTTTCCACTGGTTCATCACATGCTGTTGCCAAGGAGTGATAAAAACAGTTTTCCTTCAGAGGTGGGGATGAATTTTTATTCAAAGATGTTGTAGTGCCAAGGAAAGAAAATGTGTGGAGACAAGTTCTGGATCTTTCTTTCCTAAACTTGTTTGTGATAGTGGCCACATTCAAAATTGTGTCATTTAACAACCTCTTCTTCCTCTTTCACATTTCCTGGTAACAACCTTTTCTTCCTCTTTCAAATTTCTTGTAACACTAGACTTAAAATATACTTATTACATCCATATGCATCCAGATGTCAGACATTTCTTAAGGTTTTCTCTGCCTTACCATTCGGATTATCAACTGCACCAAGAGTGTTCACAAAGCATCTAGCTCCAGTTATAGCTCATTGCAGGCTATAGGGTATCCACGTTTTTCCATATTTAGATGATTTACTTGTCTTTGCATAGTCTTTTCCAAAGTGTTAGAAATGTCTGCATTGGGTGAGAAATCTCATGCACAAACAGGGATTTTAAGAGAACTTTCAAAAATCTGTCTTGACTCCTTCACGCAGTATTCTGTTTCTGGTATGTTAACTACATAGCTAAGTTAAAAGAGCTTTTCTTCCACAGGAAAAACTTAGATCTGTATCTAGAATTATGTGTAAGGTTTTTGTCTGAGATTGGTACAGCTCTACCTGCTTTTAATAAAGTTTAGTAAACCAATATCTTACCTTGCCATTGATGCCAACAGAATGCTCTTTTAGATGTTGTTTTACATAAAACATTTATCATAGTGTTCATAATTCATTTAATGATCCATATCAACTAGTGTTCATAATTCATTTAATGATCCATATCAACATTTGAGCCATATCTAAAACCAGCTCCGAACATTATCATTCCCTGGCACCACTGACAATAAATGTATCGAGGTTGCAAGCTTTACAAGTCAGGGTTGCCACAAGCTGCATATTCAATAAAAAACACAGAGACCTCAGATGGATTAGATGGCCGCAGCCATGTGTTTATTGCTATTTACTGCCAATGTCCTTTTTTCAAATAGACGCCAATTATTATGAGATGTGCGCAAGACAGGAATGTCAGGGAGGCCATTTTATTTCTTTATAGCATTCCCCTAAACCTACAGGACAACATACAGCATGTTGATATCCAGCCCTTCTGATTCAACATACCCATATCATAACAGCTTTTTCATTTCACAATTCATCACAATTCCTCTGGGCCACCTTACAATCTGCCAAGGAGCCATTTCCGGGCTGGTAAGTCCCCTGGCAACAATTCCTTAGGGCTCTCTGGCCTGTGGAAGGTCCAGCTGAAGAGTCCCTTGACCCCCCCACCACTTACCTTGGCCTTCCTTACCTTTTCTGTCTTCTGCCACAGAAGGGAGGAATATTCCTCCCTTCTGCCAGCACATCTCAACCTATCCTAAGGCAATGCCCTTCACTAAATCAGCTTGCAATTCCTTATAAAAAAATCGCCAAACCTTCTTCAGATAAGTGAACCCTATCCTTATCATACCTGTCTGGCCACCAGACCCGAATGCCAGGGTGAGGAATGTACAACCCCATTAATGTCCCTTAATACCTTATCCATAGAATTATTAATTCTCCTTCTCATTCTCTCCACAGCTTTAATAGACCTAGCCCCCCTCCATTTCTTTCTCTGTACCCACTTCTGACTAGCAGATAATAGCTTGGTGCCAGCATTCATGCATGCAATATACTTCTTGTACCATCAAAAAACCCTTCTGGTGTTCTAAGTTTCATTTGATACCTTACAAGTACAACCTCAATTCCTACCCTTGCTTCTAGCATCGAAATACAGGCCTGCAAAACAAAATCCAATTATAATACACCAAATCAAATCAACATTACCCCCACTTATCTGCTGAAAAAACTGCTTGCATGCCTTTAAGCATAATACCCTAAGCTTCCTACACTATTAAGTAAACATAGTACAGATTATACAGATAAATGCCACTAAAGCCTGTGATTAAATCAAAAACAAAAAGACCCTACCTTGTTCTTAGATCACCCACATAGTTCAAACACAAACCAGTAATCCACAGATAAGCTGATCAGACAAGCTGCCAAGGTAGAGGTTGAAAAGACTGATTTGCTTTGTTCCCAGCCTTTTCAACCCTTCCCCTGGACAGGCCAGCCCACCTCAGCCCTTCTACCTATCCTGAACCTACCTGTTCTCCACCTCCCCCTCCCCCCACTAAAACCTAAGTCCGAGCTGACCTGCCCTCAGACAAATGATGGCTTGCTGCGATTGGCTTGCCAGCCGTTGTTCACTCAGACTTTGATCACTGCTGGGAATACCTCAGGATTTTGGGTCTTACGGCATCACATGGATTCTCATGATACCTCTGACAAAACTTTGCATAAGAAGGATGCAGTGATATCTGAAATCCCTTTGGTTCCAGCACCACCACACTTTATCTTTTCAAATCTCAGTGCTGGGGTTTGTCAGAAGATAAGCAATCTGGTGAAAACAACAGACATTCTTATATCCAGGTTTATACTACTCCATCCCTGCTCCAAAGCAGTCAGTCACCACAGAGACTGCAGACTTCATTTGGGATGCAGTTTCAGGAGAGATAAAAGTGGAGGTGGTGTGGGACACCAATGACTGACACAAGCACATAAATCTCAAGGAGGTGCTTGGCCTGATTAAGGCACTCAACTCTCTGAACCTTCTTTGGTCCCTGGAACTTCTTCAGGTGGTTGCAGACAATGCCACAGTTATGTCATACATCAACAAGCAAGGGGGAATGAGGTCATATCCCCCTTTGCAGATTAGCCCTGTTAGCTTGGGATATAGCCTCACAGCACAGTCTTACTGTACAGGCATCCTACATTCTGTCAGAACAAGACTGTGTGGCAGACAGCTGAGCAGAACTAGGGCATCATCATAATCATCAGCCCTCATTTTTCCATTTTCTACATGGGGTCAAGATGTTGTGTTGACTGTCACCTCTGTTTAGTGCTACACTCCTACCTTATTCAACACTTGTGCCTACCTGTTGCATGTCTTATCTCACATTCTCCATCCACCTGTTTTGGTGGATGCCATCATTTTGTCTGGTCTTGTTCTGCGTGTCCCAGATCATCTTCTTCAGATTGTCTTCTCCTTTTCTGTGTGTGCTTTAACCCCCCATAAGCTGTTCTCTGCTCTTATTCCCTCATTTCTTCATCTGTCCCACAGTGTGCATCCTACCACCTGTCTCCGGCACTTCATCTCCATCACCTCTAGCTTCCTCAACTCCTCTGCCTGTATTGTCCAGGTTAATGTACTGTACAGTAGTACTGGTTGCACTACAGTTTGTACACCTTACTTTTCAGCCTGTTTCACATTCGTCTCCCATGTACTACACCTGACACTGTGCCAGTTGGCTGCAGCCTTTTTGATTCTGCCTTTGACTTCCGTATTCAGACTTCCCTTCTCCTCAGCCACCCCTCTCAGATAGTTGAAAGTGTTAATATATATTACATTATTTTCCCTTTTATCTCATTTCTTGTCATCTTCTGATTTCTTTCATTTGCTGCCATTACCACTTAGCTGTATTCAGTTTCATCTCATGTACCTTCAGTTTTGCATTCCATTCCCCTATCATTTGCTGAAGTTCTTGCTCAGTTTGTCTGCAGTGTGGTATCATGTACATACAGCAACTTTGCTGATCTGTCCCCTCAAACCTGTTTGCTAGTGTAATCCGTATGAACAGAAGTGGGCTCAGAGATGAACCCTGAAACACTTACTCCCACTGGGAATCTGTGAGACCAACACTGTTCCTTCTTGAGTCATTGGGTCCTTGTATGTAGCTTGCACTAATTCTGTCAATGTTTCTGGGACTACGAACCACAGCAAGACTACCCAGATCAGCTTTTTGGGACCTTGTCATTTGCTTTCTCTAAGTCTAGGATTGCCCATTGTGACTCTTCCCTAATTTCTAGCTTCATCTCAATTATCTGTCTCACTGCAAACATTGGGTCAGTTGTGCCGCATCCTGATCAGAATCTGAACTGCTTATCTTCCATATTACTTTCAACTACTCTGCGTAGTAAATTATAAATCACCTTCTCCAAAACTTTATGCAGTGTGACAGCAGTTTGATAGTTGTGAATGTCCCCTATGTTCTTGAACATTGGCATTATTACTAGTGTGCCTATTTTCCAGTCATGTGGGATATACCTTTTTCTCCACACCACTGTAAGTACTCTCTGGAGCTGTTTCTCCCCTATCTCAGCTAATACCTTTATCATATCTACTGTTGACCTCATCTGAGCCTGCTGCTTTCAGTGACTTCATTTTTCTTAAGTGCTATTCTTTCTTCTATGGTGGACATCTCCTCTCCTCTTCTCTCACTGTAGGCTGTGTGTGGGGCAGTACAGCCTCTGTGGGTTTTCTTAATTCAAAAGCTGCCTGAACTACTCTTCCATCTGCCTTTGGTGTCCTGTGATCTGGTGAGCAGGTTGTTGCTGGCATTGCTTCTGAAGGGTGTCTTGACCATCTTCTTTGGCTTTCTGTCTTTCCCTTGCAATCTGATGGTGTTTCTTTGTGATATCTACTGAGTCACTTTCCATAAGTTGCTATAGTGCCTCTGATCCATTGCTGTTGCAGCTCATTTCCTAGGCTTTGTTAGCCAGCCATTATTCATTCCTAGTCTGGTATGTCTTTTCTGTCTCTCACGTTTTCCTGCACTTATCCTTTCTTTTGATCATTTCTCAAGACGTTTTTTTCCATTACTAGTTTTTCTTATGTTCCTTATTTCCATACCTGGCTTGGCCACATGTCTGTTCTGTAGTCCTTACTCATGGTGGGACAGATCCTCATGAATGATCCATCTGTGGGAAGATGTCCTAATATTCCTGTGTTGTAGTATTCACATGAGGGATGACTGCTGTAAGCAGTCCTGATGTCTGGCCAGTGCACAAAAGCCTTTTACCACTGCAGGGTGCATGGGACTTTGCAAGTAGGCCTGCAGACAGTATAGGCTATAAAAGTGATGTCCGCATGTGCCATCCTCAGAACTTCTTTGCCATTGGTCTGCTTGCCTGAGTTGTTTGCTGGTGTACAGAATTCAGATAAGTGCCCCATTTGGGTTTCTTTTTTACCTTTTGCTACTGCTTTTATAAGATTACATGTCATCCATGAAAACCAAGTGCCAGTGTGGCAGACCGTTCCCACATAAAGACACTTAACGATCAGTGCCTTTTCTGCTTAGGGCCTAAGCACAACCGTAAGTCTTGCCCTATCTCTCAGGTGTTTGTTCCAAAGACCCTACAAAGTTGCCTTTCTTCTCTTAGTATCTACCTTGAAAGTCAGAGGCTTAAGAGATTAGCACGCGATGTTACGGAGGGTACGTTTGGGTCTTCTGCTGAGCCTGTGAAGAAGGCTAAGAAACTCAAGTTTGTTACTTCAGCTGCACTTCCCATTCCTGATGTCCCTCTTGAGGCTGATGAAGGCCTAGAGTTCCGTTTGGATATTGTCTCGTATACCTCATCCAGATGTCCTTCAAGAATGCAACTGCAGTCATAACATTTGGGTTGTCCTGCCTCAGGCAGCCCTCGGTCGGCCGGATACCAAAGTCTGGGTCCGACGTCGGCTGATGTCACATTTCTCTCCGACGTCAGAGCGGCTGGAGTACATAAGCATCAACTGACGCCATTTTCTTCAGTCTTTCTTGCCGCGCAGTGCCCGAAGCAAGTGCCGGTCGGTCAGCTCCTGTATTCTTCGATTCCGAAGTCATCAAAAAAGCTAAGTACCCCATTGGGGACCTTTTCTTGCCTCAGCCGATGTCAGAAATTACTGAAAAAGTTAACAATTGTCTTTCTTGTGGTAAACAAATACCTCATAAGGATTTCCACTCTTACTGTCTTCCTTGCCTTGGCCCAGACCACGACGTCTTGGCCTGTGTAGCCTGTGCTCGCTTCAACAAGCGCACTCTCAGGCGCCGGGCGGAGTTCGCTGAAGATTTTTTTGGCGAAAAATTTGCTTATACAATGCTGTCGGAACTTCCGACATCGCAAACTCCCAAGAAACGAAAAGACCGGGACTGACATCCTCGGCCCGTCTACCACCGACTCCACGCCAAAACCTAGCGAGTGCTCGGTTCCCCTGAGACGGTTATTCCACGCTCGAACCGAAGACACCGCATTACCGACGACTCCGATTCCGGATATCACTCCGCCAGTTATTGATTTTCCTCCGGATACTGAAACCGAGGAAATGCCCGAGACCATTGCTGTAGATAAAGTCACTCCTGCACGTGGAGCTGCCAGGCCTCCTATGGCCATGTCTATTAAGGCCTACACTAGGGCTAAGGCAGCCAGCAAGACCAAGCATCTTACTGCTAAAGCCTTACCTCAGCCTACTCCAGAGACACAAATTATGACTATGGCTGCTGACTTAATTTCTATGATTCACCTCGGAACCACCAATAAGCGACTCGAACCAAGATAAACACCGCAGTTTTAAAATTCAATAGTTTAATCCACACAAAACGCCAGCACAAATACTCGGAAATAATTGCAAACAAACAGGATAAGATATGTTTGCTGACAATAGCACCTCGAACTACGTACACACAAGAAATATAATAGCAGCAGTTGTTAAGCGCTTTCAACCATAAAACAGTTGGTCTTCTTCAGAACTGCTTAATGAAGCGTTCTAGCTGTTTAAATTAACTTTTAGGCGCCAAAATTTTTTAAAAAACCATGTCACATCTTAAAGGTATATTACACACCTATATAAGATATAAAATACAACTGATTTTTAACTACTAATAATACAATAATAGGTATTTCCACTTGTTTTGCACTCCTACCAACTATAAATACATAGTATTGATTTAAAAATACATTACTTAAATTTAAAAAAATATATGTAAAAGTTTTCAGTAGAATATACTTTGAAATACTTTGTACTACCTTATAACAAGTATTCTAATAATACCTAATTAATAAATTGTGTTCATAGACAATAGTAATAAATAATATGTAAACAATACACTATACATTACACTAGAAAAATACATAAAGAAATACACTATAAGACTTATAAATTCATCACTTGTATATAAATATTCAATATTAAATGATAACTCATAAAATAATAATAATAAATTAATTATACACTTTGTATAAATTATTATTAAATATACAGTATGTAAAACCTTAAAAATGATGTACTGAATGACATAAGAATATATGATTATAAATAAGCAATAGTTCAAAATATATACAATATAATATAATACTTATTTAAGTTTCTTAATCAAACCTTCTAAATATGTTGTTTTGTACTCCATTAAATGTCCCTATATTAATAAACTTTTAATGGATATGTTATCATTTAGACCCGGTGGATAAGTTGCATCAGTGAATAACTGCCACCATGTCTCTCTAAAGGCTATTAATTCTTTAGCATCTCCTCCCAAGGGGTTATTAGGAATTTCCTCCAATATTGTAAATTTAAAAGTATGTTCAACACCCATAGTTTGAACGTGTCTATATAAGGCATTAGTAACATCCTTCTTCCTAATGCAATATAAATGGTCATATATACGTTTTTTCAGACTACGTTCAGTCCTCCCCACATAGAACGCGTCACAGAGTTCACATATAGCTAAGTATATTACATTTTTAGTATTACAATTTCCTTTCTTACAAATAATAATACTTCTATGTCCATTCTTTAATACAATCTTACGACCACTGTAGATATAATTGCAAGCCCCACACCTTCTACTACCCTGGTCCGAACTACATAACTTACTAATTCCTGGGTGATGTTCTAGTAATTTTTTCATATTCATACCCATTCTATATACAAAATTAGGTTTGTGACCCAATATACTGCACAAATTTTGATCACTACTTATTACGTACCAAAATTTCAAGATAATTTGCTGAATTTTATCAGTACCCATATTATATGGTAATATACATGCCCTGAGGTAACTCGGTCCCACACCAATGTTATTTAAATTAGGGTGAATTTGTATATCACCTGAACCCAGTAAAGGTTTATATCTAGTACCCCAGTGTTCTAGTATATATGCCACAGTCTCTGTCAAGTTACTAATTGGGTAACCCCGTTCTAGAAAAAAATTTTTTATTAATTCTAATTCATTATTCAAATCCATATAATCAGAAACCATTCTTGCGGCTCTAATACACTGGCCTTTAAACACATTGTCTTTAACCTTTGAAGGGTGACAACTGGTGTAATCCAAGTAATTATTGGAGAAAGTAGCCTTCCTGTAAATTTTGGATATCACTTTCCCCTCCTCATGTATAACCAATGTGTCCAAATATGGTAAACCTCTAGAATCTATTGCATACGTAAATTTAAGGTACTCACTACTGTTCTGAATATATTCTATGAAATTCAGCAAGTCTTCCTTACTACCTTGCCATAATAAGTACAAATCGTCCAAAAATCTGGAATAATATATAACATTAGAGAAGTACGGATGTTTAAACAATATTTCGTCCTCCCAATTAAGCATGACTAGGTTGGCATAAATAGGGGCACAAGCTGCACCCATAGCCACACCCCTAGTCTGCTTAAATAACTCACCCTCAAAATAAATATAGTTATTTTCCAAAACTAATGACATCATTTCTGTTAATAAACATATGGTGTCCCATTCCAAGTCTGTATGTCTCTTTAAACTATCAGAAAAGGCTTCCAAGCCTTCTTGTTTAGGAATACAAGAAAATAAGTCAATCACATCTATAGTGACAATAAACTTAGGATGTGTATTCTCTATATTAGAGACTGGATACTTGGAAAGGAAACACCACGAGTCTTTGACCATGTGTGGAATAAGGGTGTATATATTCTTCAAAATTGTATCTATAAACTTCCCCATCTTAAAAGTTTTCGAATGACTACCCGAAACTATAGGTCTTAAGGGGGGATTATTAATATTTTTATGAATCTTCGGGATGCCCACCATAGTAGCCAACTTGGGATATACAACTTTAATAAATTTGTATATCTCATTAGTAATTCTTGCATCCAATAAGTATTCTTCAATATAAGAATCAATTCTACGGTAGGCAATATGTAATTCATTCCTAGAGATGGTTTCATAATTTCCCGTATTGTGTAGAATATCATAAATTTTCTGTATATAAATCATATTATCATATAAAGCAATGCCACCCCCTTTGTCGGGTTTCATAAGCCTAATAGAATTGTTTTTTCTCAGGGATTGGAGTAGTCCTTTTTCTTCCACACTCAAATTGGTAAACTCTTTCAATGCTCTAAGTTGTTTATACTCACTATATATCTCTCTAGTGACAATCTTATCAAATGTATCAATAGTAGGATGATTCGAGGGTGTGAATTTACTCTTAATTGACAATTTTTGACTATTACTTACATTACCTTCAATATTGTTCGCAACCTTAATGTTCTTGTCTTTAAAAAATATTTCTAAATTAATTTTCCTAATATATTTTTTAAAATCAATCAGTACATCTGTTAATGAAAATTTGGGATTAGGTATAAACTTCAATCCCTTCTCAAACAAGTTAAAATATGTTTTATTAATTGGTAAGTCCGTATAATTATAAATATTAAAATGTCGATATGTGACAACTTTCCCTTCGACTACTATTTTCTGGTCTTTGTCATTGTCAATTGCCTCATATTTACTATCATCTGTTGGATCAGTATGTGTGTTAAATATTTTCAATGAATTCAATTTTTTAGATGAATTCAATTTTTTAGCTAATATTGTCGGTGGGGTAAACCCCCTTGTTGTTTCCCCTTGACATAGACATTCGGACCTCTCTTCTGATAAGGGGGATGATTGCCCTCCTTGTACGTCCGAAAATCCGAATAATTCTGTTTATCATAATAATCTACATGTACAGATGGAGTAACCTCCATTAACTTTTCCTTGTATTCACTATTGTATCCCTGATAGCCCTGTCCTACAGCATAATTCTGTCCTGCAGAATAATTCTGATGTTCTTCATCTCACATTGCTGCAGTCCTTACACTTGGGTAGTCCGCTGTCCTCGGTCGGCCCGAATATCAAAGTATAAGGCTGACGTTGGTCAAGGTGCATTTGACTGACTATCAGAACGTCAGGGTACAAATGCGCATGACCGACGTCATATCCTCAGTCTTTTTTGCCGCATGGTCCGATGCAGAAGCAGCATTGCAAGTGCCGGTTGGCGTTCTGAAATTTTTCGATTTCGGAGTTTCAGACCGAGTCAAAGTTGGCTAAGTACCCCGTTGGGGAATATTTTAGTTTTTTCTTGCCTCAGTGGTTTACCGGATGTCAGAAAAAGTGAATAATTGTATTTCTTGTGGGAAACAGATACCGCATAGAGACTATCATACTTTGTGTATTCCTTGTTTAGGGCCTGAGCACGGCGTTGTTGGGTGTCGCTCTTGTGCTAGATTCAATAAGCGCACTATAAAGAGAAGGTTAGATTGTGCCAGGTTAGTCTTGAAGCGGTGCAATTATAAAATGCCGTCGGATGCTCCGGCCCGCTTCAAGAAGCGCAAGGACAAAGCAGTTAAGCCTAGGCTAGAAGAACCGTCCGTACGCACGCCCGGTTCTTTAGAGGTGTCGGTGGAGCCGGTGGTTCCACCGGAGGTTTCTTTGGGATCCCAGGGAGAGACTTTGTTATTGCAGGATGTGGCCTCTCAGGAGGCAGGTCAGGCTGATGGGGCTTCTCAGGTTACTATACTCCCCTCCCTTCCTAGGGTGGTTAGGCCCTCTCCTTCTGTTTCCAAGGCTTCTCCCAGAGGCAGGCCAGGTTTAGCTTCAGTTGGTGTCAACCTAGTTCTTCAGGAACTGTGCCCAAGAAGCATATGCTTAAAATGGCAGAAGATTTGATTACTTTGATTAGGGTTCTTTGCCCCTCCTGATAAGAGACCTAGGGTGGAGCCTGAGCTAGGGAGTTTTGAGCAGGCTTGGATGTTTCAGAGTCTTGCTGAAGACTTGCAGGAGTATTCTCCTTATTCTGACTCTGATGTGGATGATTCTACTCCTTCTGCTTCTCCTCCTGAGGATTTTTCTTTTCAGAAACTCTTCATTCCATGAGGGAGCATTTTAAGTGGGAAGGTCAGGACTTCTCTGATTCCAGGAAAAGGCTTAGGGAATTTTTGTTTTACCCCAGCATAGGCCTTTGGCTATACCTCCTGTTTTGGATGTGGTGGAAGATGTTTTACAGAGGCTTCTCTTAATCCTGATTCTTTGCCTCCTGCTCCTGTTAAACCGGATAGGTATTACAGGGTGCCTGAAGCTCATAAGTATCTTTTAAGAGTCCTAGGGCAGACCCAGAAACTGTTAGTCAGGGGCCTAAAGGTGTTAAGGCTTCTGTTGTCAAGAATCCGGTTCCTACAGATAAAGAGGCCAGGGCCTTGGATAGATGGGGAAAGAAAGTTTATACTTCTTCCACTCTAGCTATGAGGGCTTTGAATTGCCAGTTTCACATGTTGAAATACCAAAACTATCTCCTTTCACAATTGAAGTCTAAGGTTGATGCTCTGGCGGAAGGTATTGATTGTAAAGAGTTACAAGATTTAGTACATGTTTCTGAACAGGTGGGTAAGCATTCTTTGCAATGTGGTTTTGATGCTGTACAGGCCTCGTCTAGGGTGGCTGCCACTGGGTCAGTTCTTCGCAGGCACGCCTGGCTGAGGGAGCAGAATTTATCTGACCATGTTAAAACAAGGATTTTAGATGCTCCTTTACAATCTGATGTGTTGTTTGGTTCTCCTGTTGAGGCAGTTTTAAAGAAAATGGAAGACAAGGCTAAGTCTATGCAGACTGTTAAAGATTTTTAGCAGGTTCAGCCTCCAAAGTTTAGTAGAAATTGGCCTGCTAAGGGGTGGACGTATCCTTCTTATGATTGCCAGTCTAGGGGTAGATCTAGGCGTGGTAGGGGCAGAGCTCAGGGCTCTTTCAGGCCTAGAACAGGAGTTCTCCTGCACAGTCTTCGGTGAGGGCAGGGGTCAGTCCTTTCGTAAACAGACCCAATGACCTACCTTTTCAGCTGCCAGAGCCTTCTCGTCTGGCAGCACCTTTGGGAGGAAGGTTGGCACTTTTCAAAGAAAATTGGAGTTTAATTACCCAAGACAGATGGGTATTGGATATCATACACCACGGTTACAGGTTTTATTTCCATACCTTGCCTCCTTTCAAAGGCATGCCAGACGTTCCTCCTCAACAAAGAATAGAGGCTCACAAGCAAATTTCTCTGTTACTCCAAATAGGGGCCATACAGCCGGTCCCTATGCCAGAAGTGGGCCTAGGATTTTATTCTCGCCTGTTCCTAGTACCAAAGAAAGGGAACACGTGGAGACCAATTTTGGACTTATCTATCCTCAACACTTATCTGGACATTCCCAAGTTCAAAATGTTGACGTTACAGCAGCTTTTACCTCTGCTGGGCAAAGATCATTGGATGGTAACTTTGGATCTCAAGGAGGCTTATCTTCATGTTCCTATCAGACTGAGTTGCAGGAAGTATCTGCGTTTTCGAGCTGGGACTTCTCATTATCAGTTCTCTGCATTGCCCTTTGGCTTATCTACTGCGCCCAGAGTGTTCACGAAAGTTTTGGCTCCAGTGATAGCTTTCCTCAGGTTAAAAGGAATACAGATCTATCCTTATTTGGACGATTGCCTGATTCTGGCTCAAGGAAGGGACGAGCTTCTTCATCATTTGGATTATGTGATAGCAGTGCTAAGATGCCTGGGGTATTCTGAAATAAAGTCCAGTCTAGTACCCTCTCAGGACATGTGCTTTCTGGGTGTGAGACTGAATACAGCATCCCAGATGGCCTTTTTGACCCCGGACAAACAAAAGAATCTTTCCCTTTACTTTCATCAGTTGTCTCATCAGTCCAGGCTGACTGCAAGGACAGTCCTTCAAGCCTTGGGGTTCATGGCATCTTGTATTCTGGTGCTTCCCAATGCCAAACTGCATATGAGGAAGCTACAATGGTATCTCAAAAATGTATGGACACAGCACTGCCAGGATTTGGACACTGTCATTCAAATAATACCTTGCATTCAAAAGGAATTGTTGTGGTGGGCTCAGGAATGTCACCTAAACAAGGGACTCTCTGTGACCCGGCCAGAGGCGAGTCAGATTCTAACGACAGATGCCTCAGACAAAGCTTGGGGAGCTCATCTGAATGGAAAGTGGATACAAGACAAGTGGCCTGCCAGACTACAACATCTACATATCAACTTGAAAGAGATGTTAGCAGCCCAGTTTGCATTAATAGCTTTCAAGGATTTACTTCTTCCAGGGCAGGTGTTGATTCTAACAGACAACACAACTGTCATGTGGTACATCAACAAGCAAGGCGGAACACATTCTTATCCTCTATGCAGGCAAGCAATGATTTTGTGGGAGACTGCTCTCAGTTTACAGCTAAATCTTCAGGCAAGGTTTCTGCCGAGCACAGAACTCCTTAGCAGATGTGTTGAGCAGACAAATTATGGATCCCCACAGTGGAAATTGGATCCTCATGTATTTCAGACATTGACAGTGTCATGGGGAACTCCAGACATAGATCTGTTCGCTTCTCCACTAAACCACCAGCTGCCAAAGTTTTGCACAAAAGGTTTCATCCCACAGCTTGGAAAGTGGATGCTCTTTCTTTCAATTGGAGCAGTCTTCATGTGTATGCCTTTCCGCCTCTGCCTCTCCTCCCAAAGGTACTACTGAAGGCCAGACAAGACAAGCCAAGGATGATTTTGATAGCTCCAGATTGGCCTCGACAGCATTGGTACCCATTACTGAGAAGCCTGGTGGAAGCCTCCATGGCCTTTGCCTTCGATTCCACACCTGTTGTCTCAGGAGGACAGTCATTTGCTCAATGTCAAGCTTCACTCTCTGCACCTAACAGCCTGGCATATTCTGTTTTGAACCATAGTGGCCCTCCACTTCCACAGCAAGTTTTGAATGTTATTTTGGAAGCTAGAAGGCCTAGTACAAGGAAAGTGTACGCAGATAAATGGAAGAGATTTTTATTTTGGAGTGCAGCAAAGGATTTTGATGTTTCTGAGCCTAATTTAAGTGTGGCTCTTCAATATCTTACTGAGTTACTGGACAAAGGTTTCTCCTTCTCTTCTATTAAGGTTCATGCTGCAGCAATTTCGCCTCACTATGATTGTGACCCACCATTGTTTTCTCATCCTTTGTTCAAGCAATTTCTTAGAGGGGCAAAGAATATAAGACCCCCACGAAGAGCTCCTACTCCTGCTTGGGATCTCAATTTTGTGTTGGAGAAACTCACTCTACAACCTTTTGAGCCTGCAGCTACTACTGAATTAAAGTTTTTATCATGGAAGACTGCTTTTTTGTTGGCTATTACCTCTGCAAGAAGGGTTTCTGAGTTGCAGGCCCTTATGGCGGTTGAGCCTTTCTTAATTTTCCATAAGGATAGGGTATCTTTACATACTAATCCTTCCTTTATGCCTAAAGTGGTTTCTAGTGTGGCTTTAAACCAGCCTATTCATTTACCTACTTTTTATGCAAATCCCCAAAATAAAGGGGAAAAGATTTTGCACACTTTAGATGTACACAGGCAGTTGCGGTATTATTTGGACAGAACTAAAGGGTTCAGGCAGTCTCAGCAGTTATTTGTTTCTTTTGCTTTGAGTTCTCAGGGCAAGCCTGTGTCAAAACAAACTATTTCTAAGTGGATTGGGTTTTGCATTGCTTTCTGTTATTCCCATCATGGCAAGGAGATTCCAGCTGGGATTAGGCCTCATTCCACTAGGGCTACTGCCACTTGACAGCTTTTGAGGGGGGTGGCAACCAAGGATATTTTGGAGGCAGCTACTTGGAGTTCAGTGCATACTTTCTCTAGGCATTATCACCTACCACTTTACTCTAAATCCAGGGCTGGTTTTGCCACTGCTGTTTTGCAGGGCATTTTGGCAGCTCCTGCTTCCTTATAGTTTGGCCATCCTCCCTTACCTCTGCTTTGGGATTCTACCCAAGTGTAAGGACTGCAGCAATGTGAGATGAAGAACATAGTACAGTTTTGTACCTACCATAAATGTAGATGTTCGAAGATCCACATTGCTGCAGTCCAATTTACCCTCCCTCCTTCCCCTCTGTAGTTAGAGGCGGTTGTGTGGGTTGGGTTGTCAATTTGATGTATATTGTATATATTGTACATACTTTTAGTGCTAGGATGGTTGGTTGTTTATTTGCTGTCTTTTGGTTTTGACCTTTATTTTTAGGGTCTTCTGACATCTGGGGCAAGAAAAGACTGAGGATATGACGTCGGTCATGCGCATTTGTACCCTGACGTTCTGATGTCAGTCAAATGCGCCTTGACCGACGTCAGCCTTATACTTTGATATTCGGGCCGACCGAGGACAGCGGACTACCCAAGTGTAAGGACTGCAGCAATGTGGATCTTCGAACATCTACATTTATGGTAGGTACAAAACTGTACTTTTCTTTGGCCACACATAAGCTTGTTGTTTATTATATAACTCCTCCTCGAGGGTGGCTGCCACTAGTTCTGTTCTTCGCAGGCATGCCTGGTTGAGGGATCAGAATTTAGCTGAGCATGTTAAGACAAGGATTTTGGATGCTCCTTTACAGTCTGATGTGTTGTTTGGTTCGCCTGTGGAAGCAGTTTTAAAGAAAATGGAGGACAAAGCTAAGTCTATGCAAACTGTTAAAGATTTTTTGCAGGTGCAGCCTCCAGTTTAGTAGAAATTGGCCTGCTAAGGGGTGGACATATCCTGCTTATGATTCCCAGTCTAGGGGTAGGTCTAGGCGTGGTAGGGGCAGGGCTCAAGGTTCTTTAGGCCTAGAACAGGGAGTTCTCCTGCTCAGACTTCTGGTGAGGGCAGGGGTCAGTCCTTTCGTAAACAGACCCAATGACCTGCCTTTTCAGCTGCCAGTAGATTCTCGTCTGGCAGCTCCTTTGGGAGGAAGACTGTCTCTTTTCAAAGAAAATTGGGATTTAATTACTCAAGACAGATGGGTGTTGGATATCATTCACCACGGTTACAGGTTCTATTTCCATACATTGCCCCTTTCAAAGGCATGCCAGACGTTCCTCCTCCAAAGAAAAGAGGCTCACAAGCAAATTTCTCAGTTACTCCAGATAGGGGCCATTCAGCCAGTCCCTGTATCAGAAAGGGGCCTAGGATTTTATTCTCGCCTGTTCCTAGTACCAAAGAAGGGGAACACGTGGAGACCAATTTTGGATTTATCTCTCCTCAACACTTATCTGGACATTCCCAAGTTCAAGATGTTGACGTTACAACAGCTTTTACCTCTGCTGGGCAAAGATCACTGGATGGTAACTTTAGATCTCAAGGAAGCTTACCTTCATGTGCCTATAAGGCTAAGTTGCAGGAAGTATCTGCGTTTCGAGCTGGAAATTCT
The DNA here is from genome assembly GCF_019279795.1 of Protopterus annectens. NCBI lineage: Eukaryota > Metazoa > Chordata > Ceratodontiformes > Protopteridae > Protopterus > Protopterus annectens. The sequence continues at coordinate 862,115,414 of NC_056735.1, read as the reverse complement.
CATTATCAGTTCTCTGCATTGCCCTTTGGCTTATCTACTGCGCCCAGAGTGTTCACAAAGGTTCTGGCTCCAGTGATAGCTTACTTCAGGCTACAAGGAATTCAAATCTATCCTTACTTGGACGACTGCCTGATTCTGGCTCAAGAAAAGGAAGACCTTCTACAGCATCTGGAATATGTTATAGCAGTGCTAAGATGCCTAGGGTATTCTGTGAACGAAATAAAGTCCAGTCTAGTACCCTCTCAAGACATGTGCTTTCTGGGTGTGAGACTGAATACAGCAGCCCAGATGGCCTTTTAACCCCGGACAAACAAAAGAGTCTATCACTTTACTTCCATCAACTATCTCATCAGTCCGTGCTGACTGCAAGGACAGTCCTTCAAGCATTAGGGTTCATGGCATCTTGTATTCTGGTGCTTCCCAATGCCAAACTGCATATGAGGAAGCTACAATGGTATCTCAAAATGTATGGACACAGCACTGCCAGGATTTGGACACTGTCATTCCAATAATACCTTGCCTTCAAAAAGAATTTTGGTGGTGGGCTCAGGAATGTCACCTAAACAAGGGACTCTCTGTGACCCGGCCAGAGGCGAGTCAGATTTTAACGACAGATGCCTCGGACATTGCTTGGGGAGCTCATCTAAATGGAAAGTGGATACAAGACAAGTGGCCTGCCAGACTACAGCATCTACATATCAACATGAAGGAGATGTTAGCAGTCCAGTTTGCATTAATGGCTTTCAAGGAGTTACTTCTTCCAGGGCAGGTGTTGATTCTAACAGACAACACAACTGTCATGTGGTACATCAACAAGCAAGGGGGAACACATTCTTATCCTCTATGCAGGCAAGCAATGATTTTATGGGAGACTGCGCTAAGCTTGCAACTGACTCTTCAGGCAAGGTTTCTGCCAGGAGCACAGAACTCCTTAGCAGATGTGTTAAGCAGACAAATCATGGATCCCCACGAGTGGAAACTGGATCTTCATGTATTTCAGAAATTGACAGTGTCATGGGAAACTCCAGACATAGATCTGTTCGCTTCTCCACTAAACCACCAGCTGCCAAAGTTTTGCACAAAGGGGTTTCATCGCACAGCTTGGAAAGTGGATGCTCTGTCTTTCAGTTGGAAAAACCTTCATGTGTATGCCTTTCCACCTCTGCCTCTTCTTCCAAAGGTGCTATTAAAAGTCAGACAAGACAAGCCAAGGATGATTTTGATAGCTCCAGATTGGCCTCGGCAACACTGGTACCCACTACTAAGGAGTCTGGTAAGGAAGCCTCCATGGCCTTTACCTTTGATTCCTCATCTGTTATCTCAGAAGGACGGTCATCTGCTCAATGTCAAGCTTCACTCTCTCCATCTAACAGCCTGGCATATTCTGTGTTGAAACACAGCAGGTCTCAACTTCCTCAACAAGTTTTAAATGTGATTATGGAAGCTAGAAGACCTAGTACAAGGAAAGTGTACATGAAAAATGGAAGAGATTTTTATTTTGGAGTACAGCAAAGAATTTGGAGGTTTCTGAGCCTAATTTGAGTGTGGCTCTTCAATATCTTACTGAGTTATTGGACAAAGGTTTGTCCTTCTCTTCCATTAAGATTCATGCTGCAGCAATTTCAGCTCACTATGATTGTGACCCACCATTGTTTTCGCATCCTTTGTTCAAGCAGTTTCTTAGAGGGCAAAGAATATAAGACCCCCACGTAGAGCTCCTACTCCTGCTTGGGATCTCAATTTTGTGTTGGAAAAACTTACTCTACAACCTTTTGAGCCTGCGGCTACTGCTGAATTGAAATACTTGTCATGGAAGACTGCTTTTCTTTTGGCTATTACTTCTGCAAGAAGGGTGTCTGAATTGCAGGCCCTTATGGCAGTAGAGCCCTTTTTGATTTTCCATAAGGATAGGGTATCATTACGTACTAATCCTTCCTTTATGCCTAAGGTGGTTTCTAGTGTGGCTTTAAACCAAACTATTCATTTGCCTACTTTTTATGCAGACCCCCAAAATAAAGGGGAAAAGATTTTGCACACTTTAGATGTACACAGGCAATTGCGTTATTATTTGAGCAGGACTAAGGATTTTAGGCAGTCTCAGCAGTTGTTTGTTTCTTTTGCTTTGAGTTCGCAGGGCAAGCCTGTGTCAAAACAAACTATTTCTAGGTGGATTGGGTTTTGCATTGCATTTTGTTATTCCCATCATGGCAAGGAGATTCCAGCTGGGATTAGGCCTCATTCCACTAGGGCTACTGCCACTTCAACAGCATTTCTAAGGGGGGTGGCAACTAAAGATATTTTGGAGGCAGCTACTTGGAGTTCAGTGCATACTTTCTCTAAGCATTATCACCTTCCTATCTACTCTAAGTCTA